>NC_079151.1:14727923-15327923 GCF_947563725.1 Argiope bruennichi | reverse complement strand
TTTCAATTCCTGAAACGACTCATTTTGCTGCAAGTGATAGCTTTAAAACATTTAAGTTCATTTGTTATTTTCGATATATATCGATGATATTATTCTAGAAATTTGACTGAACTCTTAAAAAATCAGCGGGAATTAGTTTTCTCGCATACTTTCTCATAAAAGTGTTATCCCGAGAAACGCCTTGCATTCAGCAGCTATGAAATATCAGCCTTTGGCGTAAATAGCATTTTTATTTCATGTATTGTGTGATCCGCGGCGAATTGGGCGTTTCATCCCTGGCAAGCGGTTAAAAGTATCCGAAAAACGAATTAGCTTTGAATTCGTTTTTCCCAAAAAGTTGAAACAAATTCTAACACTAAACTACACTAGTAGTCAAAAAAATGATATACGAAATGATATATTTGTCATTTTTGAGATCGCGTTTACATGTTTCTGAGGTTACAGACTGACAGTCAACTTCTTCGTGGGTTTGGCTCGAAATTTGATTGGTGTCTATGCAACCGATGTTAAAATTGGGTACCGAATTTTATCTATCCCACTTTCTTCCTTTTGTAGCTATCGTTTCAACTTGTATTCTAGCAGCTTCCTGTCAATGGACAGACATCCACTAAATGCATTTTGCACAAAATTTGATATAAATCTACAAATTAAATGCAAAGAACACATAACAAATTTCTTCCGTTTAGCTCAAAGCGTTCTCAGTTATTTTGTCCGTCTGACAGACAGACGGACATATTCCGAAAATGTGTTTTCGAACTCGGGAAGATTTAAAACATTCAATTCGAATTTGTTGACGATTTATCTACACTATGTATACAAGAGAATAAAAATGACTTAATTTATACTGTAATTAAATCTTTATTAATAAAATCAATAATAATGAATGAGGGCTTTTGGACTGAAACTGATATCAGACTCCTCCTAATACAAAATGATTGAGTTTTCCCAATTTATTTTCCTGAATGTTATTTAATTTGATCACCACAAAAAATAATTAATCGCCAGATAATGTTTTGAGAACACTCATTTCCCTTGTTATAGCCATGCTAAGTGACAAAAGGTTTGAGTTTTTGATTATTACCCATATAAACATAAAAAATGTCATTCATTCCATACAAACGAAAAAAAAGTTTCAGACACAACTGAAAGACGATATTTTCTACTTACATGGAAGAAAGATATTCATCGAATATAAGTTTAGAAGCTAAATTCTTACATTTGAGAAACAAAGAAAAAAAATCCCCACATAGATCACTAAGTAACCTTGAATGCTGTAAAAATTTCGGGAAGGCTATGCTTCACAACGACATTCATTATTCTTTTTTTTTTTTTTTTGAAAGCCGGAAAGATGATAGGAATATGTTCCATCAAATATAACTAATATTAAGACCTGTTATCATTTTTTAGAAACACTTTAGTCTCAGCAGTTGAGCAACAGTATAGAATTCAGAATGCAAGTTTGCATGAGTTCATGTGTTATGCAGGTGCTTAGTCTTTCATCCCTTTTTCAACATGTACCAAGTCCAATTTTCCACTTGATCATTCCCCCGCCCGTCTATACTCTTCGGTGGCTCGATCATATGCCATGTGACGTTACAGGATTGCTTTAAAGGTCCAAATGTACCATTGCAGCCCACAAGCTTGTCATATTTAAATAGAAACTCTTCTTTGGAAAATTCATAAATTAACACGGTTACAGAAAATCGGCACGGGGGGGGGGTATATGGAGTTAAATACAGCATCCAATAACAGAACAGATAAATACACTTTTCTTTTTGTCAAGAAAGCACCAAGACAAATGTAACAAAGCATAGAAAAAGTACATACAAAAACCGGACTCGCAGAAATCAAGATGCGCCCAAGCATCAAATCATTACTGTAACTGCGTCAGCACAAAACGTTTAGATAAATTGTCGGAGATCAATAGTTCAAAAAGGGAATTCATTCCATTTCAGCTTTGTCTTTAAGCTTTTTATAAATTCTGCAAATAAGCTTCTCATCTTCACTCCTAATGGAAATTTTCTCTAAAAAATCCTTTAGTTTCTGGAACCGTAAATTTTCTCGCCAAATTCATTACTTTAATGATCGTCAAGTGTGGCAACATGGTCGAGGGAGACTATTGACCTATCATCCATTCAACAGTTTTAAAATATCCATACATCTTTCTTCTTTAACATAAAACTAATTACGCAAGAAAGCATTATTCGATTTCGTAATAGTGTATTTACCGTGTTCGGTTAGAGAATATATTTTCTAATGTGTGGAAAATGAGCATATAGATCTTTGTCGATCTTCACTTGTTATAATTCCTCTAGGAATAAAATTTCGTTTTATTTTCCTTTCCAAAGAAAGCATCATTAGAAGTATCCGTTTAGCAAATCTTATGCTCTACACCCAACAAATATGATCAATTTGGTAAGTTTAGTTTCGAAAACTCAACATCTTAAACACGCTTGAAAAGTTAAATCGATTATTATCTTTACAAAGTCTCCAAAGATTAAGTTTAAAGTTGCATCTTCTTGAAATATTTGATTTCTTTTGCAGATTTGCTTCCATAATGTAATTGAAAGCATTGACAAGGGACAGGGCAAGAAGTCGGGGCAAAGCAACAGTGCAAGCAAGGGACAGAGCAAGCAAGCAAGCAGTCATTGCAAGCAAGGGACAGAGCAAGCAAGCAAGCAGTCATTGCAAGCAAGGGACAGAGCAAGCAAGCAAGCAGTCATTGCAAGCAAGGGACAGAGCAAGCAAGCAAGGGACAGAGAAAGCAAGCAAGCAGTCAGTGCATGGGACAGAGAAAGCAAGCAAGCAGTCAGTGCATGGGACAGAGCAAGCAAGCAAGCAGTCAGTGCATGGGACAGAGCAAGCAAGCAAGCAAGCAGTCAGTGCATGGGACAGAGCAAGCAAGCAAGCAGTCAGTGCATGGGACAGAGCAAGCAAGCAAGCAGTCAGTGCATGGGACAGAGCAAGCAAGCAAGCAAGCAGTCAGTGCATGGGACAGAGCAAGCAAGCAAGCAGTCAGTGCATGGGACAGAGCAAGCAAGCAAGCAGTCAGTGCATGGGACAGAGCAAGCAAGCAAGCAGTGAGTGCATGGGACAGAGCAAACTGTGCAAGCAGTGAGTGCATGGGACAGAGCAAACTGTGCAAGCAAGGGGCCCTGAGAAAAGTTGGGTAAGGTCTGTTTTAAAATCATCAAGCAGCTCGAATAGCCAAATGAGTGCCAAAAAAAACACCTGTTCTATCGTTACTAAAGAGCAGCATCTATATGCAGCAGGAGAATTCAATTGGCAAGAATAAAATTTCGTAATATTATAATCTTATTCGAATTATTAGCTGTTAATTTTGATGTTTCATTTTATAGGAGTCGTTTTATTATCTCGTCAGTTGGCGAATTTTAAAGATATTTCAGAATATCAAGAGACCATTAAAATAGAATGAATTGTAATTTTAAAAAATGTGAATCTGATAAAATCGAAATTTAAATCTTAACTTTCTACGTGTCTCAAAATAATTTTCAATGTATTATGTTACTTTCTGTATTCTTCTCATCAATTTCCCTTTTAAATCGGATTTTTACATCTTAAAAACGATTAAAATATAAACTATTTACAAAAGTCCATCTTCAAAAATGCTAGCATCTTTTATATAGACCATATTTGTCAAATTTCCTTAAAATCCAGCGGTTCAGCCCTGTGACTATCACTGAATTCAAATAAATTTAAATGCATTAGCCAGAGTTTTTATTTTAAATGAAAAGCAGTAAATATAACAAACTTTTAATATTTTTCGTTTTGTGCAATCACGTATCTTAAAAATTAAATTTGAAAAATAAGAACTTAACCCGACCTTTAATATTCCAAAATATCAATATGAAACTTTGCGAGCTGAATACCTTATTACAACCAGTATATCGTCACTAACCAAAACTCAGGAGTGCAACTTTGAAAAAATTCTTTATATACATGATACATTTTTTTTAATTTATGCGCCTTTTCTTTTTTGTGTTGTATTTTTTAACGAATATTTCTATAAAAAAATATCCCAATGGGTCAATAGATGCAACATAATGCTTTATAGAAGGTAAAACATTTTTTAGCAGAAATTCATGGCATTACAATTGAAAGGGGGAGGAGTCATTTCTTTACTGGCATGAACAGGGCATTGAAAATCTTACTCGCCACAATTGCAGTGATCGATGAATGGACAAGCTACTGGGCAAGAGCCAACCCAATAATATCCGAAGACGCGTCCGATGGAACTGGTAAGACACGGAAAATTATTTTGTCCCTTTATCTAGATTTTCTTGCTATGTACAGACACTGCTTGACAAATCAATTTCCTTTGAAAATGTTTGGTAGTTGTATTGCCAATCTGCGAACGTTTGTTATGGGAAGGAATTGACGATGTTTCTGGGGTCGGGGACAGGATCGGTTTTCTCAGCTTCCCGAGATGCCAGACGGTACTGCCGGCCGAGAACTGAGCCACGAGGAGGGTCTTTCCAACAGATAGAAGCCACTGGATCTGACTGGCCTCCGTTCATACTGTTGCGGTGAGCTGGGAAAGAGCAATAAATGACCCGGGATACCCAAATAACATATCCTGTTGCACATTACTTTACAATACTGAGCGATATTATTCAATGTTATACAAATATGGCTTAATATTACACAATATGCGTGCTACTAAGGCAATTAGTGATACCGGATTATAAGGGAATTAATATTTCTAGGGTGAAACTTGATAGTTTTTGGATGGTGTATGCTATATAACGAATAATAGTTTTAAAAAAATGAGGTAGAATTCCAGTTATCTGGCGTGAGAGACTAGGTCTTATCCGACTGATAGAATATCCGGTTACGTATAGAATGGAAGAAATTTAATCTCTTTGAAAAAAGTGACTTTTATAACATTGTAATATAAATACTACAAATAAAAGATTGATTACTTTATATTTACTTAATACAAAATTTAAAATCACTTTTCTTTCGCCTTCTTATTCGTTTTCTCAAAAAGATTGAGATTGTTTTTTTCTCAAAACAATTTGAATTGCAATTTAAGATGCCTGGAATTCTACTGTAATATATATTTAGGCAAAAACAAAACAGGACCATTCTTTTCTATTTTTAATGTTAATGATTTCTGTAAAAACGAATCGATAGTTTAAAGAGCATTTGGAGGATTTATGAAGACTTGATTCACCTGAGCGACTCGAAAGTACTTAATAGATACTTTAATAAACGTCTTTTAAGGTGTAAACATTTCAACTTTCGAGGTGTCAAAATGGGCAGCACAAATTTCAAGGACATCCTCAAAATATCAAATCACTAGTAACTCATTTAGTTGCATTAGAAATCTAGAATTTCGCACTCTGGAATTCTTATTCAAAAGCGCAGTCACTTATTAGGCGTTACATTTCTTGGTTTGATGTTTATCACTGTTACACGCAAATGTGCTCTTAGCGTACAGTATTCGCATAACGAGCACGAGATGAAGTTATCAAAATCTTTACAAAAAATCCTATCCCTCATTCTTAAAAAATATTCTAAGGGAATTTTGCCTTTTGGAACAATTATTTTAATGTCTTCAGTCTGATTATATATACATAACGTTGAATTTGATTTATTTTGCATTTGTTAAATTTATTTACTAGATTAGCGAAAATTCGTTTTTTTTTTCAAAATCTTGCGCCTTTATTAGCTTTAGCATTAAAAATTAAAAATCCATTTTTCATTTGTATTCCGTTGCCTTGTATTGCAAGGAGTGGTATTGCTCAATTTGATTATTTTTTATTGAAACATTCTTATTCTTAAATCTTCAACAGGCATAAGTATCCGAATTTGATACTTTGTAATCAAGTTTATTTTAAATGAAAGTTAGATGAGAAAACGCTAAAAATATTTGTAGCTAAATTTCTTTACATGGAACTGGCAATGGGAATTTTGTGAATTATTAGATGAAGGAGAAGGGTTGGGATGTGGGAGAGAGGGGATGGGCTCTGTGTTGGGATGGGGGGGAAGGGGTTGGGATGTGGTAGAGGGTGGGCTTTGGATTAGGATGAGGGAGGGGAGGGTCTACGTGGGAGGAATGGATTCGTGTGTTTATTGATGGGGTCGATGGTCTAGAAAGTGAAGGAAGGTCTATCTAGAGGGACAATGTAATCTGGTCGTAGGAGCGTTTTGGAATAGGTGCTTTGAGGTCAGGGAAAATGAGGGAATTCTGGCTTGCATAAGAAGGGACAGTTCATGTAAAGACTTAACTCGTTTTTTAGCATGCCATCTAACTTTCATGCAACACATACTGCAGTTACTTGGAATCTGTAGATTCAAAAGATCAAATTTTTTAAAATAATTTTTAGAGAAGAAAAAAGGCAGCATTTTTAGGATTAAGCACTAATAGCATTAACAAAAAATTTTAGCAAAATTACTGAGATGAATTGGACTTGAGTCCCAGTTAATGAAAGGCACAAAATGTATTTATATTATCTTCGGCTTACGATTTTTTTAATATTGTGGTTTTACTATACATATGTGTATATAATCTTAATTTATGCTCTGATTAATTTACTCCTTTTTATCATAAACTAGTAAACTTAGTTCTTTATTCTAAAATTCTCTGGTTTTCTTATCCAAATCCCTCTACTTTTTTTAATTCTTTCTAACTCGTGCTTTAAAAGTTTGACTATTACTATTCCCGCTCTGAGAGAAGGGATAAAAATTTCTAACGCCTAAGACCTTCTTTTCAAAGATGATTAAAATTTATTTTTCTAAATCGGCAAGTCGAAGAAATCTTTAAAAGAATCTTAGTAAAAAAGAATTAATTGAAAAACGTCTCTTGCGTCGCGAAGTAGACAGATGTGTCATCGTATCGTTTCTCGTTTGTACAAATTATGCTTCCTGCGGAAAAATAAGTTAAATTCCAAATTCCTCTTCTTTCTCGACCATACATCTGCAAAACTATTCCATATATAGAACTATGAAACCATCGTTGAAGACTTTTTTTTTTTTGTTTCTAAATTATTGCAAATTTCTAATCATAGAGAATATCGTTTTATTAGGCAGTCATTTAAGAAATATTAAATTACTCATAAATGTAAAATATTGGAGCATTATTTAAAAGTTTAATAATTGAAAAATTAATGAATATCCTTTTCCTATTTCTTCATTTCGATTGAATGCTGAATAAATAAATAATGCAGTAACAATTCAAAAATTCACAGCGGTTCAGTGAATTTTTTCACCGCATTGTATCTTTTAAAATGTACATTTTGTATTATATCTTTATAAAATGACAAATACAATTTTATTAGTTAAAAGAAAGTCTGGTCCTGTTGACATTATATTTTTCCATGAAACTACAGGGTGGTTATGATTAAAGTGACCCTATTCGAACCCCTCTAGAAACTGTTTTGCTTATCGTATTTTGATGAAACTTGATATAACGTTATATGGATCATGGGGAAAAAAATTCTATAGTGAAAATAGTTCATATTTTGATCACCAGATAGTACTATATAAAAATTGGATTTATAATGGATATGCTTGCCGATTTTGGCAAGAATGGAAGTTGATGACACATGGGTTCAGAAGACGCGCACTTTTCTTTAGATGGAGCTGTGAATAATCAAAATTGTTGCATATAGGGTTTCTTCGCCTTTTAATGTCCTGCACGAACTACCACTTCATTCTGATCACGAGGCTGCATGGAGTGGATTCAACTAGAAATTGTGGTAAATGGAGCACACGCGGAGTACATTCTGTGATTGAATAAATTATAATGATTCTCACAGATTTTTTGTTCTTTAGGCGTCGCAATTTCTCCTGGTGTTCAAAATTTGAACTATTTTTCTTATTGCATAAATCCTTTCCCCATGGTCCGTATAATGTATATATCAAGTTTAATCAAAATCGATAGGTAGAACGGATTTTGGAGGGGTTTGAATAGGGTCACTTTAATTACAACCACCCTGTATTAAGTACAGTTTCTTTTTTCTATAAGAATGAGGCGTAGAATTTAAGTTAACTTTTATTATTATGATTGGTATATTAATTTTTTTTCCTTAGAGTATAAGATTAAATTATAGCATCTTTTATATAACGTTGTTTGATTAGAATTTCATCACTTGCAATTTTAATTAGATTTCAGTCAGATTTGTATGAACTGAAACTAAAAATTAGAACAATTAATCAATCGTTATATGAATCGGCGCACAAAAACCGGATTTTTACGTACTGAGTAGACTTAGAAAATGCAGCTATTTATATTACTGTTATTATTTCATAGATGTATATAGAATGTAATTATATATTTAATAGTAGATAAACAATTAATATACTAGATTAGATCGCAGTATGAGATTTTAAAGCAAAAGGTATGGATGAACCCCTTTTACATAAATTATGTAAATGAATCGGTAACTTAACATAGCTATTTAATAGTATTTATAAATACAGTAAACTTCGGATTATTGACGGAAGTGGTTGGGATGCCGCCAACTGCGCATCAGCGATCTAAGGATTAACCGTAAAATGATGTTCTTTTATCATTTTTGTGAATATTCCTTGAATACTTTTAATTCAAAATAAAGGACATATCCACTATGGGTAGGTCACTAAATATGATTTAATATTTTTCTTACGTCTAAGTTTATTAGTTAAATTTAATTCTTGCAAAATAAAGTTAAAAATGTAGACATTTTGTGATTTGAAAATCGTGAATAATTGGGTTTACTGTATAATAGTTATAAAATAATATTAATACATCATCCAAAAAATATTAAATAAGCTGTCTTTATATAATTTCTTTCGACTGGAAATTGTTTCTGTATTGCTTTTTTTCGTGATTTATTGCATTCGAACAGCTCTCAAAAACAGTATGGACACAGTTCGGCTAGTTTCAATGACGTCTGTCCGCTGGTTTGACCTTTCCCGAGGCCAGGTTCTCGGCCTGCAGTTCCGTTCGGTGTCTAAGGAGGCCAAGAGAATCGATTCTGTGGCCGACCCTTCAGACATTATCATTTCCGTCCCATAACAAGTGTTCGCAGATTGGCAGTACAACGGTCATCATTTTCGAAGTAAACTGTTTTATCAAGCAGGGTGTTTGCACATCACGGAAATTTCGAAAAAAAGTGGCAAAATAGTGTTCTGGGCCTGCTCAGTTCCATTGGTCGCTGTCCTATAAAGCGTAAACTTCCTTTCCGACCAGGGTTGCCAGAACTATGAATTTTGTCTAACATTCTTAAAAAGAATAAGAAAAAGGTCAAATTCTGATAAATCGAACGATTTTTTTTTACTGAATTATTGAAAAAGGCTTTAACATGACATTTGATTGACGTATGGCCAGTTTTTAATAAAATGGCATTGAAGGGAAAAATTTCCTACATCTTTCCAAAACCTTTCACAAAGTTCGGTTCTTACCAATACCACATGAAACAGCGAATATAATATATGCACTGGCAAATGAACAAAAATGTGGTAAAATTTTTCTCAATTTGGTAATTAATGAAGATGGGTTTCGTATTTGTAATAAATGATTAGCAGTATATATATTTAATAAAATAAAGTGTATTAATAACAAAGTAAATTAAACTCATACTCCTATGAAAATTTCCAAAACGTAATTATCAAAATGCACTTTAGTTTCGATATTCAGGTAATATTTAAATTTAATACACTGCGTCATTTTAGGTACGTCACTACAAATACAATTATGTATATATTAGAAAAGGAGCTGATATTTTCTGACAATGAAAGTCTCTACAGATGGCTGCAGCGTTTAATAGTTAATTGTAGCTTTTTCTCAAGTTTTAATAACAAATTTATTACAGAATATACTGTAAAAATGACTCTAGAATCATGAGCTAAAATGATACAAAAAGGGTAAACTTTGGACAATAAAGTTTTTTAAAGATCAAGCAACTTTTGAAAAAGGAAAAATGCTTTTAAATTGGTCTTTAAAAATATTAGCCTGGCAACCCTGTGCTCGCGGTTCTTGCCTTGGAGCACTCATGCGTCTCCAATGATCACCATTGTAACTGCTCTCTCCCAATCAACTATCATTTTATTAATGCAATTACAATCCTATAAAACGAGATAGTGCAGAAACTAAGAAATCTTCATGACGTCGCTCAGTATTCTGAATGCATGCGATATCGTGAAGTTATCTTTGAAACTCTGTTATTAGGTATGACTCGTGTTCTTGCGATTGGAACCAACCAGCATTTTTTTTTTTGAGACATGTATAAGCGCTTCCAGATTTAACTACAGGTATGATGAGAGGCAATAAACGTGTATGGTTTCCTTCTCGCAACATTTCTACGTAATCAGTGACACCTTGGATATCACTTCACTCGTTTCCGTAGGCAGGCACTTATGATTTATCGTCGTTCAGTTTATTAGATGATCGTGGTTTCTTGGCGAAATGAAGTGTAAATCATTGCAGATGCGTATAAATTGAGATTTTAAGGGGAAAGAAAACAAAGATGCCAGTGAATGACAAGAGTGCACGAAAGGCGAAATGACAATTCATTATTAAAGGACAATTTCGGGAATCATCAAGCAGATTTAAAATTTGATCAGGTTGCGATTGTATTTGCCAACTGCAGGCAATCAACCTTTTTAAAATGGAGTGACATTCGATCACTCCATTTTAAAAAAAAAGACATGATGAAAAAACATAAAAACGCTATGCACGATTTTAAATGCACACATCTGAATATGTATGCGGTGAAAATTTCTTTTGACTGAATTTAGATACTTTTCTTGAAAGCCAATGTTTGCATACTTCTGTTCACTCTGAGATATGGTGGAAACTTAATACAAATGTGAATTAGAAAAAGTACGTACAGCAATTAAGATTTGGCTATTTGACCGCATGAGCTTGAGAATTCATTTGATGTACAGGGAGAAACGGACAATTCTCAGATCCCGTTCGTAGCAGTCGTTGATACTCGCGAAAACCCGCACAGAATGAGAATGACTTCAAGAAATGTGTTATACACAGAAGAGTGCTGATTTTAGATATTAAAAATGTTCAGCACTTCTACTCGATGAGACGGAAAAAAAATATATCAAATATGTAGGGATGGTATTCTCAGTCGATGCATTTGCCATTTTGAGGAATGGTTTACGGAGAACGTGAACGTGCGATTCCTACCCTCCGGACACAGTAAATGAGAGGGTAGTTTCATGGTAGTGAAATACTTAGCAAGTAGTTGTGCTTAAGGGATTTTTTTTTACTTATTAACTGTGCATGGAAAAGATTTGCCAAGAAGCTTGGGGAAGAAAATGAAAGTCGTTGCATTTGGCTTAAAATTAGAAATCATTACACTGAACCCTAATTTTTCATTTCTCTGATGAACGCAATCTTTGAGGGTTGACTGGGAAGTGTCAGTGCTGGCTGGTAGCCTAATGATTGGGGAGGTAGCTTCCATCGTATGTGTGAGTGATTCGAGGAGTGGTGGATCGATCGTGCTTCGCTCAGGGCGAGGCTTCATTCTGCTGAACTTTATTTCGGCAAGATACGGGACTGAGAGCCTATGGATGTCTACAAAAACAATTTCCCCATCATGTTTTGCTTGATTTATCTTCTTATGTTTTTGCAGCTGGTAAAGTTGACAGTACAGGTCTCTTTGCAATTTCTGTACTTAGAGTATTGATAATCTTTGTACAAATGCCGCATTCATGGGAAATCAATACACTTGACACACATTGGATCACTCGAGCAGAATTGTGAGTTTTGCGAGAATTGTATCGTTACCTCGGGCGTATCTTAGTGATGTAGTGGTTTCACAGTGACCGAGATAGGTCACTGTGGACCGTTTTCGATATCCGCACCAAAGAAAGTGGTAGGGGCTGTTGCTCACTCTCTAGCTAATGGGAGGAAATTAGGTAGCAAGTAGGTCAGTTTTTCAATTCGTTAATTGACAGGGAGGCCTCTGATGATCATTTTAAGTTGTTTGCCTTCGAGGAATTCAAAAAATAGGGTTTCCTGTCAAGGATGAGACATGAATGATATGGTAATCATCAGCTGATGCAAGAAAAATTCTGAGTTTATTACCTAGAATAATGTTGACTATAATTCTTTTCATAAAGATTTAAAATTTCTTCAAGTAGAGTCTTTGGATTCTCTGTCATCGGCAATGATGGCGATGGCTTTATATTATTATTGGTTCTTTGGTTCGCATTTCTCCTCAGAAATTATGCCCTAGTCTTAGTTTTGTATTTCCTTGCTTTAGGAGTGTTTCGATTCTGTTTACTTCGACTTGGATTGTTACAGGCGCAGTCAAATGTTGCATTGACAAGATTTTCTATTTCATTATTTTGGCTTTCGTTCTGGAGATTAGTTCGTATTAATTTTTTAAATCCAAGTTGTTGTTTGATCGGATTTCTTTCAGTGTGAAGCAGGAAACAAGAATTTTATACTTGTCCTTTTCCAGTTTGTATGAATCGGAATCGTATTCACTCGTAGAATTTTCTTCCGAGAATTTGGATTCATTAGAAGAGGTTAAATTTCAGGGAGAAGGAACATGCATGCCCTCTACGCCTGTTCAAGTCTGGAAGTGGCTTAAGATTTGATCCTGAAAATTAAACATAAATTCATTGTTTGACGTGAAATTTAACCAATTCTAGTTCGGTTCCATACAGTACGTACAGTGTTGAAATCGTGCTTGTTATTATTGCTACATCCCATTTATGTGCAGAATGCACGATTTGTTTGGAAACAAAAAGGTGAAAACATTGTAAAATATAGCGCTAAGGATATGAAATAATTCTGAAAGTGCCATGCTTTTCGTAGATGTGCTTTTTTAAATGTAACATTCGTATAGTAAAGCATAGTTACGCAGTTCCTTAACTAAATGAAAGATCCGAAGTTGCAAAACGAGATTTCAGCTTGCATTTCTCTTTTGCTAGCTTCATGCTTATTCAAATAAAATTGAATCCCATCAAAACTTGTAAAATTCTAAAATCTCATTCCTACTTTTTCAAGAAAGTCTTCCTAAATATAAGCAAATGTACCTTTTTTTTAAATAACGATTTCAGCTTCCAGTGGGAATTTTGATGCATTTAATGAATGAATACTCTTTATATTTAAATCCAATTTCTTTAATTCCAATTGTATCACAAGAAATGGTACATGTTCTTGAATTTTATAAGTTGAAACTTCCAATTTCAAAAATTTTGCTGAAGAAAGAATTGAAGCAAAAGTGCTAAGTGATCTTCCGAAAATAAAATGAGAGTACAACTCTTTGTACTTTTAAGTTAAAATATTATTTCAATCAATTTTGTAGATAAAGACAAAATTGCATTTCAAATGATTCTCACTCGTGTAATTAATCAATTTGAGCATATTAACTGATCAGGAAACAAAATTGAATGCTTGGCGAAAAACTTTTCATACAAGGCACAAAGGTATTCAGCTCTCAAAGAACTTCCGCATTTAAACACCGAAAAGTCATGTTTATTTTATGAACTGTATTCCACATACTTATATAGTAATTTTAACAGCAATTTCCAAATGCTTCTGAATGCATGCTATATCAGGGGAAAACGGGCATAAACATTCCTGTTTAACGAGAAGCTCATTGGTCACTTTTGAAAAAGTAAGTTCAATTATGTTTCGTAACAGTTCATCGGTCTCACCTTCAGTCTAGAAAATATTCAGCGTCAAATTATTTTTTCCTTTGTTAGTTTAAAATTTCATTTGCTTGCGTTAAGTCACTGTGCATAATACCGTGCATAAGACTATTCTCAAAGTTCCTGAAAATTTGTCATGCGCAATTAGCTTTAGAATTTTTTAATGTTTAGCTAATGAAAATGTTTTTCCTCTAAATTATGGTTTTTAAAATCAAAATAACGAATCAAAATTTCTACTGAAATATTTCGGAGTGAGTACTGAACAAATTTTAGCATAAGTACTTTTATTATTATAACATTTACATAAAATAAAAAACGCATCAAAATTTTGCCAATACAATTTAAAGTTAAAGCGAATAAATAAAATGCAGAGTGAAATCAATTTGTTTTGAAAAAGAAAATATTTTTATTTGATTTTTTTTTAATCATAACCTATTCCAAATGTCACAAGATTATTTGCCGTACGATGAGAAGCAATACGATCTTCCTTATTACAAAATTCATTTTTTCAGTAAAATTCGGAGGATTCATTAGTTTACATAATCCTTGCATATAGCGGATATTTTTCTCGAATATATTTTCTTTGCTTAGATTTGCCATTAATTGCTATTAATAAAATTTTAAAAAAATTTAGTTCATATTTAAATATTGCACTTCCCGCGGAGATTTTCTTAGAAATATACTTTGTTTCGATTGTTTATTTCAGTGAACAGTCTGTTATAAACAATGAATAAATCTAACAAACCGGAAATGAAATTTGTCATCTTTTACGCATTTATGTGAGAAAATTTGAATCTTCATCCACTAGTGGTCAAATTAACATTTTAAACAAATTAATTTTAAATAACTGAAACACTGGAATTTTTTTTCTATAGTTGATTTAGTTCAGACTATTTCCATCAATGACGAATAAATAATTCATGATAGATTTGAGTTTCTATGAAAAATAGACCCATTCCGTTTGATGGAAAACATAACTGAACAGTGAAATGTTCCGAATATGCTATGGTCAATGTTGTTAATAAAATTAATAGGAATAATATATATAATATATGAAATACTTGATAAAAATGAAAAAAACTCTTGATATCCTGAAATTTTACAATTTCTGCTATTTTTTTTTTTTTTCAAAAATTCAGATCTTTAGTTACAATTTATGAATTAAAAAATAAAATAAATTTATTGAAAAAATATTTTTAAATCTCATAGAAAAAATGAAACCTCTTAGAAAAGTTAAAATAAAATTAATTTTCCACAACAGCGAGTAAACAGAAAACTTTAAAAATATGTTTAAGTAGTTTTCTTTGCGAAATATGATTATAGAATTTGAGCTCACAATTTCTTGGCTGCAAAGAAAGTTTTATAAATATTCCATCTGTAACTATTTGTTGCAAAAGAAAAAAAAATACTTTTCTCAAAGATTCTTCTTTTAAAATAACGTTAGAATTCCATAGTATATAATTTCATTTGATGCCTGCCTATATATATTTAAAGCCATTGATAAAAATTTCATTGTTTCTCAAAAGCATTTTCTTCTGGTATTAATTTTTAAAAAAAATTGAAATTAATCATAAATGGTAATATGAATGTTCTTTAAATTAGAGTAAATCGTTTGCCAATTGAAGTTCTCCAATAGAATGTTCATAAAATGAATTTAATCAAAAGGTTATCATATTATACAGTAATCTTTGAAGTTAATATATGCAACCTTCTGGCTTGTACTAGCTGCTGCCCCACGTTGAGATTTGACTGTGCTGCCTTGAATTCTGCCATAAATATGTCTGCTGCAGTAATTTTTGGCTCATTTGTCTGCTGCCAGGCTGCATTGACTAGTGGCTCAGGTGCTGTCCGACTATCTTGTGGTACCTTGACTTCTGCCAGACTATTGCCTGGTGGCTTGACTTCTAACAGACAATTGTGAAGCGACTTGAATGTCGTGCCAGACAATTGTGAAGCGACTTGAATGTCGTGCCAGAATATTGTGAAGCGACTTGCTTGTCGTGCCAGACAAATGTGAAGCGACTTGAATGTCTTGAATGTCGAAAAGTGTCTTAACTGACTCCCGCAGACTGCCGCCTCGAATTGTGTCTGAACTGAATCTCGCAGACTGCCATCAAAGAAAAGTGTTTGAAATACCTCTCGCAGACTGCCGTCAAAGAAGTGTCTGAACTGCCTGTCCCAGACTGCCGAATCTAATTGTGTCTGAACTGCCTGTCCCAGACTGCCGCCTCTAAATGTGTCTGAACTGCCTGTCCCAGACTGCCGCCAAAGAATTGTGTCTGTACTGCCTCTCGCAGACTGCCGCCAAAGAATTGTGTCTGTACTGCCTCTCGCAGACTGCCGCCAAAGAATTGTGTCTGTACTGCCTCTCGCAGACTGCCGCCAAAGAATTGTGTCTGTACTGCCTCTCGCAGACTGCCGCCAAAGAATTGTGTCTGAAATGACTCTCGCAGACTGCCGATAAAGAAGTGTCTGAACTGCCTCTCGCAGACTGCTGCCAAAGAAAAGTGTCTGAACTGCCTCTCGCAGACTGCTGCCAAAGAAAAGTGTCTGAACTGCCTCTCGCAGACTGCTGCCAAAGAAAAGTATCTGAACTGCCTCTCGCAGACTGCTGCCAAAGAAAAGTGTCTGAACTGCCTCTCGCAGACTGCTGCCAAAGAAAAGTGTCTGAACTGCCTCTCGCAGACTGCTGCCAAAGAAAAGTGTCTGAACTGCCTCTCGCAGACTGCTGCCAAAGAAAAGTGTCTGAACTGCCTCTCGCAGACTGCTGCCAAAGAAAAGTGTCCGAACTGCCTCTCGCAGACTGCCGCCAAAGAAGTGTCTGAACTGCCTCTCGCAGACTGCCGCCAAAGAAAAGTGTCTGAATTGGCACTCGCAGACTGCCGCCAAAGAAAAGTGTCTGAACTGCCACTCGCAGACTGCCGCCAGAGAAAAGTGTCTGAACTGCCACTCGCAGACTGCCGCCAGAGAAAAGTGTCTGAACTGCCACTCGCAGACTGCCGCCAGAGAAAAGTGTCTGAACTGCCACTCGCAGACTGCCGCCAGAGAAAAGTGTCTGAACTGCCTCTCGCAGACTTCCGCTAAAGATAAGTGTCTGAACTGCCTCTCGTAGACTGCCGCCTCGAATTGTGTCTGAACTGCCTGTGTGCCAAAAAACTGTAGTGTCTCTTGCCAAAAAACTGTGTGTAGTATCTCTTGCCAAAAAACTGTGTGTAGTATCTCTTGCCAAAAAACTGTGTGGAGTGTCTCTTGCCAAAAAACTGTGTGGAGTGTCTCTTGCCAAAAAACTGTGTGGAGTGTCTCTTGCCAAAAAACTGTGTGGAGTGTCTCTTGCCAAAAAACTGTGTGGAGTGTCTCTTGCCAAAAAACTGTGTGGAGTGTCTCTTGCCAAAAAACTGTGTGGAGTGTCTCTTGCCAAAAAACTGTGTGGAGTGTCTCTTGCCAAAAAACTGTGTGGAGTGTCTCTTGCCAAAAAACTGTGTGGAGTGTCTCTTGCCAAAAAACTGTGTGGAGTGTCTCTTGCCAAAAAACTGTGTGGAGTGTCTCTTGCCAAAAAACTGTGTGGAGTGTCTCTTGCCAAAAAACTGTGTGGAGTGTCTCTTGCCAAAAAACTGTGTGGAGTGTCTCTTGCCAAAAAACTGTGTGGAGTGTCTCTTGCCAAAAAACTGTGTGGAGTGTCTCTTGCCAAAAAACTGTGTGGAGTGTCTCTTGCCAAAAAACTGTGTGGAGTGTCTCTTGCCAAAAAACTGTGTGGAGTGTCTCTTGCCAAAAAACTGTGTGGAGTGTCTCTTGCCAAAAAACTGTGTGGAGTGTCTCTTGCCAAAAAACTGTGTGGAGTGTCTCTTGCCAAAAAACTGTGTGGAGTGTCTCTTGCCAAAAAACTGTGTGGAGTGTCTCTTGCCAAAAAACTGTGTGGAGTGTCTCTTGCCAAAAAACTGTGTGGAGTGTCTCTTGCCAAAAAACTGTGTGGAGTGTCTCTTGCCAAAGAACTGTGTGGAGTGTCTCTTGCCAAAGAACTGTGTGGAGTGTCTCTTGCCAAAAAACTGTGTGGAGTGTCTCTTGCCAAAAAACTGTGTGGAGTGTCTCTTGCCAAAAAAACTGTGTGGGCTCTCTTGCCAAAAAAACTGTGTGGGCTCTCTTGCCAAAAAAACTGTGTGGGCTCTCTTGCCAAAAAAACTGTGTGGGCTCTCTTGCCAAAAAAACTGTGTGGGCTCTCTTGCCAAAAAAACTGTGTGGGCTCTCTTGCCAAAAAAACTGTGTGGGCTCTCTTGATGTATATAAAATTTCATTGGTGTGTATATAAAATTTTCATTTAAATGTATTGTAAAACTGTGTGGGCTCTCTCTTGCCAAAAAACTGTGTGGGCTCTCTCTTGATGTATATAAAATTTTCATTTAAATGTATTGTAAAACTGTGTGGGCTCTCTGTTGCCAAAAAACTGTGTGGGCTCTCTGTTGCCAAAAAACTGTGTGGGCTCTCTGTTGCCAAAAAACTGTGTGGGCTCTCTGTTGCCAAAAAACTGTGTGGGCTCTCTGTTGCCAAAAAACTGTGTGGGCTCTCTGTTGCCAAAAAACTGTGTGGGCTCTCTCTTGCCAAAAAACTGTGTGGACTCTTTCTTGCCAAAAAAAAGGTGGACTCTTTCTTGCCAAAAAACTGTGTGGACTCTTTCTTGCCAAAAAACTGTGTGGACTCTCTCTTGCCAAAAAACTGTGTGGTTTCTCTCTTGATGTATATAAAATTTTCATTTAAATGTATTGTAAAACTGTGTGGACTCTCTCTTGCCAAAAAACTGTGTGGGCTCTCTGTTGCTAAAAAACTGTGTGGGCTCTCTCTTGCCAAAAAACTGTGTGGGCTCTCTCTTGCCAAAAAACTGTGTGGGCTCTCTTGCCAAAAAACTGTGTGGACTCTTTCTTGCCAAAAAACTGTGTGGACTCTTTCTTGCCAAAAAACTGTGTGGACTCTTTCTTGCCAAAAAACTGTGTGGGCTCTCTCTTGCCAAAAAACTGTGTGGGTTCTCTCTTGCCAAAAAACTGTGTGGGCTCTCTTGATGTATATAAAATTTTCATTTAAATGTATTGTAAAACTGTGTGGGTTCTCTCTTGCCAAAAAACTGTGTGGGCTCTCTCTTGATGTATATAAAATTTTCATTGGTGTATATAAAATTTTCATTTAAATGTATTGTAAAACTGTGTGGACTCTCTCTTGCCCAAAAAACTGTGTGGGCTCTCTCTTGCCCAAAAAACTGTGTGGGCTCTCTCTTGCCAAAAAACTGTGTGGGCTCTCTCTTGCCAAAAAACTGTGTGGGCTCTCTCTTGATGTATATAAAATTTTCATTTAAATGTATTGTAAAACTGTGTGGGCTCTCTGTTGCCAAAAAACTGTGTGGGCTCTCTGTTGCCAAAAAACTGTGTGGGCTCTCTGTTGCCAAAAAACTGTGTGGGCTCTCTCTTGCTAAAAAACTGTGTGGGCTCTCTCTTGCCAAAAAACTGTGTGGACTTTCTTGCCAAAAAACTGTGTGGACTCTTTCTTGCCAAAAAACTGTGTGGACTCTTTCTTGCCAAAAAACTGTGTGGACTCTTTCTTGCCAAAAAACTGTGTGGACTCTTTCTTGCCAAAAAACTGTGTGGTTTCTCTCTTGCCAAAAAACTGTGTGGGCTCTCTCTTGCCAAAAAACTGTGTGGGCTCTCTTGATGTATATAAAATTGTCATTGGTGTATATAAAATTTTCATTTAAATGTATTGTAAAACTGTGTTGGCTCTCTCTTGCCAAAAAACTGTGTGGGCTCTCTGTTGCCAAAAAACTGTGTGGGCTCTCTTGCCAAAAAACTGTGTGGGCTCTCTTGCCAAAAAACTGTGTGGGCTCTTTCTTGCCAAAAAACTGTGTGGACTCTTTCTTGCCAAAAAACTGTGTGGACTCTTTCTTGCCAAAAAACTGTGTGGACTCTTTCTTGCCAAAAAACTGTGTGGACTCTTTCTTGCCAAAAAACTGTGTGGACTCTTTCTTGCCAAAAAACTGTGTGGGCTCTCTCTTGCCAAAAAACTGTGTGGGCTCTCTCTTGCCAAAAAACTGTGTGGGCTCTCTCTTGCCAAAAAACTGTGTGGGCTCTCTTGCCAAAAAACTGTGTGGGCTCTCTTGATGTATATAAAATTTTCATTTAAATGTATTGTAAAACTGTGTGGGTTCTCTCTTGCCAAAAAACTGTGTGGGCTCTCTCTTGATGTATATAAAATTTTCATTGGTGTATATAAAATTTTCATTTAAATGTATTGTAAAACTGTGTGGACTCTCTCTTGCCAAAAAACTGTGTGGGCTCTCTCTTGCCAAAAAACTGTGTGGGCTCTCTCTTGCCAAAAAACTGTGTGGGCTCTCTCTTGCCAAAAAACTGTGTGGGCTCTCTCTTGCCAAAAAACTGTGTGGGCTCTCTCTTGATGTATATAAAATTTTCATTGGTGTATATAAAATTTTCATTTAAATGTATTGTAAAACTGTGTGGACTCTCTCTTGCCAAAAAACTGTGTGGACTCTCTTGCCAAAAAACTGTGTGGACTCTCTCTTGCCAAAAAACTGTGTGGACTCTCTCTTGCCAAAAAACTGTGTGGACTCTCTCTTGCCAAAAAACTGTGTGGACTCTCTCTTGCCAAAAAACTGTGTGGACTCTCTCTTGCCAAAAAACTGTGTGGACTCTCTTGCCAAAAAACTGTGTGGACTCTCTCTTGCCAAAAAACTGTGTGGGCTCTCTCTTGCCAAAAAACTGTGTGGGCTCTCTCTTGCCAAAAAACTGTGTGGGCTCTCTCTTGCCAAAAACTGTGTGGCGCTCTCTTGCCAAAAACTGTGTGGCGCTCTCTTGCCAAAAACTGTGTGGGCTCTCTTGCCAAAAACTGTGTGGGCTCTCTTGCCAAAAACTGTGTGGGCTCTCTTGCCAAAAAACTGTGTGGGCTCTCTGTTGCCAAAAAACTTTGTGGGCTCTCTGTTGCCAAAAAACTGTGTGGGCTCTCTCTTGCCAAAAAACTGTGGGGACTTTCTTGCCAAAAAACTGTGTGGACTCTTTCTTGCCAAAAAACTGTGTGGACTCTCTCTTGCCAAAAAACTGTGTGGTTTCTCTCTTGCCAAAAAACTGTGTGGTTTCTCTTTTGCCAAAAAACTGTGTGGGCTCTCTTGATGTATATAAAATTTTCATTGGTGTATATAAAATTTTCATTTAAATGTATTGTAAAACTGTGTGGGCTCTCTCTTGCCAAAAAACTGTATGGGCTCTCTCTTGCCAAAAAACTGTGTGGGCTCTCTCTTGATGTATATAAAATTTTCATTTAAATGTATTGTAAAACTGTGTGGACTCTCTCTTGCCAAAAAACTGTGTGGGCTCTCTCTTGCCAAAAAACTGTGTGGGCTCTCTTGCCAAAAAACTGTGTGGACTCTTTCTTGCCAAAAAACTGTGTGGACTCTTTCTTGCCAAAAAACTGTGTGGGCTCTTTCTTGCCAAAAAACTGTGTGGGCTCTTTCTTGCCAAAAAACTGTGTGGGCTCTCTCTTGCCAAAAAACTGTGTGGGCTCTCTCTTGCCAAAAAACTGTATGGGCTCTCTTGATGTATATAAAATTGTCATTGGTGTATATAAAATTTTCATTTAAATGTATTGTAAAACTGTGTTGGCTCTCTCTTGCCAAAAAACTGTGTGGGCTCTCTGTTGCCAAAAAACTGTGTGGGCTCTCTCTTGCCAAAAAACTGTGTGGGCTCTCTTGCCAAAAAACTGTGTGGGCTCTTTCTTGCCAAAAAACTGTGTGGACTCTTTCTTGCCAAAAAACTGTGTGGACTCTTTCTTGCCAAAAAACTGTGTGGACTCTTTCTTGCCAAAAAACTGTGTGGGCTCTTTCTTGCCAAAAAACTGTGTGGGCTCTTTCTTGCCAAAAAACTGTGTGGGCTCTCTCTTGCCAAAAAACTGTGTGGGCTCTCTCTTGCCAAAAAACTGTGTGGGCTCTCTTGCCAAAAAACTGTGTGGGCTCTCTTGATGTATATAAAATTTTCATTTAAATGTATTGTAAAACTGTGTGGGTTCTCTCTTGCCAAAAAACTGTGTGGGCTCTCTCTTGCCAAAAAACTGTGTGGGCTCTCTCTTGATGTATATAAAATTTTCATTGGTGTATATAAAATTTTCATTTAAATGTATTGTAAAACTGTGTGGACTCTCTCTTGCCAAAAAACTGTGTGGGCTCTCTCTTGCCAAAAAACTGTGTGGGCTCTCTCTTGCCAAAAAACTGTGTGGGCTCTCTCTTGCCAAAAAACTGTGTGGGCTCTCTCTTGATGTATATAAAATTTTCATTGGTGTCTATAAAATTTTCATTTAAATGTATTGTAAAACTGTGTGGACTCTCTCTTGCCAAAAAACTGTGTGGACTCTCTTGCCAAAAAACTGTGTGGACTCTCTCTTGCCAAAAAACTGTGTGGACTCTCTCTTGCCAAAAAACTGTGTGGACTCTCTCTTGCCAAAAAACTGTGTGGACTCTCTCTTGCCAAAAAACTGTGTGGACTCTCTCTTGCCAAAAAACTGTGTGGACTCTCTCTTGCCAAAAAACTGTGTGGGCTCTCTCTTGCCAAAAAACTGTGTGGGCTCTCTCTTGCCAAAAAACTGTGTGGGCTCTCTCTTGTCAAAAAACTGTGTGGGCTCTCTCTTGCCAAAAAACTGTGTGGGCTCTCTCTTGCCAAAAACTGTGTGGCGCTCTCTTGCCAAAAACTGTGTGGCGCTCTCTTGCCAAAAACTGTGTGGGCTCTCTTGCCAAAAACTGTGTGGGCTCTCTTGCCAAAAACTGTGTGGGCTCTCTTGCCAAAAACTGTGTGGGCTCTCTTGCCAAAAAACTGTGTGGGCTCTCTGTTGCCAAAAAACTGTGTGGGCTCTCTGTTGCCAAAAAACTGTGTGGGCTCTCTGTTGCCAAAAAACTGTGTGGGCTCTCTCTTGCCAAAAAACTGTGTGGACTCTTTCTTGCCAAAAAACTGTGTGGACTCTCTCTTGCCAAAAAACTGTGTGGTTTCTCTCTTGCCAAAAAACTGTGTGGTTTCTCTCTTGCCAAAAAACTGTGTGGTTTCTCTTTTGCCAAAAAACTGTGTGGGCTCTCTTGATGTATATAAAATTTTCATTGGTGTATATAAAATTTTCATTTAAATGTATTGTAAAACTGTGTGGGCTCTCTCTTGCCAAAAAACTGTATGGGCTCTCTCTTGCCAAAAAACTGTGTGGGCTCTCTCTTGATGTATATAAAATTTTCATTTAAATGTATTGTAAAACTGTGTGGACTCTCTCTTGCCAAAAAACTGTGTGGGCTATCTCTTGCCAAAAAACTGTGTGGGCTCTCTTGCCAAAAAACTGTGTGGACTCTTTCTTGCCAAAAAACTGTGTGGACTTTTTCTTGCCAAAAAACTGTGTGGACTCTTTCTTGCCAAAAAACTGTGTGGACTCTCTCTTGCCAAAAAACTGTGTGGGCTCTCTTGATGTATATAAAATTTTCATTGGTGTATATAAAATTTTCATTTAAATGTATTGTAAAACTGTGTGGGTTCTCTCTTGCCAAAAAACTGTGTGGGCTCTCTCTTGATGTATATAAAATTTTCATTGGTGTATATAAAATTTTCATTGGTGTATATAAAATTTTCATTTAAATGTATTGTAAAACTGTGTGGACTCTCTCTTGCCAAAAAACTGTGTGGACTCTCTTGCCAAAAAACTGTGTGGACTCTCTCTTGCCAAAAAACTGTGTGGACTCTCTCTTGCCAAAAAACTGTGTTGACTCTCTCTTGCCAAAAAACTGTGTTGCGCTCTCTTGCCAAAAAACTGTGGGCTCTCTTGATGTATATAAAATTTTCATTGGTGTATATAAAATTTTCATTGGTGTATATAAAATTTTCATTTAAATGTATTGTAAAATTGTGTGGACTCTCTCTTGCCAAAAAACTGTGTGGACTCTCTCTTGCCAAAAAACTGTGTGGACTCTCTCTTGCCAAAAAACTGTGTGGACTCTCTCTTGCCAAAAAACTGTGTGGACTCTCTCTTGCCAAAAAACTGTGTGGGCTCTCTCTTGCCAAAAAACTGTGTGGGCTCTCTCTTGCCAAAAAACTGTGTGGGCTCTCTCTTGATGTATATAAAATTTTCATAGGTGTATATAAAATTTTCTTTTTTGTATATAAAATTTTCATTTAAATGTATTGTAAAATAACATGGTTTGCTTCTCTTGTTTAGAGTGTATATTAAAGTTATCATATAATCTGAGCGTCACTTTTTAAGATAGTTTTAAATACATTGAGACATAATACTGGTAAATGTTAAATAGGAGATTCTGGAATTTTTGAAAATAACTTAGTTCGATTTCTTTTATAAATCGGCCATGTTTCTTATTTTGATGTTTTCAATTAATAATTTTATAATCGATGTGGGTTACTTTTCACAATGCTTTTTTACTCGTTCACTTCACTCTAGCAAGAAAATTTGTACATTGCTCGACTTCGATGGTTCTTTATCTCAGGAGCAATGTGAAAACATAAATGAATGCACAAAGAGAGAATATAACTACAATGTGGAGTTAAATGAAAAAAAAATTGGCGAAAATTGAGTGCTTACTAAATTTATCAGCAATTTAGCTTTCAGTCATGTTCGTGCGCCGTGACTGAAAGTTGACAGAGGAAAATTTCCAGAGTAATATCCTGGGATTATTATTTTTTGTGTTGTATAATTCAGATACCCATTTTTAGGACCAGTATTTTCGCAGTTATATTATTTTTTAAAAATTCTTCTTCAGAGTTTTTGGAAATCGTTAACTATTGATAACCTGTAGGTTTTTCTGAATGTCCATGATTTATATAAACCACGGCATGTTACTAATTTATCTTGCAGTTTTGTTCTGAAGTTTTCCTAATTAATCATTCCTTTTTACAGCAGTTTTATAAGATACGAGATGAAAAGCCAAAAATAAATCTATAAGCAACCAATTTCTTTCTTGATACATGAGGGTTTGAGTTTGTGCTGGGATGAAGTTTAGATTTCGCACTTGTGAATATATATTTAATTATTTGAATGAATTTAATTATTATTATTTAATGAATTTAATCAGTGTTAAGTCAATAAATGCGATTTCATTGTGTTGGTATACTGGTTTTGATGAGTTTTAGAGAACGAAGGTGATTTTTTCAAGCAAGAATAAAACTTTGCTTTAGTATTTCCGTATTGGCCATTTTTTGTTGAAGAAAAATTGGGCATCTATAGTTTATTAGAGCTCTTATCAGCGCAGAGCAGTTTCGGGACATTATTTCTGAAGACACTGAACCTCGTAAGATCTAGTAGTTAAATGTTCCTGGACAAGTATTAATGTTTGCTGGATTTTAAAGTGAGTTTTCTATTGGAGAGACAGAATATTAGTTTTGCAATACAATCTAACATTTTCATTTGAAAAATTTTATAGCTGTGACCATTTCAAACTCGGTCGAATGCTTTTGAATTATCAAGGAAGACTCGGTGGCGATTTTTGACAAAATAAAGACACAGGAGCTAAATTATTTTGATGCCTGTGGAAATATGTGTTATATAGGAGTCAATATTAAACAAATTTCAGATCATACTATTTTCAGAAAAAAATTCGTTGGAAAAACTTACTTTTCTATCGACTTGAAAAAGTTTTATCCTAAATGTCTTCTACAATTTTTAATAATTCAGTGTTAAATTTAGGAAAGAAAATGACTTTTTCTGATAGCCATTTTTCGAGGAACATTAAAAAGCGGTATCGGAAAATGAGGTGTTTTTTTCCTCACTGCTGAATAACTTCCATTGGAGAGCATTTGAGAATTGCAAAGCAACCTTCTCATTATTATTATTTTTTTGTCCTATAAATATGATCTGAAACTTTTACCAGGACTTTCTCCTGCTTAGCATGTATTTTAGTGTAGTTACAAACTTTCTCTCAATAAAAAAAATTCGGCTATAAAACTGCTTATTTAGTCCAAAGTTTTTTCGACTTTCGTCCTCACTGGTGGACATACTTGATTTATTTCAACCAGAATGGAACATAAATCCAAATGTCCACAGACTTACTTTTCCGAGAGGGCGTCCAAAATCTTGGAGAAAACCTCGAAAGCAGAATTTTTTGACAATCGCGGTATTTTTCTTGTATTAAAAGAAATTAAAAATATCACTGTAGAGCTTCTAAAAACTTTGATATAACTTGTTGAGCCATGGGTTGTATAAAAAAGTTGTATTAAGAGAGGATTTTTTTTTTTTGCAGCTTATGTATGCTAATATCAATCAAGACTTTGTCTTTATCAGTGGTGTAATCGTAAAATATGAAGTGCCTGAAAGTGCTGACCTGGATGACTATTGTTGGGGGAGGGAAGGTCTAAATAGAGTAAAATATTTTTGGCATTTAAAATGTATATTTTATTTAAATATCAAAATCGTGAAATAATAAAATATCGACCAAAGAAGCAATGAATACAGAGACAACACAAATTCGAAAGCGGGATATTTTTCAACTGATTTTATGCGTGTTTCATAATATGAAACAAATGACATTCCTATTTGCCCATTAGTTCTTATTTGCGAGATATGACAATGCCGTCATTCACATTAAAGTAGGTTTAGGATAGGCGTTAGATTAAAAATTTTTGCATAATTATATCTAAAGAATTCAAAACAAAAGTTCTTTTATTCCACATTCAAATATTCTTTTTACATTCTTGTATGAATTGTACGTAGCCTCTTTGCGGATCCTAAACTGCGATCATGTGAGTATCCAATCCATTCTCTTTGGTCAAAATCATTCACCTTTAATCTTTATTAGCATCACCGAATTTTTTCAGGAGAGTGATCTAAATGGCTGTGAAAGTAATAAACATTGAAATTCACATTATATCCAAGTTTTCTGAATCTGTTAAGCATGCTTTTAATCGTATCAACAAAGCATTGTGAGTAACAAAGCTGAAAACTGTCTTGATAACTAGAACAAATGAGATTCGATTTTTCACCCTGTCTCATTCATCGAACTTACTTGAGTGTCATGATTTCAATTATCATCGTTTAAGATGTTTTAATGCCTCAGCAGTGGACATGCAGATGCTTGTAGTGGGAACGCCCCCACAAAAATCTTTAGAAAAATTAATTGCTTTAAAAAAATTTAAAATCTTATTATCTTTCATTTTGTTGCCATTTTCCTGCATCTTATTGATAATGTTAAGAGACATTGCCATGTCATTTTATCAGTTTCTACTTTTACATAAAGACAAGCTTTTTGTATTTTACCGTATGTCTGGCCCAGTATGGTCAGGTTGTTGCACCACTAAACCCCACAACCCAATCCATTTATCGAACCTACGAAAAGGGCACTCTGATTACAAAAGCTTCAATTAATTTTTTCTAAAACTTATGTATTCAGTTCAAGATTTTTTTATCCCCTATTTGTATAAAGCATGAATACTGTTATTAAAAGAATATTGAAATATAGTAGTGCTTTTGTAATCAGAGTTAATAATGCTTCGCAAAAGTGTGGTATGCAGTAAGATAAGTGAATTTTCATAACTTCTTGTTGCGCTTTGACCCTGATTTCCATTCAGTTAGAGGCATTTCTTTCCCTGCTTGTCGGGATAGATCGCACTATTTTATTTTAATTCGGAACTAGTGTATTCATTGCTCATATGGCTAATTCAAGTGACAAAGTTTTTAGGGTTGCGTTAAGAATATTTTATATATTACTAAATATGGATGCCGAGAAGCAGTAAGCTGTGACCTATTCCGTTGACACATCCTCCAAAACGGGTCGTTTACACTGCCAATGTTTCGATTAACACTGTTTAAAAGATTTGTCTAGAAGATAGACATGAACTGAATCAAAAATTTGCTTCACCTAAAAAAAATTAATGATTTGAAATTCTTTTCGCTAATGTTTGCTAATGACTTACTGCTTTTATTAATTTGAAAAAAGCAATTATATTTACGAAGGTAAGAACTAGATAAAGGTCCAGCTCATTTAAGGAGGTTTACTTTCTTTTTAAAGAACTGGTGAAGTAAACGTTTTGGCTCCGCTACGTTCTTGAATATTTTGAATAGTTGAGTGTATAGAGGTAACATTGGACGATTCAATTTGGTTCTAATAACAAAGTTCAAATGACTGATGCCTGGAAAATCGGTGATCACGCAGATTTTTTCAAGTTGGCCCAATCCAAAAGCAATGGCAAACAGAAATGAAGTGCACATAACCCATGATAATCAGCTTAAAAGTTGAGTAACTTAGTGAATACCCTAATTTAATTACAATATTCTACAGTGTAGTTAGTAGGCAGAGTTTTATTATACGTTGCGAAGATACCTGTATAACTTAAGTTTGGCTTCGCTTCACTTCGAATAGCTTAATAATTAATTTGTGAACAACTATTAAATTTTTGATTTGATAAAGGTCATTTTTATAATGAAATTTTAATTTAGAAATTAAAATTTTTTAAGATTATTACTGATTAAGATTTAACAAATTTTTACAATTCTTTTTTTGTGCTCCTTAATTTCTTTTACAGGAATCGAGACAACAGCGATAAAAAAAAATTAAACGTTCTATTAAGCTTTGTAATGATTATTGAAGTAAGGATCAAGATATTTACTGGTATTGATGAAAAGTATTTAAAATGAAGCTTCCTCTTCTGCTTTCCTTTCTAGCGGAAATATAGAATTTTTTCCTTTTTTGTATATATGGCTATTAAATCATACGGAGATATCCGTAGGCAGACAAGCATGATGGAATTCATTCAAAATCTGATGAAAATTCCCAATTTTGCGTTCGCATTATGCTATCTGATTCGTTTTCATATTTGCATGAACAAACTGATATAATTTCAAATTTTCTTTGAAAAAGGAATTCCAGGATATCTAAAATGTGAAGATCCATCAAAATTTCGAAATCGTAAACTTTAAAACTACAAAATTTTGATTTTTTTATACTATGTATTCTAAGAAATCAATTTATGGTAGATGAAATGCATTAGTTTTCAGTGAGAATGAATTCAATGACGCTGCTTTAAAGATAGCATTTCTTCATTTTTCTTTCTTACACCTGGAAATAGAAATGTTATTTTTGATATTCTTTATTTCTTGAAGTTTTTCCCGTTTATACAATCTAAAACAGAAAGATCATATTGAAATCATTAAAAAAAAAAAAAAATGAAATTTTGCGAAACTCTACATTTCAGACCTAACCGAGTCCTAAAAACGCATTTTTAGAGTGATGCACGTACAAGAACAGGGTAACTCAAAAACATTTTGAGCTCGAAAGTTGAAATTTGGTAAATATAATTCGAAATTTATAGACTTCTATCAAATTTAAAACGAAATCTATTCCACGCTAATCTGCCTAAACTGTTCGAATATAAATTAACTAGAAGAGAACTAGATGAATGAAATTTGGTATATAGAATTAGCATAAAAGTTTATATTCGCGTTAAATTTGGAGACAAATCCGTGAACGCGTTGACTATCAATACTTTTGCAATCATACAAACGCGGTAACTCAAAAATGCAATTACTTACTTAAATATATATAATTTTGTAACTATAATAATAGTTCTCTGTCAAATGTTGGTTTCAATCGGTTGGAAAAAAGAAATCCAAAATTCACATTCACTTTTCCCATACTTACGTCTTAACCTTATCCCAATGACTAATCGCCAATATCGCAAGTTCTTTTCACGAATCGCAAGTAACTTTTGTTCACGAATGGCATTACGGTTTATAATACGCTAATACATTTCTTGGAGAAAACGAGTAAATCATGGCGAAATAATTTCCAGGGGTTTCCTATCTTTCTTCTGTCCCATTCTTAAGAGTATTGAGAAGAAAAAGATTGCAATATAAAAAACTTGTAGACGCATGTAAAAAGTGAAAGCGAAAACAGCTTTGAAAACATCATGAAACCTAATTATCAAAATTAACATCAATGATTTTTTTTTCAAAAAATGGTTCCTGGTTCCTCACTTTGTACGAAAATATTTTTCTCCCTCCACAAAGCAGAACTACATCTTTTCAAGTGGGAGTTTTTCAGTTTTGGTGTATTAAAATCGCAACTTCAAAAAAATTCCATTCAAACATTTAGATTTGAAATTTGTAGATCTCAGAAATGAAGTAACTTCCGTTTATAGGCCAGAGAAATGTCAAAATGTAGATATTTTTTGTCAGCACTTAAGCCTTTGGACACTAAAAACTAAATAACTTGATTGAAACATTCATTTTCATATTTTTTAGAACACTTTGGCAAAAACGTGATCAGATAGCTGGGATACTATGTGGTAAAAGGTAGTATTCTAAGAATATAATGCCGTTTACTTTACTACATGCAAAATTGAAATTTCATCAAGGGGAAAAACACTATGTATTGCAAACTGATAAATGTTAACAGTAGGTGTAAAAATTAAACTCGTATCAATTTCAATAATGTTTTCATGCAATAATCATGTTTGCGAAAAAAAAATTCTTTTCTTAATGCCACATGTCCGCTATTTAAACGCGCAAGTGAAATTCTTCTATTCCATTGATAATTTCAGAAATACAGAACAACATAAAAATATTTACGCGGGTGTATTTCTGTTAAAGCATAAAAACTAAAATTTAAGAATTGAGAGCAAACTCCTTTTCAGCATTAAAACTGGGAAGCAAAACGACTAATATCAGCTTATTAACTTTCGTAAAACAGTTTGCATATAAACATTGTCTAAAAATTACTCCTGTGCAAAAGCCTTCAGAAAAAAGTATTAAACTTGATTGGTCATGCACAAATATACATTCTAGAACAGTTTAGACTTTCGCAGTAGAATTTAAAAATCGTTTTTCTCAAGAATACAAAGACGGATGTCCTAGTTTTTAGGGAAAAACTGCAATGCAAATTTCTGAGTGCGTTGAAAATTCTATTTAATGTAAAGAGAATTCTTCAGTGGTGTGTTTGAAAATAGACTTTTAGAATTTTCTTTACAGTCGAAAGTATTATTAAACATATGAAGGACATTTTGTTATCTCTATTAATTGATGAATTTTTCTAAAACACAATATTTCAGAGAAGAATTCAGAAATATTCTCTGTAACGCTCATTAATGTACGGAATTAAATCTTTTTATCTATTATTGCACTTGGCCAATTTTAACATTTAATAAATATCAGTTCAAAGGTATCAAATTCAAGATAACTTCAACCTTCGATTGTAAAACGATAAAGAACTTTATAAATATTAATTATCGTTTTCCGTAACGCAATGTCTGAGAGTGTCAGGACAAACATAGGACTAAAACGTTGTTCTGTGTGTACTATTTTTCTTTAAGTTATCCCACTGATGATGTTGATTTTTCCAAAGAAATAATCGAAATTTTTCACGATTTAATTTTGTAGCCTGTTATGTAAGCTTTCTAAAACTGTTTTAACATTTACTCTGCATGAATAAAAAATAAAGTTATAGCTTATTATTACCGCAAGCAAATCTAAACTAGAAGCTGCATTCAGAAAGCTGCTTTTATTACTAGTATGCAAACATCGCATTCATTTTTCCCAATTCCAGTTCTACCTACTTCAGTCATAGATTTAAAAAAAAAATTAAGTAGTTAAAAAAAGTGTCTGCATGGTATAATACAGAATTGCAACAAAATTCTCAATAATATTGTGTGAAGCGATGTCCCATAGAAATATACCTTTGAATTGATAACACTCCAGTTAGGAATGAACATTGCCTTAATTCTTTCTAATTTTGGTTTCTCTACTTCTTTTTTAATTAGGATTACCTACAGGACTCTACTTATATTTTACTGAAACCTTGATAGTACGGAGATTGTTGATTCAACGAGACAGCCTGAATCATCCTCAAAACATTCAAGAAAAAAAAACCGTAAAAAAATAATTATAACAGTTATGAATTTGTGATTAAGGAAGGCACTACCTATAAACCTGAAAAAATTCAGAGTCGTCCAAAAACATTCTGCTATTGTTCCCTAATTGAAGTGTTTTAATATTGTTGTGTTCGATGATTTTCTCTAAAACAATGTCGATGTTGAATTAAGTAACATTTCTAAGCGTAAATAAAAAGTGTTTTTTTAATGAAAAGTCACTAGTTAGTAAATCTGTACAACTATACCTGAAAATCATCGGTATTTAAGAAATATTTTAGAATAGAAAACAGATACAGACGCTCCAGGCCAAACTCGGACACCACAGAAAAGATACTAACACTATCAAATTTTTAAATTAAAAATGATAAGAAACATAGCTAAATGAATTTTTAATAGTGTATTTATCACAATTATAAAAAATAATAATTATTATAAATTACTTCATTTTAACCAGAAATTATGTCAAAAAACAAAGCGAAACAAAAAAATTATGCACAATCCACACTCGGACAGATAAGATTTTGAAAACTAATTAAATTTTTAATTAATTAATATTTTGTATCAGAGCCCTCGTTTTCTATAACCATTTAAAGACGGTTGAATAAATTTTTCACAAAAATAAGATTTCATATTTTTTTCCAATCCTGCAATCATGCTCTTTCCAATCCATCCTCAGTGGAAACGGTCTGAATTTTTGATGGGATTTATATCTGGGCTTTGAGGGGGGGGGGGGGAGTGTACATGACGTGAGAATAATTATATAAGAAGCAGGAAAATAAAAAGCCCGAAATATAAAGCCCAATGAGCTTTATATTTCGGGTCTTTATCCTGATAAAATTGTCAGTTGTTGCAAACAGAAAGTTTCTACACACATTGTGGAAGTTTTCTTTTTCTTTTTAAAATGTCGAGGTATTCTGATCAATAAAATGCAGGATTCTGGGCTGAAATGACCCTCAGACCCTTACTGATCCGCCGCTATGCATCATAGTTTCTTTCAAATTTTCTGGGGGCAATTCTTTGTTCAATTTTCTCCAGATAGAAGGTTTGCCAAAAATATCGAATTTGCTCTCATCAGTAAATAAGTCATTTTTCAATTAAGAAAAATCCTTGTGTCTCCCCACTCCTTGCGAATTTAAATCTGATTGCGCTCATTTACAAGGTTTTTGTCTAGCTCTTCTTCTATTGAGATCTGCGTTAAGAAGCGTATTTCTTATTATGGATAGGTTGAATTTTTCTTCCTAATTCTTTTTCAACAATAATAGCAAGTTTTTGTGTACTAAGAAACAAATTTGCTGTCACTTTTTTTAATGAATAGCACATATCTGCGTCAGTGAAAGGCTTATTTTGGGCTGGCTGAGATTTATTTTCCACCTGAATATTGGTTTCGAAGCCTTGCATAGTGTTATGAAACATTGAATGACCTTTGGAGACAAGCTCTGATATTTTTGGTTCTGACTCTACTTCTTCCGCATGTGTAATAAACGATTTTCTTAACTCAAGGCTCGTTTGGCCCCTTTGCCTTGACATTTTAATTAAATTAATATTTACTTTCACAGTAAATGAAAATGACACACAATCCTAGAACAATTACAACGCTAACCATAGTTGTAACCCGGAGTTGCAATTATTTGCTGCTTAATTGTGAGAGGTCCGAGTTTGGCTTACGAGTTCTTTTCCACAAATGTTACTTTTATGTCTGAATTGTTAATAATTTATAAATTGGCGCTTTTTGGTTTTGTTTTTAGATGTACAATAAATTCACTGTTAAAAAAAATCCTTTCCACGTTTTTCTAATTCCTTTTAATTGAACAAATTTAGGCAGAACAGTATTTTTTACCTAAGGTGTCCGAGTTTGGCTTCTAACGACTGTAAATGGCACGAGTATTAAGCTGAAAGGGTTTATGCATATTTATAATTTAATTTTACTTATAATCTTTTAGCGTAAGGATAAAGCTTTAGTTGTTTTTCTTCAAATTTCAAAATTTTTTAAAAAAAAATATTTTGCAAATTTAATTTTAATATATTTTTATGCTTTTGCACCATATACAATTAAAAAAATAGCATTATAAGAATGTCTAAGCATAAATTGATTTTTCATTTAGTCTACTTACGAATTACTACAGAAATTGCTGTTTCAATATACCAAACTCGGTTAAAACTGCAAGCGATGTACTCCATTTCCGATTCTTTGAATATTTATTGTGCAATTATAAAAAATGTTTATTGTATTAACATTCCAAAAAGCGAGGAAAATTATGATATGAATTTCGTGCATGAAATGCGCATTTACTGGTGAATGAATTATCGACAAACTAAAATGACTCCCGATATTTCGGTGCCAAATTTTAAAAATGCATGTCCGAAGATGGGAATAAAAAATATATATAAGTGGAAGCAAAATGTTATAAAATGGCCTTTAAAATGCGTCATGGGCGTACAGATTTCAGGATGAGAGGAAAGAATCAATTAGATTTTGTACAAATGAATACTTTCCTTCTGAATCCCAGTAACCCACCCAAGCCAAATATTATTAGTATCACGCGATATCGCATAGATACTCGTCATTTAAATAGGGTGAAAAAAAAGATGCTCGGTGTCGGCGCTGCCGAGCTTTTTTATTATTTCTTATTTCTCATCAGAAAAATTAATAAGGCAAAGACTGCCCTTTTAGTAAATAAATGTAAACGAAAATAATTGGCCTGACACCATATTTAAATTTTTTTTGATAACATTTAATTGACGTAGGACGAAACATAACATATAAGGACACTATTACAAAATTTAGTACGTTAACATCATAGAACTTTCCAACATCCAACCGCTTTCTCTCGGGCCCGTCTCTCTCCCGCCGTCCTTCTTCTCCACCCTCTTCCCTTCAGTTCGTTTTCTGGTTCTAATCATCCGCAGCGCCCTCACACGCCGCCCCTAAGAGAAAAACTGGTCTTCAAACGGCAAAAGTTTTTCTCTGATTCCTTTGGACAAAGTTAAGAACATATAAAGAAAAATAACTAAACGAAATAAGAACACCTCATCCACATATTGAAATAACAATGAATGCTCCGAATATATATATATATATATATATATATATATATATGAAAAATAATTAAACGAAATATGAACATAGCATACATATATTAAATAAAAATGAATACATATATTGAAAACAATTAAACACAATAAGAATATAGCGTACATATGTTGAAATAAAAACTGAACAAAACATACATTAACACAATGGATATTGAGAACTAATTTTAACAAGAAAAATAACTAATGTTTAGTTTGTAGACGAGATAAAGCATCAGCGTCTTTGTTTAAGATTCCAGGACGATGAGTAATTTTGTAACTCCATCGTTGCAAAGCCAATGCCCACCTAGTTAATTTAGGGCTTTTTGGAGTTTTTTCAATTAAGTATTTTAATGGATTATGATCAGTTACGATTTCTACCGTAGTTCCATGCAACCATTTATCAAATTTTTTAAATCCAAACAAAATGGCATAAGCTTCCTTTTCAATGGTTGACCAATTTTTTTGAGTTTTGTTAAATTTTTGGCTTACAAATGCGATGGGTTTATAATTTCCCTTTCCATCTTTTTGGGTTAGACAACAACCAACTGCATAGTCAGAAGCGTCTGAGTGAATTTCGAAAGGTTTACCAAAATCAGGGGCATTTAACGCTGTCGCCTCACATAAAGCTTTCTTCAATCTAAAAAACGATTCTTCTTCGCGTTTTCCCCAATTTACATCTCCTGATTTTTTCCCTTTGGTTAGTTCAGTTAGAGGGGTTGCAATTTCCGCATAATTAGGAATATATGATCGATAAAACCCCATTAGTCCTAACACAGATCTTACTTCCTTTTTCGTCTTTGGCCTTTCTAGTCGTTTTATTGCCGCAATTTTTTCCTCGTCTGGTGCATGCTTACCTCCTCCTATCTTATGGCCTAAAAATTGTAGTTCTCGGGCCGCGAAAGTGCATTTTTTAAATTTTACAGAAAACCCTGTCTTTTCTAATTCCTGCAATACCTTTCTCAGATGAATTAAATGTTCGCTCCATGTTTTGGAGTACACTATTATATCGTCAATGTAAGCTTGAGCATAACTAGAATGGTTTCGAAGAACACTATTCATTATTTTTTGGAATGTACCCGATGCTCCCGATAGACCAAAAGGCATAACCTTCCACTGATATACTCCGTTATGAGTAGAAAAAGCTGTTAAAATTTTGTTCTCATCATTCATTTTAATTTGGTAATATCCCTTTAGCAAATCTAGACAAGATAAACATTGAGCCATCCCCGCAGTAAAAACTAATTCTTGTGTATCTTTCATGGGGTAATTAGGAACTTTTGTTACAGCATTAAGAGCTCTATAGTCAATACACATTCGAATGGATGCGTCCTTCTTTGCCACACATACTATAGGATATGTAATGTCTGCATTCGAAGGTTCAATCAAGTGTAAGTCCAACAGTTCTTTCACTTGTCTGTCCACCTCTGCTCTATAAGACATTGGAACACTGTAGGAATGCGGTTTCCGTCTAGTAATATTGGGCAAAAGTTCAATCACGTGCTCCCCGATTGCAACTGGTTGCACTGGTCTTTTGAATAAGGGTTCAAATTCTTTTAATAATGTCTCCAATTCTGTTTGCTGCGTAGTTGATAAGTCAGGTGAGGCTACGGATTTTACTTCCTGCCAAAAGGAGTCTTCTTTCAATGGAGTATTTTCGATGTCACCAAATTCTTCTTCCCCTTCAAATATGACGTTCACACTTCCGGAGCTAGCAATAAATTCTCTCATTTTATTTTGATGCACATGCCTCAGACTACCATCAGGCATCTTCACTAAAAATGAATGTTCATTCTTTCGTGATTCGATGGTACATGGACCTTGCCATCTAGCTAAAAGCTTGTTTCTAGAATCAGGTAATAGAACAATTACCTTGTCTCCTGGATTAAAGAATTTCTTCGTAGATCTCAAATTGTAATAACGAGCCATTTTTTCTTGCTGTACTGCTGAAATCAATTTTGCTTTCTCAGCTGCGTCTTCTAGCTGCTTCTTAAGCTTTCCCATGTAAAGAGGTACTGGAGTAGTATCTAACTGCAAACCCTTTTCATCTGCCACCCAAGTGTTCCTCAGAATAGATAAGGGTCCTTCTGGTTTTCGTCCATATAACAACTGAAAAGGTGCTACGCCGGTCGTGCTATTGGGGACTTCTCGATAGGCCCACAAAATGAATGGTATTTTTGTATGCCATGTACGTGGCTCTTCCAAAATGACATGATGTAGCATGTGCTTCAACGTCTGATTAAATCTTTCTACCAGCCCATTCGACTCTGGATGCAATGGTGTCGAGAATCTTGGGCTGGATCCCATTCTTTTTTCAAACTCTTGTGTCAAACTAGCATTGAAATTAGTCCCATTGTCTGATGCTATTATATTAGGCACACCTGTCCGCATGAAGATGGTTAACAGTGCTTCACATGTAGCTTTGGCAGTTAAACTGGTCAGTGGTACTGCCTCAGCCCATCTCGTGTGTTGATCAACTAGACATAATATATATCTGTGACCTTTTGCACTCGGCGGATCTATAGGTCCAATGATATCGATGTTTACAACTTGGAACGGCAATTCTGGTCTTGCCACAGGAGTAATTGGTACTCTGTCCTTTTGATTTATTCGCCTTGTCAACTGACACTCTTTGCACTGTTGACAAAAAGCTCTGACATCTTTGGATATTCCATGCCAGTAAAAAGAATACTTTATTCTTTCAGCAGTTTTTCTTGCGCCCATGTGACCTCCAAATACCGAACAGTGAGCTAAATTTAGAACTTCAAGTCTACGCTTCTTAGGCAAAACTAGCTGAGCAACGGACTCTCCTAAAACTTTTTCTTTGTGAAACAAAAATTTATTATGGAAATAATATCCTCCGGACTTTTCATTTGCACATTTTCTAGCATATTCCAAATCTGGACAATCCACTTGATCTTTAAGAAATTCGTCCGACCTTGATTGTTCTTTAGCATTCTTTTCTGAATTTTCCACAGAAAATGACTTTATTTCTTCACTATCCAATACTGGGTTGTCATAACTTGTTTCATCGACGATTTCTCTATCTTTAATTGTCTTCGGTTCTGTGTCCTTTTCGGAAATATCAACGAAATAATTTTCTTGAACACCCTGCAGCTTGTCCCTTATTTCTGGGGGCAACAGTACATCCTCCACCAGAGTAGGAGCAACTGCACACAGCACTTCTTGGTGAATCATGTTCCCGTCTTTGCCAACGATGACACCCATTGGAATATTGACAAGAGAACATTTCTCTGCTGGACCAAAAATGCCTTTTATATAAATTGAAGCCTTATCTTCAACAGGAAAATCAGTCAATATATCTCTTCTGACTACGGTTATTTCAGTACCAGAATCAATTAAAGCTGTTGCAAGCTTTCCATTCACACTTATACGTATCTTTTCTAGATTACAAAGACCTTTATCAAGAGAAGGTCGTCTGTGAGACATTACTTTAGCCACTACTGCCGTTTCCTTAGTTACCGGTTCTGGGTCCACGACAGTTCTGTGAACATTTGCCTTTCTTCTACTATCTTGATCTGAGTTCGTCTTTAAAAGTTTGGGACAGAACTTCTTTACGTGACCATCCACTCCACAGAAATAGCAAGTAAACTTTGGACGGTTTTTCGGTTCGTATCTATTCCGTGTGAAACCTTTATCTTGCTTCATCTGTTTAGGACTATTATTATAGTCTCTGTTATCACGGCTAAAGGCGTTATTTCTAACATTTACTTGTTGATGTGCCTTGGGATTTGGATTCGACGGTCTCCGATAAGTTTTTCGAATACACTCGTACTCGTCTAGCTTGTCTGCTAAATCTTGGGGTTTGACTAATGTCCCCCACACATCAACAAAATGGTCACGAACCTCTTGTGGAACTCTCTTCTTTACTTGATCCGTAATGATCAAATCTTTCAGTCCCTCCAAATCTGTGACATTCAAAGCACTTATCCAGCCTTGAAAGTAATTTGTAACTTCATAAACGAAATCTTTCCAACTCTTCTCTGGATTTCTTTGGTGCTGAACAAATTTCTGCCGAAAACCTTCAGCATTCAATTTAAACTTCTTCATCAAGATTTCCTTCACATGTTCAAAATTAAAAAATTCTTCTTCTGGAATTCTTGCGATCAGTTCCACTATCTCTGCAGGCATGAGAGGTATTAAACATGACACCCAGTTTTCCTCATCAATTTTCAACCTCTTGACTTGTCTCTCAAACAATGACATATATAAGACAATGTCACATTCTTTTTCGTCGAATTTTGGCATGGACTTGGAAATTTCAATCTGCGGATTGATATGAAATTGTCCACCACTAGCTGAACTAGCATTAGTTGCAGCCATTCCTGCTTCTATTTTTTTCTTTTCCAATTCAAATTCCATCTCTCGCTTTCTTGCTTCCATCTCCATCTCCATCTGTAACTTCGACTTACTCTCTTGTTCCTTTCTTGTAGAGATTATTGTTTCTAGTAAAGTTTTGACAAATTCCTTTTCATATACCTGACTGCCAGTGATTAATGTTTTTAGCCCATATACTGTCATATCAGATTTCGGTTCTTCCCCCATTTCAGTTGCCAACACTATAAGATCACACTTGATACCCTTTGCCAAAAACGCCATTATTAAATAATAATTCTGACCCGAAAATAGAAACTTACCCTGTTTCTTTTAAATTATACAAATACTTTTTTGTTGTTTTAAAAACGCGCACCAAGAATTCTGTTACTGCGGAGATACTCTTTACAATATTGAGAAAAAAAAAAACTCAAATGAAAATAAAGTAAAATAATAATAATTGCTAACAATATTATCTTGATAATTCTTAAATTCATAAACTTATTTTAACAATCTAAAATGCAAGTACATGTTCCAAACAATTTCTGTTTTATTTGAAAACATTTCTTAAAATATTAAACATAAAATGGTTTATGCACTTGCGACAAACTTTTTATAATGTAACACAAATTAACTTTTAACAACTTTTGTTGTTGTTCTATTTCACAACAATAAAATATAATCTCTAATACAACACTCCCTTTATACTTATATCAATAAAAAAAGAAAATGCAAAAGTAATAAATCTTCCATTAATAAAGATCATTCATATTAAAATATTTAACCAGAATTATTTATTTGAGCTATAGTCCAATGTTACGAAACAATAACTGAAAGAATTTAGTACATAAACAATCATAAAATGAAGAGAGTATTAGAATGCTTTCCCGAATAACAGCAAATAGTATTAATTCTAAGAAATATCCTTTTAATAAAAAAAAAACACAAATGGCATAAATTAGATGATAAAAAAACACCCATAAATCTGCTCTTTCCATTTACTTATTTCTTGTTTTCTTTTTTTTTTTTAACTGCCGTCAACAGGATTCATAAAACAAGAATGATTTATCCGGAACACCGGAAATGCGTATATCAATCAGAAAAGTATTATTTTTAAAATATCTTTCGTTCGGAATCGAAACGAAAGTGTTACTGGTAATTATTTTTCAACTAAAATACAGAATTATCAAGCACAAAATTCAATTAAACATATCACTTATTTACTAGAATACAGAATAATCAAGCATAAAATTCAATTAAACATATCACTTATTTAAGACAACAATCAAAATAAATTCTTTAATGTCCAGAATATCTGAAAAAAGAACATAAATATCAAAACAAGTGAAACAAAAACTCGTAGAGCTTATTATTGTATTTTCAAAGAATTAATTCCTTGCAATGTTTATGGAACAATTACTTTATTATATATTGAAAAAAATATATCAAAAGAACACCAGTTTTATTTTTATAAAAAATAAAAAAAAATTATTATAAAATGCTATACAATTATTTATGACAGCATTCACCCTTTCAAAACGAAACGATAATATCAACAGTTGTTCAGCTCATTTCTTGATAGAAATAAATTTTTAACACAGCATGTTTTAGTTTTATTTCTCACAAAGGTACAATAATCAACTTTCTTTTTTTTATTCTTTTTATTTTACTGACGTAAAATATATTTAATCATCGTAACCACTGACGCGGTATTATCACTGACGTAACAAATAAAATGGCAAGTTCCTGGCGGAACAAAGTATAAACTATAATAAATTAATACTTATTTGTGCTGTAAAGATATATTACCAACATGTTAGAAGGTGACACAACATGCAGAATTTAGAAATCTGGATATCACTGGCGTGATACAACAACTTATATTCCTGACGGAACAAAATCACTGACGTGATACAACAAATTATATTCCTGACGGAACAAAATCACTGGCGTGATACAACAAATTATATTCCTGACGGAACAAAACTATATCTTTACATGCGCACCAAATCAGTAAATATTTAGCTTACCTGAGTTCCTTTAGCTACTGCCGTAACTTCCCTCATCACATACCTGGATTCGTTGGGTTACCTCGATTTCCTTCTGGATTAAAAGAAAAGATAATAGACACCTCCATTAATCCAGATCCCGTTCGCTGCCACCAAGATGTCGGCGCTGCCGAGCTTTTTTATTATTTCTTATTTCTCATCAGAAAAATTAATAAGGCAAAGACTGCCCTTTTAGTAAATAAATGTAAACGAAAATAATTGGCCTGACACCATATTTAAATTTTTTTTGATAACATTTAATTGACGTAGGACGAAACATAACATATAAGGACACTATTACAAAATTTAGTACGTTAACATCATAGAACTTTCCAACATCCAACCGCTTTCTCTCGGGCCCGTCTCTCTCCCGCCGTCCTTCTTCTCCACCCTCTTCCCTTCAGTTCGTTTTCTGGTTCTAATCATCCGCAGCGCCCTCACACTCGGTATAGAATGAATCTTGTATAAAAACTTGGTTAATATATATATATAATTTCTGACTTCATCGTGAAGGCAGTTTTTGAAAATGTTTCCCTCTTCGAACTATTGATTGTAACAATCTTTTTTATACATCTCGCATTAGATCCTAAAGCTACTCGTGAATAGTTTGGATGCCGTAACCATATGCACTCTGATAAGTCATCAAATGCAATTTGCACTTACAGTGCAAAGAAACGCTCCCTCTCTACTAATTAACACTCTATTGGCATAAACCAGGATTTTCCAAAAAATGAGTCAGATTTTATAACGTAGATGGAGGCTTGCTTTTTGAACCAAGCTCTAAGAAATAGCTAAATCGGTTCGGAAGGTGTTTAAAAAAATGTATTTGAGAGTAAAAGGTTTCATTTCCGTACTCCCAAATTGAAATAACGCTACAAGCACCATTCTAAATGAAGTCAGTAAAGATAAGAAAAGGTGCAATATCCGATTGGAATACGGAAATCTGGCTGAAGAGGAAATGAATCATTGATCCAGTCGAACCTCCTTTAACAACAGCTTTATAGTCATACATTCAGATAATGATCAGTTGGATGAAATTAAAATACTAAGCATAGTCATGTGAAGGTATTCGTAAAATAAAAATTATGTTTCATATATCAAATCATTTGTAAACCAGGGCGAATGCTCTCCTCAAAGCTTTATCGCATACTCGCTAATAAAGATGTTATTCCTCCACCCCCTGCAAAATGTATGGATCGGGTTGAATGTAAAGTTTTCTTTATATAGCATTGGTGTAGAAAGTTACAAAATATTTAGATTTCGAGTGAATGTCGCCTCTTTACTGGACCTATCGTGAGATCTTTGGAGAGATGTCGGACAATTAATCCAAGTTTTGCAGTCCACAGCATCTGATAGAGTTTGGGTTTTAAGCGCATTCTTTCGAAGCGATTGTAACCAAAATTAGTAAAAAACAAAACTACATACCCAATTTGATATATTTAAATCGTGTGTTTTTCAATTATCGCGTTTACAGGCTTCTGAAATTACTGACAGATAGACTGCCAGTCCTTTGTGGGATTTGGCTCAAAATTTGATAGGTGCCTTCATGTAGATGTTAAATCCATCTTGTATTTATCTTTTCGTACAGCCGAATGGAACACGCTCAAAATTTGACAGGGACCTCAAAATTGAGTATTAAAATCATATATTAAGTTTCGTCCGTCTGTCTAAAAGCATCTCTGCGTTACCTTTGTCCCGGACAGACATTTTTAAAAATATGTTTTTGAAATGAACTGAATTGCGGAGATTCGTCTAAATCCTCATATTTGGCTGCATTTTTTAACGATTACAGTACGTTGTAGTTGAAAAAGTAAAAACGACTAGACAGAAGAGCATCACGCTATCAGCTTTTGCATAGAATAATCGGATTGTTCCGTATCTTTCTAGAGAATGCAAGGAAAGACAAGCAAACACATCTACCTACCAGCCACCCAGCTGTCGCATCCAGCCACGACCTTCGTAATACAAGGCCTCACAACTCCCAACGCGTTCAGCCCGTGACGTCACGAATTTGGATGAATTGTTTAGAAAACTCTAAAGGCAGCTGGTGTAAAAGAGTGCGGTTAGTCACGGTAGATGTTGGCGTAGCGAAGTGCGGGTAATGTGTTACTGGTTTTATTTAAAAGTTTTCTGATCTTTTTTTTCATATTAATTTTAATTTATTGTAATAAAGATGCCTAGTGCCTGCTGTGTTCCTAATTGTAAAAGTAATTACACGAAAAATAGCCCCAATATTTCAGTATTTTCGTTTCCAAGAGATGAAAACACTAGAAGAGCATGGATCTCTGCAATAAAGCGGGACAATTTCGTGCCAACTAAATATAGTAAGGTAAGTTTGATTCTTTTTTGTACAGTTTTTAGTTAATTAATTCTCTTGAACTGTGAAACATTTAAAATTAGGTATAACTTCCATTTATCTTCTGTCATTTTGTTTTCTCTACATTTAGTTGCTTATGCTTCCAATTACTTTGTTATTGTTTGCTTGAGCTAAATAAAAAATTTCTTTGCTTTATTGTTATTTCTCATAGTCTTTTTATTTGTTCTTAATATTTGTTCTTTTGTTTCTGTATCTTTTTAATTATACTTCATATATATTTTTTAAAATTTGACTTAGGCCTAATATTTGTTTCATATGTTATGTAGGTCTGTGCTAAACATTTTCCAGAAAATCAGTTTTTAACTGTTAGAGAAGCGTTTAATACCAGTACAGGAGAACTTATTCAAGTACCAATGGAGTATAAAAGATAAGTTTTTTTTTAGAAATATGTAATAATTATCACCAAAATCTTACAAAGTACTTAAGTGATTTACTGTTATTATACTCTTATAAAAAAGTTTAAAATCATCTAATGAATAATAAAACTTAATTTTTAATTATATATATCATGACTATAGATTGTAGCAAATTAAATTTATATTTTGTTCTAAAATATTATGTAAAAAAGTTAGATATAGTTGTAAAACAATATGAATTGCATGCTCATATAGGTTTAGAAAATGTAGTTTTTATTTGTTTATCTATAAATCATCAGATTATATATAAAACAATTAATATTTATTATTTTTAAATATCATTAGTTATACACAATCTTTAATTATAAATGAAAGCAACTTTTACAAAATATCTTAAACTTTTTTAAAAAAGTAATGAAAAGTTAACTGTTTTAAAATCAATTTTTCATACCTTGTAAAATCAATTGATTAATTCATGTAGAATATTGTATTACTTGAATGGTAGTATAAATAATTATTTTAGATATTCCAACACAACATTGAACTATTTATTTTGGATGAATGAATGTTTCTGTTGATTTTAAATTTTATTATTTAATAGTATGATTTTATTTAATACTGTCCAACATACGTTAGCTTTCAGTTTATGCATTATAAAATTACTAATTTTTTTTATCTAATGAATTCCACTTTTTTTTTTCTAGGCTTGTACCTGGTGCTGTACCTTCAATTTTCCCTAATTTACCCTCATATTTTTCCTCGAAATCAAAAGCAAGAAGAGAAACTCCAATGGATAGGGCAACACGTAAGGATATGGAAAACTTAAAAGCAGCTTTAAATAGCAGTCTCCAGGACATAGCAAAAAAAGAGGAGTTAGAAAAAATCAACACTTTTTCTGATTTAATTTTAAAATTTAAAAACTTTGAATCAAATATATGGAGTGTAATTCAAAAAGCAAACGAAATAATTTTTATTTGTCTAGACACTTCTCAAGTTCCTAAGGTAAGTCATTCTTTATTAATTTCTTCCAAATTAGAAGCCCATGTATATGTTGCAGATCATAAGGTTAGAAGTTTAGGCAATTTTTCTTTTCCATTAGTCATAAGTAAATCAGGTACAATTATAGAAATTCTAGATCATTTAGAAAATTTTATGTATGAGTTAAAAGGAAAAATTGAAGTAAAAGATACAGTCCAGTTAATCGGCAACTTATTAAAGGCCCTTTCGGAAAATTCTGAAGTTAGCTCGCAAGCAATTAATTTTTTGATGGAGCAAGTTTCTTTTCTTGGAAATAATAAATATGCACGCAGATATTCATCTGATATAATGATATTTTCATCTTTACTGTATACTATAGCACCATCTGCATATAAATTCCTAAGACAAAGTGGATATTTGGTTCTGCCTCATCCAAATACTATAAATCATCTATGTTCAAAGTATAGTGTAAGCCCACAATTAGAACAGCTAGATTCATATTTTTTGTTGTACATAAAACAGAAGTTTAAATATTTGCAGGAGAAAGATAAAATTGTGACTTTATTGCTAGATGAAGTTCACATAAAAGAATATTTTGAGTATAAAGGTGGTTGTGTAACGGGCATGTCGTGTGATTCTGAAGCTTCTGCTTCTAGTGCCCAAGTTTTTATGGTCAAAAGCTTTAGTTCAGAAAAAAAACCTAGCTGTAAAGAAAGCAGAAAAAAGAAAGGAAAAAAAATTAAAAATTACTAACTTGAAAAAGAGGAGGGATGATAAAAATATTTAATATTAAACTTTCAAGCATAACAAGTAATATCAGTTTAAATTGTTAATTGACTTTTATCACAATTGTTTCTTTTAATATCGTTATTAACTTTTATTTATAAATTTGTATTTTAACTTTATTTAATATTATAATTATTTTCATTTGTCTGTGTGAAATTTATAATAAAGTTGGGAAACAAAATGTATTTTGTTATTGTCTCTCTGAAAATAAAATGTTATGATTCAAATAGTGTGTGATTTTTTTTTATTTGTGTTATCCTTTAATGTTACTTCAGATTAAGTATAAATGCATTGAAATGTGAAATCAGATATAATAAAAGCTAGTTTATTAAATTGTATGAATTACTAATATATTAAATGAAAACAATTCTTAATGTGAAAAAACAAGGTGTGAAAGTAATTCTTTTTTATCGACAGAATTAGTTGGTGTAAAATTTAAATCTGATATTAAATACATTAATATTTTATTTGAAAGTTCATAAGTAATTTGAGAAGTAAACAATTATATGTTAATTTATAAAATACATGTATTACCTGTCACTACAATAAAAAAAATCATCAAAAACTTTAAAAAGTCTTAATGATTAATTTAATTTCAAGCTTTAAAAAATATTTTCAAGGAAAAAATAAAACGATTTTTAACAGCTTTTAATAAAATAAAAAAAACTCTATTAAAACAAGAAAACTAACAATACCTCAGTGTATATATCTAATAAATTTACATCTTCGAAAGTTTGAATGTTACTAAATGGTCAATACGCTATAGAGGACTTTCAAGATTTTCTATCATGTCGTTTCTTTTATTCACTCGGGAAAAAATAAATCTTGAATTTTATGCAAGATTAATGTCTTAATATTTGGAATAGTAAGTTATTTTTAAGTGAATTTAAAATATATCTAAACATCAAGGAAAAAAGCAGGATTCTACTCACGGCAGGCAATCATCCTAATCGTGTGACGTCACAAACTAGTTGTGAGGCCTTGTATTACGGAGGTCGTGATCCAGCTCATAAAACAAGGCGTCTGAATGCGAGAGATGCGGGCTTGCAAGAGCCTGTTTCGACTACTTCGAAGCCTCCTTTTCTTTTGCAGGAGGACACGATTGTCTTAAATTAATCTTACTTGAATTAAGAAGAAGCACAGAACAAGGAATACAGGTAATAAGCGAGTAGTCATAACACTGTGCAGACCAATGACATGAGTGAGTTCATATTTGAAATCAGTCAAACGTAATAATGTCATCCGTAAATAATCAGCAAATAAATAATCGGCTCATATAAATTAATCAGGACGGTGAAAGTACATTAAGATGTTCAGTTCATGAAAGATAGACTCAATCAGCTGATTCAGTGAGTCAGTCAATGATCAACCTGAACTGAAGTATTTTTACAAGTCATCAGTATTCACAAATTCCTTTTCCTAAGCAGGTAGCATATCCACAGGAAGTAGATTCCGTGAAGCATCTAAATTGCAAATGAGTTTGCAAGGAAGATTTGATTTTTTCGTCTTTGATAAGCAGAAGGAAAACTTGCTCTAGTCAGGTTACAAGGGTTTTTTTTTCCAGTTGCATCTCCATCCATCTTCTTGCAAGAAAGAATCACCACTGCGAGATAATGGCCCGTGCTCCGAGAGAACCCTCTCTTACGCAAAAAGATACATAGAAAAAATAACATATGTTAATAGAATGCTATAAAGAGTTTTCAGTAGAAAAAGACAAATAAGAAATTGCGTGTAAAGCAAGGATTTTCTATAAAAGTTTAGGATTCCATTTCATATAATTACATAAAAAATGAACCACTTGCGGTGGAAAGACACATCGAGATGCTTTTGTTACAGAATCGCCAAAGACATGCTACACACGTCAGCAGATAATTGTCATTGAAGTAAAAATATGATCACGACCAGTCGATTGACACTGTTTTCCAGAGCACAATTGACAGGATTGCAGTTTTAGGTCAAAAATTAACTCACTTAGAAGATATAAATCTCCTTACGATTTCTAATAGGTATCGGATATTTTATGTGGCCTCATTGCGAGTTGAAGTGAACTGCTTTGGCACGAGTGCCTGTGACTTTCTTAACAACGCACGATGAGGTATCGAATGTTGGTAGTTTTGAAAAGCATCAAATTATAAAGCTGCTGCTCATTTCAAATCCTAAAATATTAATTGAAAACAAGCAAAATTAAAAACAAAAATATTTGATTTAACTCTTTAACTGAAAATAAAATATTGTTTTTGTACCACAATTTCTACTAATATAAAGCTCTACTGATCACCGATACCCAGAGTTAAGTAATAAGTCTAACATAAATACACTTCGTTTTATGGCACTATAAAACAATTTTTAAAGATTTCAATTAATTATTAATTATTTAAAATTTCTAAGTGAAATTTGGAATTTTCATTTAATAACTTCTGAAAACAGTACAGTACAAGAATGGCATATTTAAACCACGTACAGATTTTAAATTATGTGACACTAGTTTAATCAAAATATAAATTCCTTTTTTAATTTTAATAAATTTTTAAAATATTTTAAATATATTCTACAACATTCATTTTTCGTGTTTTAATATTTTTTTTTTGTTTTCATTTTACTATTAATATTTCATCCTGGATTTTCCTACATTGTTGAGACGCAAGGGGCAGTGGCAGCTGTTGTTGAAGTTCCTTTGTATATCGCAAAATACCATCTTTTATCATTGACTGAATTTTATGTTTGCTAATTAATTTTGAATAATTTGATTAATGGTTAATAAAAAGAAGATTTTTTGATTGAGGTAAGCAACATTTCAACAAAGATAATCATTTCAATTAAAAATAAAACTTTAAATTCAAAGTTTTGATTCCGAATTCTCGCACATAAAGTTTTGTACTCAGCAACGGTTGAGGAATAAAAAAACTATAGCAGTGTAAAGCCTAAAATAAATACAAGTAAGAAGCAGGCAAATTTTGTATTTATTTGCTGAAAACTTTTGAAGTACAATACTTTTGCAATTCTTATTTATTGGTAATCATCCTTCGTTTTTACTTTAATTTCATGTTTGAGAAAAATTCTCTGGGAAATCGATACTTTTTGGAAGTTCTCCCAACGATGAGATGCGCACAGTTTTTCCCAGAAAATTGAAAGTTCTCAAATGATTGTTGTTAGACATGATTCATGTTGATAAACTAAGTCTATCAACATGAAAAATTCAATTAATACTATACTCATATATTGAAAAAAGGCTGGGAAGCTGTAGTTCTGGAATGCGTATGAAGAACCACGCCTCTCAAAAAACGGCAATTTGCTTATTTTTTAAATATAGAATGGTTTTCTGTTCAAAGCATGGTTTTAAGAAATCTTTGAAAATTTTAGACGACGCTCGATCCATTCAAAGATTGCCTCAAGGGTGACCAATCGACGGGTGATATGTTTTCGATGTGGACATTATTTAGATTAAAGTAATGAAACTCAAAGCCTCATAAATCGGCTAGGCTTAATGGCAAAGTATTGAAATATTTTGTCAAGCTACAAAGAAATATAAAAAAATATTTTACAAAATATGATTAAGAAGATCCGGGGTCTTCATAAAAACCTGTAAATTTCTTAACTTTACATTTATTGACACAAAATGAACCTAAATGTAATTAATTTTGCATTTGGTAGTATTTTTCTAACGATCACAAACGATTTTGGAAATAAAATATTGCATCAGGATTAGAATTAGAATAGACATCTTATATAGATGGAGAGAAGCTCCGCAAAACTGATATGTAATCTCCTAGAAATAGGACGCTTGCTCTGATTAATTAGCTGTATGTCTTTCCTCTTTTAAAACATTTTAATTTTTTTAGTTAGGAGTTGAACTTTACACTTGAAGTACGAAAAGGTAAAGTATCTTTTCCTAGCTTATGATTGTTAAGTTTTCCTTATAGCTGTTTCTTCTCAACCTCTCTCACGCTCCTTCCCTACACGTTCTCTCAGTCTCTCACCTTCTACCTTCGCCCAAATTTCATTCCCCCACTCTCACTCACTCCTTCCTTCTCCAACCTTCTCTCCTTTTCATTTCCTCCTACCTTCCCCAACCGTTTCTCATTTTCACTCCCTCTCCTTCTCACTCTTTCCCTCCACTCATTCCCTCCACCCTCGGCTTTCTCTCATTCTCCCTCTTCCTCCTCTCATTCCCTCCACCCTCAGCTTTCTTTCATTCTCCCTCTTTCTCCTCTCATTCCCTCCACCCTCAGCTTTCTCTCATTCTCCCTCTTCCTCCTCTCATTCCCTCCACCCTCAGCTTTCTCTCATTCTCCCTCTTCCTCCTCTCATTCCCTCCACCCTCAGCTTTCTCTCATTCTCCCTCTTCCTCCTCTCATTCCCTCCACTCTCAGCTTTCTCTCATTCTCCCTCTTCCTCCTCTCATTCTCTCCACCCTCAGCTTTCTCTCATTCTCTCTCTTCCTCCTCTCATTCCCTCCACCCTCAGCTTTCTCTCATTCTCCCTCTTCCTCCTCTCATTCCCTCCACCCTCAGCTTTCTCTCATTCTCCCTCTTCCTCCTCTCATTCCCTCCACTCTCAGCTTTCTCTCATTCTCCCTCTTCCTCCTCTCATTCTCTCCACCCTCAGCTTTCTCTCATTCTCCCTCCTCTCATTCTCTCCACCCTCAGCTTTCTCTCATTCTCCCTCCTCTCATTCTCTCCACCCTCAGCTTTCTCTCATTCTCCCTCCTCTCATTCTCTCCACCCTCAGCTTTCTCTCATTCTCCCTCTTCCTCCTCTCATTCCCTCCACCCTCAGCTTTCTCTCATTCTCCCTCCTCTCATTCTCTCCACCCTCAGCTTTCTCTCCTTCTCCCTCCTCTCATTCTCTCCACCCTCAGCTTTCTCTCATTCTCCCTCTTCTCCCTCCTCTCATTCCCTCCACTCTCAACTTTTTCTCATTCTCCCTCCTCTCATTCCCTCCACCCTCAGCTTTCTCTCATTCTCACTCTCTCCTTCCTTCCTTCTCTCACTCTTCTTCACTCCACCACCCTCCCTCCTTCCTAACTTCCGCAACCTTCTCTCATTCACCCTTCTTCGTCCCTTATTTTCTCTCACTCCCTCTTCCACCTTCTCACTTTTCCTCCTCTCTCCCCACTTCAATACTCATTTGAATCTGTTACCATCTCGCTTACATAAAGTGTAAATTTGAGAAAAAAATAAAATACAATGATGATTTTAACAGGAAAAAAAGGCAGAAAAAACAGAAAATTTTTGAGAAAGCAAAGAAATAGGTTCGAGTTTTATCAACCAATGAGAGTGTTGCTACCATTCATACTTAACACTAAATATAAAAATGTGTAAAAATTAGAGGAAAAATTAAATACTAACCGAATATGTATCTTTGAATTATAAAGATTCTTTTACATACTAACCGCTTTGATCGATCCATTGACTTTCTAGGTTTAATGAGTGCCAAAAATTTGAATTGCTTCCTCAATAAAATATTTTTAAAGCTACAAATTTTGATAAATAAGTAACATATTTCAAAAGACTTGCATCGGTCGGTTCATTGTGCTTTCCATTTCCCTCACGATCTGTCTACATGTTTATAAATCCAATTCTATTATAGGAAAAAGCAGCAGTATTTTAAAATTGGAGCTCTTTAAAATATTTCACCATTGGTTAATTCTGAACTGAAACCTTTATTTTTTCAAAAAATTTATAAAACGCATGTCTCATTTTGAAATCTACTCAAGAAGGAAAAATAAGCTGAATGGTGGGAAAAGCCAGGATGAAATATTAGTAGCAAAAACGAGAACGTTGTGAGAACGTGAAATCTAGATTTGTAAAACACGTTTAAAATATTTAAAAAGTTAATTATTACAAGGTGAACGGTAAAATCATTTTGATCCTTTTAAATTCAAAATGGCGTCTCGTATAGCCAAGGAAGTAACTTGTACTTATAGAAAAGTGAATATGCTGAATTTATTGAGACAAGTTACAGAGCCCCAAGAGACGAAATAAGGAAGTTAGAATAACTCCAAAAAATAATAATAAATAAAGAAGAGGAGACAAAAAGTCCATTTATATAAATATAAACAGCACAAGATTCGTCTCTTCAAAATCTTAAATCTCCAAAAGTTCTTCACCAATTACAGTGAAATTTTGAAACAAAGTTGCATTCGGAAGTCCATCGGCATTGTTGTGGAAAAAGAGGAAGTGATTAATATTAAATAAATTTTTGAATTTACTCGATCTGCTAGAGATACTACCGAAAGTACCGCAATCAAAAATCAGCCTGCCAACTATGTTACGAAATATCAACCAACCAAATCTTTCCTTACTTCTTGCCGTAAAAAAAGTTAATAAGCAATCTAAATAGGCCCTTTCAAAAGGAGCTATTATTCCTAGATTCCAACGGATGCGCCAGTTGAATTTAAGATATTGCAACTCCAGTTCGTCTGGAAATTACAATTACAAACAAAGTTCAAGACCTACGGAACTGCGCAGTTTCGATACGGATTACTTCTCACATGGACAATTATATATTGTGTATTCTAAAGTCGGCAAACCAAAGAAATTCTATTTTTGCACTGCCAATGGAACAACAACAAAAAAAATGCTATGAATCCAAAAACATTATGAAATTAAGCGTATTAGAAATATGAGCTACTTTTTTTTTTCATTTAAGCAGACTGAGCCACAACAACGCGTGGTTAAGTACAGCTAGTATCGTAATAAAAACACGGAAAAAAATTTAATGGAGTAATCCGTAAAATTGGCAGAGATATTCGAGATTAAAATTATAAACTTTCAGTGACTTGCAAAAGAATTGGTCTAAAGTTGAAAAATGTATTTATATACTTTTGCGCGTTAAACAATGGTGAAGTGAAATTCAAGCTACGAAGAAAGTAAACAAAAATAATCTGAAAAATCCACTCGGGGTTGGAAAATTTGCTACATTCTTCACTCTTTAAACGAACCTTTTTCAAACCACTGAATGCTCATAATATTAATGCCAAATATCTCCACACATTTTACGGATAAATCCATGAAACTTTTTCCCGTGCTTCTATTTAGATATACCGTACATTTTCCTAACTGGTGGGTGAACGATCTCTTATTTTCCCTCCTTTGGTTGCTGGAGGTGCTGTAGACTGTCTCAGTAAGCTCACATGGTATTTTACTTCAGCTACACGTTACTTCACTGGCTATACGAGACGTCGTTTTGAATTTAAATGGCTTAATCTTTAAACGCCCTAAGTTTCAAATTCGGTATTGAACTTCTGAATCGAACTATAAACTTGTAATTGGTTTGTGTGTAATATATGACTGTATGTATGTTACCACTGCATAGTGTTCTTTTGAGCAAAAGTTTAAATAAGCGTCAGATGTCAAAATTGTTCAAATAATACGGTTTGTTTTTCCGCCGTACTGAGTGATTAACATATTTTATATAAAAAGTTTAGCAGAATGAATGTTTGACACACTTCATTTTCCCTAAAATTAAAAATAATATTAAGGTGGGTAAATCTCTTATTTTTACTATAATATAATTATTTTTAGCAACGGCGTGTTTTGCTTCAAAATTGATACCTGCTTTCCTTTCAAAATGAATATATAAAAAATATATATTGTAAATTTTTAAAATTATTTTTTCCTTTATCAAGCAACTGCAAAAAACACATTGATATTTTTTTCAATCAAATTCAATTGATATTCAATTGAATTCAATCAAAACACATTGATATTTTTTTCAATCAAATCAGGCTTGTAAGGATTTACCATCACTCTGTAACATATATATGCCCAAATAAATCCTACCCTAACTTCTTTTATCTATAACTTGATGAAAGATGTTTAATATTAGATATTTTAAAAAATTATTTTGTATTTTTATCCTTATTATTTTATATTTTCACTCGCAAAATTCGGCGATTGATTACATTAACATCTCGTTTTGGATTAGCTACAAGCAACCATTGGTAGCTGAGCGACACTTGAACAGACATCTCACTTCTCCAACCTCCGTGCCATATAAATGTTATTTAAAGCCTCCAAGTCAAAATGAAGAATTACAAGATCCACATATACAGTAGCGTTTTAATGAAACCCGATATTTGAATATGGAATTTTCGGTTTGGAAGCCGAAACGCGATATCAACCCACATGCGGCTCATCTTTTTAAAGAGTGTTGTCTGGGGACTAAAATGAATGTTAGATACCATTCATTCATACCATCTCATTCCATTTAAATAAGACTAAATAATTTAGTCGGTAGATTAACTATTTTCCTTCCAAAATATAGTAACATGCTACACCGTTATTTTCTTCTTTTTCTCTCATCGCACGAAATTTCTTCTGATTAAACATAGGCTTATTCCATTAATAACCGCCTTTGCCGACTGACTAGGTATACTGGTTGCGATTCCATCTGTTCCTATTTCTTTAAGCGAGATTTCAGATGAAATAGACATTTAACTATTGCTTTAGAATTTTGTTACTTTTAGGGCAAAGGAGCTTACCAAAAGCGCCTACAAAAAGATTTATTTAAACACTAGCCGCCTTTGGCGACCAGCCGGTTCTCAGATGTTGATGCTCCTTAAATTTTTAATAATTAAATATTTTATGTAACTCCTATTTTAATAGCTTCTTCATCAAAATATTTTAAAGCTTCGAATTTTAATAGCCATATAATTTACTCATAATATTATAAAGGCCTTCAGCCATAACGTAATATGTATCTCTAATTTTCTGTTAGCTCCCGTAGAATTTATGCTTTAAATTAAAGTGGAAATGATTAAACTGCAATTAATATAAGAACATTTTTTACTGAGACAAAGCATTTTTTAAATATATGAGCACTGAAAATAGCGTCACTGAGCATTTAAACCTTATGGGCATCTTTCTTAATTTATGTAATATCCCAAGAATTTTTCAACAAAATTTTCACAGATTCATCATTAACATTTAAAATTAAACATCGTTAATTAATCGTAATTAACAATGTTTAATTTTAAATGCATCCAACATTAAGAAAATAAACAGAATCGTTTGAAATAATCGGTCGAAAGCATGTTAAGCCTACCCTCGTTAGTGTGATAAAAAACCTGCAGCCTTACTCATTTGGCGGTGGGGAAATGCAAAGATTTTTTTGGCGGTAAAGTTAGTTTTTAATTAAAAATTAAAATTCTAATCAAAAATTCAAGAAAAGGACCCCAGGTGCACATTCCCGACCTCCAAGGTATACATGTACAAAATTTGGTAGCTGTAGGTCAAACGGTCAGGCCTGTAGAGCGCCAACACACCCAAACAAACACACATATTAAGCTTTATTATAAATATAAATAAATGAAAAAAAATTTCAATCGCTGCCATTTGAATTTTTTTTTTTCAGGTTTGAAAAATCTCAAATTTGCATGTGTATTTGTATGCATCTAAATCTGCAATTATTACTATTTGATGAGTACAGATTTTCATATTTCGTATGTGACATTGTAGCACAGAGCTAAGGTTTAGTTTTACAAACCGTTTTTCATAATATTTTCTACGAAACAAACATTTTTGTTCCGTTCAATTATTTTTCCGATTTGAAAACTGTACAGCATTCCACGTGCATAAAAGTGGTTCGTTCTTAATGAAACCAGAAGGAGAGGGAACACAATTTACTGCTTTAGAAAAACTAAAAAGATTCAGAGTGATGAAAATATGCTAATAAAGATGATAGTGTAAAGTTAAAGAATAATTTATCTATGAGAGACTTGAACATGCATTCTTTATACATGAACTGAATGAAAAATAGAATAACAGAATGACGTTTTACAAAATACTACAATAAATTAATCGCAAGGAAAAAAAGCGCAGAAGTTATCCTTCAACTATATTGAAATAACTAAAAATCAATATAAATTTGCTGACTTCCGCCCTTTTAGCAAATGAGTGGGTAAATTATTATATATATATATATATATATATATATATATATATATATATATTAGACCTCGAAATATAAATTTTAAACGTGAATAAATGCAGTCATCTTATTTAAACAGTGTTTCAAATTTTCTCTGTCTTCCTTTACTATTTGCAGCTTCATTTTTTAAATTTTAAATTAAAACATAAAAATGAAAATTTTACTTTTCTAGTACTTAATTTAAAAACATAATCCGAATATAAATTTCAGTTAACTGAACCATTATTGTTTCATTTTAACTTTTGCCCAAACTATTGTTAAATTCATTTAGATAAAATTGCGTAATACGGTTGCAAAATAGAAAATTTGGCTGCAAGTAGGCAACATTTGCTGAGAAAAGGCCTTTTATATTTCATAATTATAAATTTATTCTTTAATACACCAGCGGGAGAGGAATCCCCGAAACTTTCTCACATACACCCTCCCCCTTCCGCCCTTCCCAGGAATAAAAAATTCTGGTCCTTGAATAAGGCCAAAAATGAAAAGTGTATTCAGAACTTTATTTTTAGTCCGAATCATGTGCGTTTTATTTATCGTGGTACATAGAAAAAAAAACACAAAAGGTATTCTAGATTTCTTTTTTTTTCAACAGATTTTATTGATCCTGCTCCAAAATTTGTAGTTATCACTCTCACTTGAAATGGAAAAGACCCCTGTGTGTAGAATCCGTTCAAAATTCGACAAAAAGTACCTACGAATTTGAAGTCAGAACTAGATTACAAATTTCATCTGTCTAACTTAAGGCGTTTTGAAGTTGTCGCGCTCTAAGGCTGACATCATTCCAAAAATGCAATGTTCGGACTCTAAAATGAGGAAATTTGTCAAAATCTGGAGGTCGACTCGTTTGACAATTACAATACTTTTTATTACTTTCTTGCATACAAAATATATAAAATGTATGCACATTCATTTAAATTACTTAAGCAAATTAAAATTTTAAATACAAATTCAAGCATACTTTTAATTATAAAACAAACAAGTGAAACAATGCGTACAACAGCTTCAATGATAAATTGTTTCTCTTCCTTCATTTATAATTATATTTATTTTGAACACAACAAAAATATATTAATTATATTTTCAGTTTAATATAGCACCTTTGAATCTCAGTTTTCACTCTACGCAAAAAAAAAAAAAACCCTCAGTAAATAAAATTTAATACAAAAACAATTTTCCCATTTTCTGCTTTAATTACCAAGTGTAAGATTAAAATTTAATGCATGTACTGACATCCATTTTGCTACAGAATTTCCTCTCCGATTGCTATAATTTCATTAGGAACAATTTTTCAAGCAATCCTGTTCAGTATTTAAAAACGTGTCTTTTTAGATCCATTCATTTAATAATCTTTTTGCATATCGCTTAAAAGTATATGACAATTTTAATTGAGAAATTTTTATAACGACAATTTTTTTTCTTTGATATTAATTATCTAAAAAAACTTTTTCTTACATATTACTTATAATCTTAACCTTCTTATTTGTATTGAAATGCAAGTAATGTTCACTGATTAGTCAGTTTATCTTAATACAAGAAATAATACAAATACAGATTTCTTTCAATTTTGAACATTTTGCAGTTGATTTAATGGTTTCTGGTAATAATTAATGTTTTGAATTAGCCAAAAATTAAATAAGATTTTAAAATAACTGAAAAGGCTGTTTCAAAATTATTTGTAAGTATAAAATTGCATGAATTAATACATTTAACTTTTTAAAAAATCTTATAAAAGAAAAGAGCATTTAAAGAAATTCAAAACAAAACAATCTTAATTTTTACTTTGACTAAATGAAGAATGCTTTAATAAACAACCAATAAAACAAAACTATATTATAAAATACATCAGACTTTATATTTCATTGTAAATATATAAAATCGACATTTTATTTGATTGGTAAAAATATTTTCGGAAACATATTTACTGCTATATTGTTAAAGCTTTAAAAAATAAAATTTAAAAATCAAACATTATAATGCACTTAAGCAAAGTTTACATTTACAGTATCAATGCATTCATAAGAAATCCCTATCATAATACACATATGCAAAATTTTATTTTTAACATGGTTGCCGAACTAGGCATATACAATGCTGAGAAATTCTACAACCCTCTCATCACTGCCACGATTCTAACATTCCGTTCTTTCGTGAATGTGACTTCGCGCGGTGTCCAGCGATTAAGCCGACACGACAGTCTTTTGGAGCGACTTCGCGAGCCCCACACTGTTGGGCAAGCAAAGGCAACTTTTCATGCATCCCTTCACAGCATATGGGGAGGGGTTGAAAAGTCAATACTGCACAACAATGAAACGAATTCGAATGATATATTTTATTTCATACACATAAACTCTAGACAATCAGATCACTGGTTGTTTGACCCTCTTATTCCTAAGATCATTTTAATTTTGGTACCTCAAAATATTGGAATGCACGAATTTCTCTTTTAAAGATACGAAAAATTATTTATTCCTTCAAAAATTGCAATTACAACTCATGTTCTTACGGGGTTGATATACAAAGCTTAGCTGATAGCCATTAAGTAAATGCATTCTCCGACATCCTTTAAGTGCACCCAGAAAACTTATTCGTTTCCCAAACTCAACTTTGCAAGCGCCTCAAATGAATAAAGCATGCGACTCGGGGATTCAATCAATCGCACTTAACTGAAAGGGAAGGAATTACGCTGCGATATCAGGAGGCTCAAGCACCTTCTGTAGCTTCGCTGAACGGGCATTTGAGGCCTTTCCGTATTAATAAAGTTAATACGAAATATCTCCACAGCCTAGGCAAGACGAATTGGACGAAGTTAAGAAAATCCCGGACAACAAGCAACTATTTTCGTAAGAGAATATAAATACATTGTTTCAAAAATTATTTCATCATACACTGTCTGAGGTGCAATTTGAATCAATTCAGTTTTTCATAAAAAATTATGTAGCTTGTGGGATTGCATTAGAAATCTCTAAAATAGTCATTGGTTTCATTTGCATAATTGCATCCGGTATAAAAATAAGTGCAAAAATTATGTTTTTTAACACGTTTTTAAAAAAATTTCTGATGTATTTTTATAAGCTTTTCTTTTTTTTTCTTTTTTTTTTTTCAAATGTCTAAAATTATAATGCAGGGAAAATTCCAAATGCAACCAACTGAATTTCTAATTCTATTTCCAGATTTTAAATATTTGGGTGTCAAATTCTATTTGCTTTTTTTTTTTGACGTTTTATATGCAACCTTTGTCTTATATGAGATTGTCAATATGGGATCCATAATCACACTTTTGTGCTATTTTGATCCGGAACAAAAAATTAATTCGGTTCACCTGAATTTTAAAAGTATTTTCATTCGAAATTTTGAAGTTCTTAAAGATACAACGGAAAGGGGTGGGGGAGTTATAATACGAGGATACATTAATCCCAGTTGTGAAATTTAATATCTTTCTCTAGAATTTTTCAGAAACCGACGTAACTAACTATCTATCTGAGGATATGGCAAGTAACAGAATGCAAAGATCAATAACATCAAATCTGTGCAAAAAGCTCAGCAAAAATCAGGGGAATGCAGATGAATTTGTGTCATTCGATGACTTCACATGAACCGGGGAGCCATTCAGGAATCTTTTCAACATTTATTAATTCCTAATTTTCCTTAATTTTAGTAAAACCTAATTAGTACTCAAACATTTGACGCTTACACTCCTTCGCTTTAGCTATATGCTTCTGTTTTTGTAAAAAATTTCGATATAAATTCAAGATTCCTTTAACTTTTAGCCCACATAAATATACCTCGATATACAATTCTTACCTGACTGCTGATTTTACATGCTTTTTATAAAAATAAATATACGGAAAAGTTTGATAATTTCTGAGTAAATAGAGTTTCATTGTGTAACACTATTCTGCATAGACTTCGCGGCATAACATTCGGCATTTTTCACGTCAATGTAATCAATCAATAGCATCACTAAATTAATGGAAGGTATGTGTCGTAATAAAAAGCTTCGCTTTAAAGAGGACGAAAGCGGCATTTTCATTGAAACAATCACATGAGGGAAACAATTTCAAGCGGCATTAAATTGAAACAATTACATGAGGGAAAAAAACCGATTTGGTTTTTAATATCTTATTTCAAAGCTTGAATATTTCTCAATCCATTTCATGAGGTTTAATCTTTCATGTATTCGAATGAATGTAAATTATAACTCTTTTGTATTAAAACAAAAACTAGCTACGGATGAAAATGGATGAACAGAATCATTCACACAGATAAATTAGCAGACATACTTTTTTTCGTTTATAATCTATTTTGAATTCCTTATCAATTTTCTCTCTTATTATGTTCGAAGTTCGCAATTCTTTTGCCTTTTTTTCCGTCATTTTTTTGAAAGGGAGGAAATTTATAGTCATATACCTACCGAGTTACTTTAGGTGACAATTATTTAGGCATAACCAGTATGCGAACTGCACATGCACGAACACTACAGATTGAATATTTCCGAATTGAGTACTTTGTGAGTCGATTTGAAAAGCGATTAAGATATTTTTATAATAAAATAAACATCGTAAGTAAATACCATTTTAAAATAAAATTATATCAATGCTCCTGAAGATAAATACTTGAAAATTAATCTTCACAAGATTTAAGACTTAAAAATCTGTTTGAAGAATATGTTTCCGCTGTCATTCAGAAAAGGTTCCATAGGACAATTTAAGTTTTTTTTAATGAATTCTAATCAATTTAACATCTACTGACTGCGTCATTGAATGAATTCAACTACATAAATTGAGAGAAAAATTCCATAATTCGTAGAACAAATTAAGCTCTCTATAAATTACAAGTGGTTATTTTTGCTGCTCCTTATTCAATTCACGTTTTAGTCAAGTGTGTTAGAATACAAGCTACAAAGCAACGTTATCAAAAAATGATGAAAACACTCAATGGACAATATATAAGAGGCGGAACCCCACGACTGATGGAATTCTGAAAAGCACCCATTTAGCAATAACTAAACGAGATATTTGCACTTCCAGGAAGGGAGTGATGATCAAGTCTCTGATGATATTTTCAAACAAAATATTATTATTTTGGTTTGTAAATCAGAATAAATACCAAGATTCGATTGTTAAATGAACATTGAAGTTGTTTATAAAGCATTAAACAAGTAAAATCCGGAGAAACATTTTCCCAAGATAATTGTAAATCTATTGGTTAAACGCTGCTTCTCCATTTTATTCCTCATGTGAAAAAAATTATTATGTCAGCTTTAAAAAAATATCATCTAAGAATCTGAATTTATTTATTATAAACTCAAAAATTATGCGCAGTGAAAAAAAGAATTACCAATATTCATTGTATTAAATAAGAAAAAGACCTCACATAGCATTGCCACAGAAACTGAGAAATAATCTAAAATATTATATTTCTTATCGTAGCTAGTACTACTATTTTGAAGTTTAACAGAGGTAACAAAAAGGATAGGAAAAATAATTCTTTGTATTTTGAAACGAAATCAAAATTGCTGTCATCCTTTATTTTCAACTCTAATGATCGTAGTCGGGATCGAACAGCAGTCTTCGAAATATTTTTAGTTAATTTCTTGATGAATATCCTTTTGTAGACACAAGATTGAATGCAAAATTCTGAACACCATTCATGCCTAAACATTAAAAAATTTAATTTGTTCAAACCAAGCAGTGGAAATTCTCCCTAATTATCAAGTATCTCGCAATTTATCGCTAGCATAGAATATATAATAAATGTGACTTATGCGGGCTTTTTTGCCTATTGTATTCAATTTTCTTCTTCACAAGCACGTGTGTTTTTGATAAAAATCTTCTAGAGTTTTTTTTTTCGTGAATTACTCGGTTCTTTGGATAAACAATGAATGAATTATATCATTTTTACGGATAAAAATGGCACATTTTTCTCAGATATTTATATTTTGTCATGTCACACTTTTAAAAATGACTCATTTTTCTCAGATATTTATATTTTGTCATGTCACACTTTTAAAAATGGCACATTTTTCTCAGATATTTATATTTTGTCATGTCACACTTTTAAAAATGGCACATTTTTCTCAGATATTTATATTTTGTCATGTCACACTTTTAAAAATGGCTCATTTTTCTCAGATATTTATATTTTGTCATGTCACACTTTTAAAAATGGCACATTTTTCTCAGATATTTATATTTTGTCATGTCACACTTTTAAAAATGGCTCATTTTTCTCAGATATTTATATTTTGTCATGTCACACTTTTAAAAATGGCACATTTTTCTCAGATATTTATATTTTGTCATGTCATACTTTTACCAATTTTAAGAGAAACTGTACATTAAGGAGGAACTTGAATGTGGATTTATTTTCCAAAATATTTTTCACATTTACAGCACAAGTTTTTTTTAAATTTTCAATCAGATATTTCCTTGTTAGGATTCCAAATATATTTATAAAAGTAGACATGAAAATTTTCAAATAATATTTTTAAGTGAACAAATTTTTCTTGATTTCAACCAAGGACGCATTAGGCATTGGATCAGAGAAATTCGTAAAGTTTCTTTAGAAAACAGGGATTCCCCTCGCCCCCCCCCAAAAAAAATCATCAAAAATAAGTTATATAAAATCAGGGCACTATCTAATTATTGGTGATATTCCCTTGCCATATGAATGAGTCTTTATGCCGTTTTGCTTTTTCAGAAATAAAGAGAAAAATGTCCAAAGCAATAATCATTTACAAGTAAAGCTGAATTTTATCTCCATCACGCGAAAACCTAATTAATCATGTACTAAACATATGTTCGTGTTCCATTACGATTCTAATTTTCTCATACCCTATCAAGCCAAGGGTGGGGGGCAATAAATATGTGAACGAGAGGCTGCCGGATTATTGGTGTAGTTCTCGCTTTCCTAATGGCAGAGCAATAATGGAGTGTCGAGTTGTCTCCAATCCAATGACGGAACGGACCTCATACGGGGGAAATTATAACGTTTCCTGTGACGATCATTAAGACTGTAACGATGACAATTGTTTAGTTCATTCTTGTTGCTAAGGTAAGATTGGGGTAAGTCTTTTGTGATTATTTCGAATATCAAATTTCAAGAAATATTTTTATAACTTCTTTATATTATTAGAAAGGGAATCTCGATTTTTTTAAAATCCTACATCAAAAATTTAATTTTTCCGCGTTCTTTAATTTAAATCGCCAAATTGAAAGAAAACAAGAATTTGTTCTGAAATTTTGAAAGTTGTATTTGTAGCTATCAATCATTTATCAAAACAATTTGCTCTGCTTGATTTGATTCAACTTATTATAAAACGCAGCAGAGAAAGGCACCGATAGCGATTAAGATTTTTTGAAAGAATAGAGTTTAAACAAGTCATTCAAAAATGTAACAGTTTCAAGATATTACATTTTTGTTACATAAATATAAATTGCATTCAAATTCTTTTAAATTAAAAGCTAATAATAGCAGGTGAAGTTTATTAATCCACTTGACTTTTCAGGATTTATTCTATTGACGCATAATACATTTAAAGAATAATCTTGTGTTCAAGCCAATTCTTTTTTGGTAATGAAATTTTAAGAATATATTTCGATTCAATGTAATCAGATTCACTTCTCTTCCAGAATACTAAAAGATAAGGATTTTAAATAAATACTGAAATATCTGCAATTCAGTATATTTAGATAGGATTAGTTATAATTGAATGGAACTGTCTGTCAACGAATGACTGAATTTCTGTATTTTTTTAATATAATTTAACAATATAAGGATATGTTTAATATTTCTAATAAAGCTACTGACTTCTAAAGTAAAATTTTAATCGATCTGTTTTAATAATCAAATCTAATAATACTAATATTTTATAGATATAAATTTTTGCATTTATCGCAAAATTGATTTTGCAGTTCAATCATTTAGGTATACAAAGATAATAAAAAAGAAATTTTTTGGCACGATATAGAAATATAAAATCCCTGATTATCTACAGATGCATGGTATTTATGGTAGGTACTCGACTCTATAAAGGCTCGAACTCGCCAACAGTAACTATAATAAAATCCATAGAAATATAAATAGCAATAGGCGCTTACAACAGATATCGATAAAAATTAATCAGATATATCAGATGCATTCTTCAAACATCTTTTTCGCCAAAAACAACCTCCTAATTAATTTATTAGTATGAGTGTGCGGCAGAATTGGCAAGATTTATCATTATTTCGGAAAAAGAGCCGAAAAAAAGTTTTTACTAAGTATTATTTCATTTATAAATCATATGGAATTTGTACTTAGAGGAGAAAAAAATGACGAGTTTCTCAATTACATAAAACGCTGGATTATTTTATACAATATTAATAAAATGGGAGTCAAAATCAAAGAACTGCATAAATATTAATTTTCTAAAGATTAAGATGATTTGAAATTTGATTTCTATAAATATTTCACATATAAATTTTGATGTAACAAGACGCACGTTACCAGTTTCGTAGTGAATGAAACGGACAGGAACCATATATCTATCCTAAAGCAGAACGACTAGCTTGCATGTATTTATGCATTGAAATGTTCAGTTTTTACTCTCCGAGATGCGTCGATTCCTTTCTGGATTGTTAAAATATTTTTTTTATTCATTCGGAGAGATGTCTGGCACAATCCAGGGTTGCTAACAATAAAAAATTATATATATTTTTTAAATTATTATTCGCTATTTATGTTTTCAACATCCCAATCGATTTGTGTATCCATATGTGTAATTATATGATAAACGTGTTATACTGTTATGAAATTTCCGGGGTTCGTTTGGATAGTGGAAGTTATATGGTGTGGAGAACGCTCAATCAGCATTCGGTAGTAGAAAATAAAACAACGACGTTTATTTACACGAAGACACACAGGACAGCACAAAGACGACAACTATATACAGCATAGAGAAGACAATTATCTTCAGCCCCGAGACGTGCACACAGCAGCGCACTACAAGACTCTACTGCAGACAATAGCTCACAGCTTAGTTCAGCACTCACTTGACTCCGTCGATGCTCCGCTAATCTCTGTAAGGCGGCCAGTTCTTTACCGTCGATTCCGACTACTCTGTCAGCTGCAGACTGCCTCCTTTTATAGGTCTCAGAAGGCGGGGCTAGAAGCCTCTCAACCAATCAGGAACTTTCGAGGCGTATCTCAGTTCCTACTGGACGGATCTGGAAAATCCTCAATGTTTCGTGTATAATCTATTTTGGGGCCAAAGTCGCCAAGTTTGTTGCCAAGCTCTGATACCTCCGACGCGACATCCGGACTCCGTTCAATACAGATGACTGTAAAACAATCTTTCTGATGATGGAACCAACTATGCTGAGAAGCAGCATCACAGATTCGTAACAATACGATAGAATGGGCCGATATAAACGCGTTTTTAATTAACTTTTGACGTTACTTGGGTAAATTATTTGAAAGAACATTTTTCTGGCAATTCGGTCATTGTTGTAACATCTAGGGAAGGATTTTCTTTGAAAAATCTGAACACTTTCAAAAATTTTAAATTACATATAACATTGTATTAAAATGTAAAAAAATATTTTGACGGAACACTGACAAGCTAACAAAATTTCTTCTCAGTCCGAATTGAAACGAAACGCAAGCTAGATAGCTTGTAATAAATTTTCAAAAAATATATTTTGTTTACATTTTTTCCGAATTTATTTCTCATACCAAATTCGTATAATTGATTCCTTGATTTCAGAATGGGTCCAAGTGACTCAAAAAAACTATAACAAGTGACTCATTATTTATTAATTTATGAGAAATGACTTCCTAAAATAAATGGCAGTAAATTTTATTCTTAAAATATCCATCTATAAATTTACCAAGGCCTATCTCAAATTTAAATCAAAATTAAAATTCTCAAAAACCTATTCTTTTTACATCTTTAGAATTAAAAGAATAATGTTATTAACAATAAATTATTCAAGAGTAATTCTAAAAGAAATCTGAGATAAATTATCTGAATGACAGTGATTGTACAATGTCGAATTCGATGAAGAGTTACGTAATCGCGATGGTTTGTTTTTCATTTACACAAAGTAGCTCCGGCTAATTTAATGCGTTAAGACATCTTTTTCCAAACATTTCACACATTTGACTTCCACGACATTCATTCAAGGTGTATTAGCACCATTTGTGTGAGGATTTATATCCTAAGCATTAAAAATGTATGTGAAATTAGTCTTCTTTAAATGGTCTAATTATTCACACATTTTTCAGGTCTAAATGAGCATTTAAGCAATTTACACAAATTTCCATTCAGTTTGTGTATATTAAAAGCACACCAAATTTGTCAAGGCTTTGTAACTGAATAATTTTTAATATAATATGATCTTACCACATGCAAAGAATGCATGTCGAAGAAGATCAGAGTGTGATCTTATTAAGCCATGCAAAGGTTTCATAAGGTTTGTTCAAAATTATCATGACAGTCAAATACTCACAATTTGCAAAAATATATTATATACGTTAATTTTTGCTTAACAACATACTTTAATATAAATAACTCATACGGGAAAAATACATGAAAGTAAAATATAAAATGAAGCATTTGTGACAGAAGACACTCCTTATTTTTATTTACTATTTTTCTTTTTAATTTATGTTCTTTTTTTATTTTTTATTTATTTTTTTTTCTTTTTTCTTTTTTTTCTTTCAGATTTCCTTTATTTTTCATATAAATTTATTTTTTCATTTTTTATCACTTTTTTTTATTTATTTTCTTTTATTATTTTCTTTCTTTTTATTCATCTTTTTTATATTTTTTTCCTTCCTTTTTTTTCGTTTTTTTTATATATCTATATTTTTTCTAATGTTTCGGTCTTCATGTCACAAGCAAAAAGAAAAAAATATAAAATATTTTATCATTTAATTAAGATTATTTCTGAACTCAAAAATGTTACATAGCCTTCACGTATTCTCGACATTCATCGGATTGCACATTTCTTAAATCTGACGGCACAAACTTTTGAAATAATTTTTACGTACTGTATTGGTAGAGCTGCCAATCCGACAGAACTGCATGGACGTTTAATTTGAAAGAGTGAAAAACGGTATAACATTTAATCAAATACATTTTGAAAACGTTTAATTATATTTAAGCATACATATTATATTCAATTAATTTTGTTTTCAAAATGCTTCAATTAAACACTTAGCATTCATTAATATCTGGCAATTCCTAAATTAAATCACTATTCCACTAAATAGACTATAAAATATTTTTCACTAAAATCTGTACTCAAACAGAAATCATTTGGTCCATGCAGTCTATCTGAACAGATAATAAATTTCACCTTAGTACTTTCACACCTTTATATTTTATAAAAAAAACTCGGACACCAAATGAACAGTGTTAAGGAAGAATTTTCAAGCCTTAATATGTAATTGTATATATGCTTAATACAGGGTGTTTATAAAGTCCCGGACCCATTTTGATGTTTAATAACTCATAAAATAATAAAGATATAAACACACTTATGACATTTATTGATGGAATAACTCATATATTTTCCTTTTCAGGTTTGAATATTTTTACTTTTGTAAATATCGTCTGCGCGTGTGGTTAATTTCAGATAATTTCATTTTCCAGTCTAAATATCTGTACTTTTCTAAATATTGTCTGATTATTAATTGCATTTTTCTCTCTTTTGTTTTTGTCAACTATTGCAATGTTATGTTTACTTTTGATGTGTTTGTTCTATGTAGTACTTTTGTATGTGATGTTTTATTCGAGCGAATATTAAGGAGAATGCATACACCACAAGAGAAAGCACAGATTTTATGATGGTTCATAGAAATGAAATCGATAGTGCAAGCACAGAGAAATTTCAGAAGAATTTACCAAAAAGATCCTCCATCCAAAAACAGCATCTTGCGGTGGAAAAAGAATTTTCTAGAAATCGGAAGTATCTAAGATAAGAAACGTTCCAGACGTCCTTGCACAAGTGATTTTGATGTTGAGCGTGTCAGAGAGACATTTTTACACAATCCTAGAATATCTGTGAGATCAGCGGCAACAGAATTGGATATGCCAATTTCGACGGTGTACAAGGTTATTAAGAAAAAATTAAGACTGCATGTATACAAAGTTCAAATTGTTCAAGTTTTGGAACCGAACGATAGACCTAGGAGGATGGCCTTTGCAACAGATATGCTAAGGAGGATAGAAGATGCTGCTGATTTTCTGAAGAGCATAATGTTCTCCGATGAAGCATCCTTTCATGTTTCTGGCATTGTTAATCGCCATAAAGTGCGCAAATGGCTCTGTGGATGCCGACATGCTTGTCGCTACCTGGCGGGAAATTGACTATCGACTTGATATTCTCCGTGCGACGAAAGGGGCACACGTGGAAGTTCATTGACAAGGGTCATGAAACTTTTTGAGTCTATTTAACCATTTATGTTATTAATTTAAATCTATCTTTATTATTTTATGAGTTATTAAACATCAAAATGGGTCCGGGACTTTATAAACACCCTGTATAATATTTCAGATATTATTGTCATGTTTGATTTCTAGGGTTTTCATTTAAGTTCATTAAAATAGAGTCCTTTAACGCAGACTTTGTTCCCTTGCAGATATGGTGTTTCAACACTTTACAAGGATTAAATCGAAGAACAGCACACGGCTTTTAAAAGATTGTTAATCTCGAAACTAGAAGTTGCCGAAATAAATATTTTATTTGTACAAAATTCTTTGAATGCCAACATTAAACTTTATATTAGAAGTATTTACATTATTTGTTATATAATTAATTATTGTCTGAAATATATATACCTAGATTTAACAAATAAATATTTGTGAATAAGCGATATAATTTGCGCCATTGTTTCAGCATTGCATTTGACTAGCTACAAACAATTAAGGAAAACTATCAGGATATTTATAAATACTTCAGAGTTAGGGGTTTTCTTTCCCCATAACAAATGCCAATATTTCGTGGATGAAATTGATCACTCAGTTTTAAAATTATGAAATCTGCCAACTACTATGAGTGAAAACTGCAACATCAAGACAATTTATAATTAAAAATGAATACATTAAACAAGAGTAAGTCATGAAGTATATGAAATGAATTCACTAGAACAATTCATATCAAAGTTCTGTTTTTTCTGAAGACACCACAATGAGAAGTTCCGGATACATTCAAAAGGAGCTGCTTACCTACCTGCTCGTGTGTCTGATCCACAAGTGAGACAGATTTTTTCCATTTGGTGTTGGAGATTAAGGAGCACCACCAACATGTTAGAAATGAAATTCATCAGATATCCCTGATGAAAATACAAGTTTCTCGACTTGGAAGATGCCTTTAGCAAAAGAGTTTTTTTTTGGTAGCCTGAATATAACTTTCTTTTGTTTGTTGTTGAACTTTCAGCCTGGCATTTGCGAACATATCATTAAAGTGGCACAATTCTGTACTTGAACGGTCAGTCGTTCAGCTATACACTTCTCTCGACATCTTGCTATGACGAGGAGAACATTTATTAAGCGAAATGTCTGAAGTCATCAACAGTGTATACTTGTACTAGAGATAGAAACAATTACAAAAGGTTCGATAAAGTTTTCTTAAGTCTTTTCAGGCTCAGTCTATTTTTGGATCTTTTGAAGACGACCCACATGCTTAATTAAAAGCTGCACTTATGGCATTGGTCTTGCTGTGGTTATACTTTTCATGAAATCCACTGCATTCATTGTAGTCCTCACAGTGTTAACGGATGGATCACAGCACAGTCATTGCATTTCAAGTTCATTGAAGATATCTTTGAACATAGCATATTTTGCTTGCTGATGAATCCGATATTCAAAACCAATGTCGCCGGAGCTGCTCACTTATTAGGCATGAAGAGCGATTGCAAAAGAAAGGAGCAAAGATGATACAGAGCTCCTATCCAACTATCCGTATTAAAACTAAAACAGATATATGTGTGATTGTAATGAAGAACGGCAGTCAAGCTTTCATCATAGTTTTTCATTCTCGATATTTTCACTGCTCCGGAACAAATATCTTAGTAAGATTATTCTATTCCGTATATCCAAAAGTTGTTTTTTTTAATGATTCTTCGATTAGTTTTTTTTTTTTTTTTTTGCCAATCAAAGTCATATTTTCTTCATTGAAAATAAATTTATGAACTAAAATAGTCAGGCAACAAACAGGCGGTCAACAACGCCACACCACCTCTTTGCTACTTTCTCATTGACAGTACCAGTAATTTACGGTTGCACAGAATCCATTTCTTTTTGTAAATTGTTGTTCAAACTTAATATGATCACCATAACCGCTCTCGGAAAGGTTTCTTTGGAAATTTTTTAAAAAAGGCAGTTTCTTAACAGAGTACAGTTAGTTAATTTTTCTCTTAGCTTTTCATCCGTTTCTTTAAACAATATTTTTGCTATTTCAGAATGCTTCACAATAGAATTCTCGGCATGAGTACTCTATCCTGAATATTTAAAAGTAGTTTTTTTTTTTGTACTACTTTTTAATGGTGATTCTAGAATAGTTCATTTTTGAACAAATAAATTTCACTTTTTCCGATCGGTAGTAAATATATGAATAAAACTGAACCAACTCTTCACTGCTTTGCCATTACCAAAATATTAATCTATGGTTGAACAAAGCCTACTTCTAGTTGCAAATCTGTTATCCAAACTCCTTGTGTTGACAAGCATGAGAGTAAGGGCTTCTTTAGTAAACTGACACAAGGCAGCAGGCTTGCAGCTCCTCAAGGAAAGAGTACACACAGCGCATCCGAATTTTTTTCATTTAAATTCAACAATTTGATATAGATATGCAAAATTCGTTAAAGTAAACTTACTTGTTTTAACTCTACACTGCATAGTTAAAAAAACTTTTTGATCTCAACAATCAAAACGTTTGTTATCTTAAAGTTTAACATTTACAACATAATAAATTTTTCTACAGTTTTTCCATTTTACTCAATTTTATTTCCTTATCAATTTTGTATTCTAGTTTTTCTTGTCATTAAAAAATTTCTGCTGTAAATTAAAAACTGTCATAAGTTATGTATTAAATTATTCAGAAAAACTAAAATACAAGAGATACAGATATATATCATTGAGCAGTGTAGAATAAACTTTTGTGCTGCAGTTTTCAAAAATCTTGTTTCATACCGGAGACCAGCATTTGTTTTTAGTTTACCATTATCAGTGTGTTACTTTATTATTTTAATAGATAATTTCCAAAAAACTTTACTAATTTTATTACGAGAAGTAGAATATTAAATTACAGATATGGAAATTAAAAGAAAGCAATTAAAAAATTTAGTAATGAATTTGCAATAGTTTTATAACTATTTCTAAAGTAGTGAAAATCATAAATTTACATGCACATTGGCAAACATTATGTTTCAACGGAAACATTTATAATATATATTAAGAAATAAACAATTAAAATATTATACATAAATTTAAAATCGCCAGATGTTTCATTTGCATAGTTTTTATCTCTGTTTTCCAACTCTATTGAGCTATGAAAATCTGAAAGTAATTTCTTTTTTTAAAAAAAAAGCTTACTCCAATGGCGCAACAAAGTGCTTTTTTTTAAAAAAATAAGAAATATGTGGTGTCCAAGTCTTTTTAGAAGCAAATAATAAATTTCATACATATATATAAATTATATTGTCAATGATAATTAAAATATGAATACAATGTGATGCAAATATTCATTATCATTACTTTATATACCAACATGCAAGACAAAAATTAATTTTACAAGATACTTTTTCAAAAACGTAAATACTTTGTTGGAAAAAGATGCAGAATACGTATAAACAAAGAATATTTTTTGAGGCCAGAAGGGAGCTCTTACAAATCTGCATTCTGAAATATACATTTAAGTAATAGAAATTGCACATTACTGAATATTTTTTCAATTTTAAAGCTTAAAAATGGGCAAATGAGCAACCTGGACGCACACAGAGGAGTTGAAGATAATTGCAAAAACTGCACTTGGATGTTCCCTGCATTTGTTATTAGTCATTACATTAAGTCAAATGCTCATATGTAGATAGTTTCATATTTTAAATATTGCACGAAAAATAGGGTCTGTTTCATTTGAACGCCTTTCAAATGAAAACAATATTTTCGTATCTAATAAATTTTGCATGGAATCCATTATTTTTCTACTCAAAAGCAAGGAATCCATCTTTTCAGACGATAATCATTAATAACTGGGAAATGAAAATTCCCACTTTTGCATCATTGCATTTAAAAAATTAATGGATACACCTTTTGGAATAAAAGGTTCATTTTTCAAATACGAAATTACGATTTTTTAATTTAAAAGTAAAATTTAAACAAATTTTTACTTTTTTTATGCTTTATTTTTTAATTACATTGTTTGAAGTATAACTTTTATAAGAATCAACATTGAAACATAGAATGAAAATGCAATATCAAAAAAGTTCTGAGTAGTTTATGATTTTATTGAAAAAAGAAAGCTCATGTGCTTTTGAGGAACAAACAAAACAAAATCAAGGATCTCCTCAAAAGTACTTTTAAGTTTGCTAATGAGCTAAAAGGTATTAAACTAAAAGTTGAATACTAAAAAATAACTCATGGCCTATTTTATGTCAACCGAATTCACCACAAAACTGATAAACACTTAGCTAAACGAGTTGATAGGAGAACTAGTGCAGTTTCAAATAGTTTCATTAAAAAGACAGCAAATAATTTGGAAATTTCAAATCTTGTCGAAACATTTACATTCCTCGTAAGTAATAAAGATTTCCAGATTTATTAGGAAATCGGATCTTTCAAATTTAAAGTACCATCTAAACAAGTTTTTAAGAGAAATTCAAAGTAATTTACATCGATCTCAAGTTGGTCCAGCAAGCCATCTAGGTATTTATAATGATATAAAAGTAACTGAAAAAAAGTAAGTAATTTCCTATCAAATCAAATCGATAGACGTTGTTTCATAATGTTTATTTAATGAATAAAAGATTTTAGTTATAAAATTTGCTTATAAAATGCATTTTGCCCTTTGTAGTTGTTCCATCACACCTTCAAAATAAATTTCAAGTAGCTGTCAATTTATCAAAAGAAAAAAATCAATTTCCAAACATTTAAATTAGAACTTGTACAATTTCTTTCTCTATATAGTTCTGCGTAATTAAATGCTTGAAGAATGCATCGTCGTCGTAAGGAAATTTCAAATATTCTTTTGTAATTAGTAGCTGTGTATGTTTTTATAAAATAGATTTTTTTTATTGACTAAACACACTTCTGGTAACTGAAAATTAATGAGTCAATCCTTCACTCTTCCCAAATTTATTTTATCAAGTTTATCGAAAATTAGGAGATGTGTTGCCTCGCGGGGAAGGAGATAAAACTGACGCATGATAATTTTTTACAGGAAGAAGTCAAAGTTTCTTTCTTCTTCCGCGCTTCTTAAAAACCGGAATCCATTGCATATACACAAAGAACATCGAAACGATACTGGGATTTACACACAATGAAATTCTTTGATAAAATCTTTCAAAGGCGCATCAGTTGTTCAAAGTAAATTTCATTATATATATTCTTTATTTAAAAAATGCATTAAATCTTATTCACCGTGAGGGCAATACTTTTCTTTTTAATTTGGTGGTAAGAAAAGATATGTGGCAGGAAAAAAAACACGCCTTCGTTTCCATTTAAACATATCAGTACATCAAAGCAGGGGAAAATTGTTGGCAAAAAAAAAAAAAAAAGAGTTAATAAGTATTTATTGCTTTATGAATAATATTTTCTCACAGAGTGTGATCATGATTTTTAAGATTATTCAATGTTTTCAAAGAATAATTTTTTTTTTGCTTTATATCATCAGACTGTCTATCAAAGTAAATCCTAATCAGCCGATTATATAATCAGCCAATATAATTGATTACCTTCTCTTAAAAAACAAACTAGAATCAAGGTATTTTCACACTAATTTTATATTGGATAATTGAAGCGTTTTAATGTAGGCTTCTTAATAAACATGCTGCATACTAAAATAAGCCAATTCCTGAAATTTTTTAAAAATTATTAATTTTCAGTTTTAGTACGAAATTCGATGGATTGTTTTTTTTTAATTAATGATGGTGGCAATAGTTATATTTCAGATTCTCTGTCTTGTTTTTCTACCTAACATAAATAAATGAAGAAAAATTTGAGGTTATATCTTTCAAGGACTATTTTATTAAGCAACGCATTCATTACAGCGTTTTCCTTCTGTTAAAAATAGAGATTTTGAGAATCGAACAAAAGAATATTAAGCGAAAGAAAATTCAGAGCGAAAAATGAAGACTTCATGTTCACATAGAAGAAAATGCAAATTTTTAATACGTTCATTTCACAGAGGTTAAACTTGAAACAATGTGAAGTTCCTCATAAAAATAAATGGTGGGGAGGGGGTGGGGGATTGAATCGTAGCGGATTATACCAGACAAATCTAAACGATTCAGGAAGAAAAAATTATCGTATTTCTTTTAAGTAAAAATATTACTATTAACATTTGTAAAAACTAGTTTCTAATTCTATAAAAGAAATTTCCCCCTAACGAATTTCTCAGACCAAGCCTAATTTGTATACTTGCTTTCTTTGGTGATTTTGCTTCTCAGTTTCCACATTCGCATTCAGACTGAGTAGCAGTGACACTCACGAAAGAATTTCATATAGCATTCAGGAATGAAAACTATTTTAAGGCGTAAAATAAAACTTCTAATATTAAAGCTTCATATAACGACTAGTTTAATACAAAAATGATCAATTTAACCGATTGTTCCTTAATACTGACATATTTACTTAGTAGAAACTGCTACAAATACACTATTTTTTTATTTAATTAAACAAATATTTTTTATTAATTTATTTTGCGATACATGCGCAACCCATTCCGAATTTTAAATATAAATCTCAAAAAAAAAAAATGTTAAATACTCAGACAATTAAATAAAACAATTCAGTTTTTAAAGACTGAAAATGTGAAATCTTAAAATTGAAAATGCATCATAATAAAAATAAATGATAATAAATGTTTGGGAAAGTGATTCATCTACTACTACTTTTTAAGTTATTTTCTTTCAATATCCACAATTTTAATCCTAAATCTGCATTTATACTTTCATCTGGTGCAATTATCTCGAGTTTCAAGAAGATACGAGCACACTGTTCATTTTAAGCAATTCCTTATAGTTTGACTCATTATTAATTATGTGTTCAAATAACGTATTCAAATATCCACTGCTCAGTTAAGAAAAGCCCCGAATATCGATTTCAAGATAAATTTAAACTGAAGTAATAAGCCTATTAGGATTCGAAATTTTAATTTTTCAAATGCTTTTTTTCCATGCTTGAAATAAATTCAAATTTTTAACTATTGGGATGCATAATATTTTTTATTAATTCAGATGAAGATTTTTGAAAATAAATACTTTATTATTAAAAGACAAAATACTGATGAAGATTACAGATAAAGAAGCCGCAAAATACGAGGAATAAATACTTTCTAAAGCAAAATATGACAACTGGAAGAAAACGATTACAATACGAAGATGATAGAAGTGCATCAATGAAAGCGATTGTCAATATCTTTTGCTACTTACAGATCGTTTATTGTTTACAAAAGTACAAAAAACGAAAATCTATTCATACACTACCTAATAAAAAGAAAAATACTTTAATTGGAATTATTCTCGATTCATCCTCTCTGAAATAGGATGAAGATACACAACTCTAGGAAAATGGGCACACAAAGAAATACACAGAAACGAATTTATATCCAAAACATCTTCAAAAAGCGAGATGAGTTATGTGAATTCGAAATTAAAATGCATTCGTTGTCAAAGCAGTGAACTTTCTATTAATGTAAATTCATAGATTTTGATTGCTCTTCAAAAGAAATGTCACCGAGATTCTTGGTAATTTAATTTCTGAAACTGTTATTAGAGTGAGGTTTTTAGGGTAGTGTAATTATTTATATGTTTATTGCAAGATTAATTTCTTTATAATCAAGATGAAATGCAAGTTTAGTCTACTAAAAAGTTATAAATGGCATATCGGAAAATAATTCTGCTAGAGATGGCTAAATAGACAAAAAAATTGAAATGATACATTTGTTATTTCTTGGAAATGTTTCTCCTAAATTTAAGATTTCAGAGAAAATAAAGTCGCACATTGCCTCGTTTTATATCCAAGTTATAAAGAATGTCTATAAATTTTTTCATCCAATAGCATAATTCAATTTAAATTAAACTTTAGATTCTTTAACACTTCCACGGCAGAAAGAGTACACGATTTAAAAATCTCATTATAGATTAACACCTTTGAACAAACTTAATTGCTTGTATCCAAGTTTTCAGTTTGCGAAAAATAAATCGCGTTTTTTCCCCCCTCACTGAATTTATCTCGTCGTTTGAAACACTAGCAACAATATGTTAGATGAAGTAATATAATGTATCTAAAACATTCTTTAAGTATCAGACTTAGCCGAAATACAATTCAGAAATTTATTATTCATAGAGTGCTTTCGTAAAATTTTTTCAATAACCTAACAAGAACAGTTTGCTAAATATGTGAATTACGGAAGGAAAAATTTTTTTTCAGCCATAATTTTATTTAATTTTTATTTATGTCATTTTTAACAAAGTTTCCACCGTCGCAAAAACAAACTAAGGTACTTGATTATCTTTCGTATATTCGGTTATTTGATTCTGTGGCGTAAAAATAAAACTTGTGAACCATCTGTTAAATTGATACGATTGACTAGTGTTTATGTAAGATTTAGCAATAAAACATCTGCATATCTAAAAAGAGGAAGTCCATGATTTTGCCCTTTACTTTAAATAATACTCAAAGGGTTTAAAAAATAGTTTGTTCAACCTGAAATAAAAATAAATTTTGCCGTCGATGTTCATTTGTGAAACAACATCTGCACTCCCCTCTTTTTGCTGTTGTGGAAACACAGCTGCAGTAAGCAATGAAGTCATGATGAGTCACGTTTCCTCACCAGGATTTAAAAGTATTTGAATTTCTTAAACAATGGATGAATGCCAAAATGCACTCAGAAAATGTGCAGACAACCTATATATTTGAAGATTTTATTCAAACAACCTTAACGTATCATTACAACCTTAACCAGAATGTTGAAATTTTGATTAACAATAAAACAGAGCATTTGCATTCGTATATTCCGGAACTTGATCTTGCTTTATATGTGCCAAATATTTTTAATATGTACACACGAGCTTAATATACGATTACAAAGCAACTTTCAATATTATTTTAATCTTTTCCTTTGCTTCCTTGCATTAATATTTCTTTAATTATTTGAATGAGGTTCTAAAACAATTTTCATATTAGAGCGATGTAAAAAGTAATTGCAGCACATCCCTAGATAAGCAATTGTTAAGAACTTCCTAATTTTTCATTTCTCGCTCAATTGTTGACACTTCTTAGGACTTAACTTCCAACAATAAATAGGAGCGTGATTCATAAAGCTGAGTTCCCTTGTTTAAAGGCGATAAATAATCTAATTTTCAAAAATTAATTTATAAATTCGAATATTATACAATATTGGATCAAAGTAAATGCTCTTTTGAATTAAACTACATAAAAGATTGGACTTTTTAGGTTAACTATAGATGAGAACAAAGCGAGGTCGTAGTTGAAAAGCAACTACCTTCCCTTTTCTCTTTAATTTTTTATGATCTGGAAAGTAGAGGTTTAAAAAAAGTTATCTTTCCTTCGAGTGAAATGAATCCGAGTTTTATAAAATTCACGATGTAAATTAAACAGGAACTCGAAATGTAGCAATTCTCCATTTCAAACAAATTTAATACTGTGATCCCATTCATTCTTTTATTGGCCGATATTAATTATCTGGTTATTTCTTCAGCATTTAAGGATTTTTTGTCAAAGAACAAGTTTTAGAGGCTTTTAAAGGATTAAACAATTCTAATCATTATTACAATATTGAAGTCCAAAGAAAATTGATAACGTTATTGAAAACGGCAATAAATTTTAAGAACCAGGGATTCATCTTTTTTAGGTGCGTATCATTACTTTTCGTTTGATTTTTGGTTTTCTATTTACATTTGTTTCACTTTCTTGCCTATTTTGTCTTCAGTTTACGAAGTTGTCTATTTCATCGGACAGATGAACTGCTGCTTTGGAGGTAGAAAAGATATTCTATGTGAATGGGTGTTCTGTAGCTTTGATGGGAGTTCTTTTCGAGTTGCTTTAATTAATAAAACTAACAATCCTGAAATATTTTTATTAAAGAGAAAAATAACGATTGCAATGTTCTTGGCTTCTCGATACCTTAGATGCCTCATAGCTTTCCATGAAATGCTTGGTCTGAAATACAATAACCTGTACAATTTTATGCCGGGAAAATGTTTATCTTTTCATACATTTAAACATGATTACATTGCGTTTACAATTTGTTGTTTCGAGTTTCAGATACATTCGCTTTACCATTGTCCTGACCTCCATTCAAGTTTTAATCAGCAATAAAATAGACATTTTAATCCGTTTGCTACCATGGTTTATGTCTACGATTCTGGTCATTTAATCAGAAAAGAAGTAACTAGGGGATTAGCTGTAGTAGATAAGGGGCTCTGCTACAGTTAGTACAATAAAACCCTACAAAAGTGGCGAATAACATACGAGTCAAATGCTGCCAATATGTCTAGTATTATTCTTCATAAATTATTCATACCGCATAGACCCATTATAATAGACATTACTTTTTAAATGATTCTTCACTCAACAAATCTGATATGACAATAATTCTTATTATACCTTTAGATGCTGCAGATTCGTCTATTTTGTGGGTTCTGTCTATTTTTATACTACATCCTGTTGTGCGAGAGAGCAACTGTTATTTTTTAATGCGATTTTTTACTTCCGATTTGAATGAAGACAGCATAGCTTTTAATGACTCGATAAATCCTCATGAGATGGGTCTATTAGGGTCCCGGATGCTTTGTTTTTGTGTGTTCCTATTGCCCGTTTGGAATAGGTAACTAACTCTCTGTTCTTCGACAAGATGTCATGTTTATTTTTATCATCACTGGCCCGTTTTCGGTATCGTAGATACAACATCCGTCAAATCAAGCTCAGGCGCTGATTTGTGACGTATCTTTCCTCTGCAAATGGGAAGTACTCGGCAACGCCCAATCCAATCCAAATAAATATATGTGGTATTATTATCAGCATAAAACTTCGGTATTTAGAAGGCTATAATAGAAAGGGTCAGAAAGGATATGGTAGAACTCGGACAACATATAGCAAGGATATGCAAATTCAAAATATTTCAACATTCCGAGTCAAGGCTGTAGTTTACAAAACCGCAAAATATATCATTAGAGTTCATTTCATTGCGGTGCAATATTGCCTTTTCAACCCCTCCCTATATGCTGAGAAGCGATGCATGAAAGGTTGACGTTGCGTGCCCAAGAGGGTGGGATTCGCGAAGTCATTCCAAACGTCTGTCGTATCGACAAAATCACTCGAAACCGCGCGATGTCACTTCACGAAGGAATGGAAGGCCAGAATCGTGACAGTGGGGAGAGGATTGTAGAATTTCTCAGCACTGAATATACAGAGTTAGGCAACCATGTTAAAAATAAGTTTTGTATGCATATTTATGAATGAAATTCGGAACAAGCACTTTGACACCATAACTACAAAATTTCACTCTCTGTATTCTGAAGGCCATTTCTAAAAAAATTTAAATGTACAATAAAAAAATTATTTAAATTTGAAAAAATAAGTAACATTTATTATATTTTAACATTTATTAACTTCGTATAATCGTGTTCGCAACAGTGATCATTCCTTCATTTTCATTTCAACATTAAAAAAATAATTAAAATAATTAATTTACATTTAAGTTATTTTCAAACATGACAATGTTTTGAACCTTCATAATACCTATAACATGCAGCGCGCATGTGCAATGATTGAATAGAATGTTCCTGGAAAGCCGACCGCTACACCTATAGCTACCACATTTACCGCACCGTCATTACTATGAAGGTACGGTAAAAATACGGTAGAAAAATAAAATTTTACTGAGGGCACTAAAACGTAGATTTGATTTTGGATTAAAAAGAAAGTGAACTTCTAACTTTTTTTTCTTTAAAAATTAGAGAGTATATTAGCGCACAAAAACCACTTTTGCATCAATTTAAGAAGTGTTTCAACGGTACTAACTTTATTTCCGATATTCGTAAGTTCGTTTTACTATAATTCTCATGGTTTTAAATTAACTACACATAAATGTTACGAGGATTTTAAAATACATCCTTGAATGTATTGACAATTAAAAATACATTTTTAACTAACGGAAATAAAACTCTCGTATACTATACACTCTACCACTTTTTCATACAACACCGTGGAACATGGAAAAGACTGCGAACGCTATCAATGGTCAGAGACTGGCACTTGATAATTGTGTTCTTCATAAGTAAGGAAAGTCGGTACTTAATAGCATGGTATAGGTATCATAACAATACAATAACTGCGGAATATCGATCTTTGGCTTAAATGTACCAGATGTACCAGAAAACTGAATATGTATTTTGGCGTTCCTTCTAACCTATAAAACCTAAATATGACAGAGCTCCGATGGTAGCCGCAATACCAAAAATCAAATTTCATTTAGTTAACTTACTGTGTTTCTGAGTTACCCGTTTCACATGCCTGTGAAAGTACATACTGACAGATGGTCAACTGCCAACCAGGATTAAGTTCCGAACTTGATATGAATTTACATTTTAAATGCTAAAATTGTGGACAAATTTTATCTACTTAACTGTAGGCGTTTTATAAATGTGATCCCTTATAAGCGAATAGCCAGTCTTCCTGTGAATGGATTTCTTTCAAAATTTGATAGAAATCTATAATTTTGATGTTAACATCATGCCAAATTTCCTCCGTCCAGCTCAAAGCATTTTTGAAGTATCATGTTTAAAAAAAACAGACAAATATAATTCTGAATATTAGTTTTTCGGAATTTGGGAAGTATGAAACATGGAGGTACATAAAAACCTCGAATTTGAAATTTTAGTGATAACAATATTTTTTCCTGTGTCCAATCCCAATTTTCGTCTTGTAAAAATGAGCCTCCTCGTTTTTTACATGCAAAAAAAGAAAGAAAATGCACTAAGAACGAAACGTATGCGGAAATAATTATTAGAGAATTATAAGCACCAGATAATATATGCGATTGCTTAATTTATTCTTGTTTGTTTTCATTTATTGAAAAGAGAGTGAGCATTACCAATATTTTTTGCATTTAATCGTGATATTTTTACCGCCCTAATTATTAGCGGGATAAGAATGCAAATCGAAGAACAATCAAATTAATTTCTCTGTCAAATGAAACAAAAAAACTAAAAAATAAATTAAAAAAGTCTTGAATTATTATTCAGTCTAATATGGGAATGCTTTAATTGTAACTTTTTGAACTCGCTAAAATATATTTCGATCATAAAAGTGGTTTTCGGTATTTAATTTTCTAAGAAACAGTTACTACTCAGACAGTAAGTACTTCTTACTAAGCAATATTTTTCAAAATTTTAAATATATTAAAAGGAATCAAAATTTTATTTCCTCCTCGAATTGCACAGAAACTGCATTTTAGTATTCAGAAATTCTCATTAATATCAAATTTTATTCAGCACAAATTTTTCTTAAATGGTCTTTGGTTCGACTGTCGATACCATCATTTTTGCCCTTTATTGAAAAGTTCGGTAGTTGAATTGTAGCTTTCAAAATACCACTTTTAATTTAAAAGAAAAATAAATTTACTTTTTATAAAAATGTATTCTAATTTTTAATACCTGCTTCTCTCTCTCTCTCTATATATATATATATTTTAATTTGCTGAAAGTATTTCGTATTTTATATTACTATGATATAATACCGTGATTATAAAAACTTGATTAGTGAAGCAGATTTTTAAAAATTTGATGACAGCAGAAAAAGGATGAAAACGCAGACAATAAAATAAATCATTTAGCATAACACTAATGGTGCATCAAACTAGACGCGATCAAGCCAGAGAAATCGAGCCTAAATATTACAATGTTGAGATGTTTCACACTTGAATGGTTTTTTTAAAGTCTTATAAGGTTCATTCTCCTGAAATTTTAAGTTTGAAAAACGCAACTATTAATGGTTACCGTAACATAAAAAATATATATTTAATGATTTCAAAAAAGTAAAAGCAATTGTCAACTATTAGGCATATCCGGACACTTTGCATTCGATTATTTAAAATGTGTTTACATGTGTTTTCAACTGGCTGAAATGAAAACGAGAGAAAGATAAGTGTGCCATGTCAACAAGAAATATTCCTACTAGTCATTGTTAAATCGGCCTTCGGGATGCATAGAGTCCTTAATTGCATTATAAAGTTTGCATACAAAACACACACACACACACACACACACACACACACACACACACACACACACGCACACACGCACACACACACGCAAGCACCTGAAATATAAGTTTAAAAAGATTAAGAAATTGTACACTAGAAGGTCTAAATATATTTAATTATAAAAAATCTAATTAATATATGTGCTTTCAAATTAAGTAAATTCCATTAAAAGCAATACTTTCAATTCTTCATTTCGTTACTTTAAATTTTCAATATTCATTTGGGTCATTCCCTAATCAACTGGAATAAAAATTTACCAATATATATATATATAAAATTATATAGATTATAGAAAGTAAAATCCTGAATATGTTGCAGTATTTAAAATGAAACATTAAAGAACATAACTTTTGTTATATAAAAGTGAAAAATAGTTACTAAGATATATGCAGCAAATCTTCCAAACAACAGTTATGCTAAAGAAACATTCTGAAGATATTGTAATATTCAAAATTAAACATTATAGAACGTAGCTTTTTAAACTTAAGTGAAAAACAAGCTATCAAGAAATACATAGTTAATCTTATAAATGATTAAGGAGCCTTGCAAATAAAATATTAAACTTGGGGAAAAAATTTGATAGAAATTTAAAATTCCAGTGATGATACATGCCAAATTTCAGCAGGCCAGCTTCTTGCATCAGAATCATATTCAAAATAAAGATTTCTCACATATGGACACCGAGAAAAAGACCAAAAGCCAAACTGAAAATAATTCAGCTTGTTCTTTTAGCTGTATTCATGCAACGACAGACAGACTTGCTTGTCATTTTTGATCCCGGGAGATCCAAAGTGGAATTTCATCAAAATCGCGAATGTAGTTTTTTTTTTTCCACGAATACAATACTTTCTCTTCGTATATTTCGCATTCAAGATATGAAGCAGAAGGTCTGACAAATCCAACACAGATCTACAATTTTATTAACAAAATTACGTACCTCATTTCATTCATCTTAGCCATTGTGTTATCGCATTTACGTGCATGAAAATGTACATGCTGACAGGCGACCAGTGAATCGATGAAATGGTTCAAAATCTGATACGAATTTAGATGCTAAAACTGCATGCCAATTTTTATTTAATGTGTTAGTTAGTGGTTAAGCGAAAGATTCAAAGCCAGCACCCGACACTGCAAGAATATAAAGTCAATAACTTAACCATTTCATTATGAAATTATAATAGATATTACTTAATTAAACGAAAGTAAAAACTCATAAGCAATAAGATTGCTGGAACTTAACTTTCTCTCCTTGCCCAATACTGTATCGTCTAGATGGGCTCCGGTGGTCATCTGGCGAGGGTGGAGAAAATCTCAACTCGAAAAGTCACAGTGGATCTCTGCACTGCATTCCCAAAATCTGAAAAGGTGAAAGAAGTTGAATTGTTCTGCTTGCAAATTTGGTAAGATTTGGTCTTAAAGTTGCATTCAAAATCTGAACGTTACCACGCATTTTTAGTTACTTTTAATAATTTTAAAACGGGAATTCAATAAGAGTTTGCCAGTATTTTATTTTAGCATTTAAATTTAATTTCTTATTTTGAACATATGTAATTTCTTTGCTATCCAAGAAAATTACAAATTATGTTTAAGGAATGTTATTTCAAGAAACTAGAAGTTCCGAAAGCATTTGAAATGTCAATTCATTCTTTTGAATTTTTCAATTGAAAGATAAATCTTTTTATTTAGAAATAATGAAAAGCAAAAAATGTTGGCAAAAGCATGCATATAATTCATGGATAAGTAAAGGAAGTTAACAGATGATCAATCAATAAAAAAGCCAACAGCCGGCAGAAGTTGTCTTTGTTTTTACCTTTTAACTTTTATCAGAGGGCATTTTAGTACCACTTGCCTATTAGCATCCAAGAATGCTTTTTCGTCTTATTATTTCTTGCAAAAAAAAAAAAAAAAAAAACTGATCCTATTAATTGAGGATCTGTATATACAGTTACACGGGGGGTGGGGGGATTCACATAACCATTCCTTAAAAACCAACATTTTAAAACTAAATATTTGAATTATATGTAAAGTCTTATATAATTTTTCACTGAAATAAAAGAGAAGATGTAAATGTGACCGTATTAATATCTAAAAATTAGGAGAAGAAACAATATGCCTAAGGATTCGCGGGCTCCAAAACGCAAAGCCCTTTCAATAAATGTCAAGCACCTAAATAAATTTTAGCATTGCAAAATGTTTTTGTTTTTTTTTAGGTTTCTCAAAACCATAGAATGAATTGCGATTCTATTTAACTGCAATTAATTAAAATTTAACGTTAGAGGCGATGAAGCTTCATTTGCATATAATGATTTTATGAAGAAGATCTCTGATCCAAAAGCATAAATGATTGAATTGAGAAGTTTCGCAAATGAAAAATTTTTTTAAAGCATTGAAACTTTGGTTATAGTTGCATTTTGGCAAATCAAGCTGGCTGTTTTGGAAAGAAACATTTCTGAAACCACGGTAAGATGATGAGAACGGCACTTGAGTTGGCAAGCCTCTCTTCAAACTTCCATAGCATACCAACGGAAGGACAGTCAGTAAGTTACAGTCTTGAGCCCAAAATCTACCCATAGGCGACTGCAGGCCCTTAAAATCGCAGGAAAAATGTCCTTGGCCAAGAACTGTGCTGAGCAAGGCGCGTTTCAGGAAGCATATTCCCACTCCTTATAGTATTTCGAGTACGGAAGAAAATCGGGCTATATCATTGATTCGCTCCGCGAATGGCGTCGCACTCTCACCTAGCAAACAAAGCAACTCTGTTTTGATACATCCCATCAATAAACCGTTAAGATCCGAAGATTTGATTTTAGTGATTATTTTTAATGGACCATTATTCAAATATCGTATTAATTTCCCATTTGCAGAAAAATTAGAATCTTAACTTTTGATTTGAATGTGTACGCACATAATGTTTCATTTTATTTAAATTTTTTATGATAAACCTTATTTCTTTTGAATTTTTTTTTATTTTATTCGAAACTGGTATGCTCAGGGGAAAAAATCTTACTAAAATTTCCAAACATAAAACGGAATATTCCAAAATATGTAGCAGAATATAAGGAAATGATAAAACGTTGTTATAATAAATGGGATAATATTTGTCATTCAAGTACATTATAATAAAACGATAACATTAAATCAAAGAGGAAGAAATACTTGTTTGCATTTTTTTCATTGCACAAACATGATGGAAGTTATAGTAATAGATAAACAGATAGTAACAGATATAGATAAACATTTTTTTCCCAAGATAATAAAAGAAAGATCTACTTACAGTAAGTTTATAGCAAATATAATTTTTATATATTTCGAATAATTTCGGAATGTTAAAAAAAATACGTATAAACAATAGCAATTTTTGTAGTTTTTAATTTCTAAGAAGAAAATATTTATTAAAAAACTCCAATTATAATTTTTGGATAAATGTCAAAAAGCAATCTTCAAATATAGATACTATATGACATCTATCAATATACATGACAAGTAAAAAAGGCTATTTTATCCTTTTAAAAATTCTCAAATATTTCTAACAACATGGAAATTACAGAGAAGGAGAGGATGGATATTATTAACTCATGGATTAACACTCATTTTTTTATTTTTATAAAACTGAAAAACATAAATATTTCTCATTTTAGTCGTGAGTTAAAGTGAAAAAATAAAAGTCACTCAATTAAATACATAGGCTGAAGTTCCGAAATTACAAAGTCCAAACAATAAGAACGAACCAAATTTGAAGGTTCGCTTATCAAGACATCACTCGCCCACTCTTAGCAGAATCGGCCGCACTGTTAGCCAATGACACTGCTTGATTTTCTTCAAAATTTGAAATGGAGTAATTAATGGAAATGTGCTTCCAAGAAGGGTTCATCAAAATATTTTTTTTCCCAGCGAAACAGAACAGACGTAAAAAAATTCGGGCCTATATAGAAAAGTGGAATGCCAGAAAAGCTATCGCGCGATTCGTGTATAGTTATGCCAATTTGATTAGATTTTAAAATTGACTAAATCTAAAAAGTAAAGGGGCGCTTGCCAATTTGCTACAGGCATAATTAGCAACTTATTCTTTATCAGTTATTGATATAAAACAATATTTCTAAATGAGAATATCCAAAAAATAATTCGTAATTGGTGTTAGTTCCATAATTTGAAAAAAATATAAAATTTAATAATTACGTAATTCAGAGACTTTACTTAGTTTTTTGAATGCCCGAGAGTAATTTAAATACATCTTTTTAATAAATATCCGGAAAAAATCGGAATTTGACAATTTTCAATTTTACCGCTCATCATATTAAAATTGAAAAAATGAAGTAAATGCCAAAATAATATGCCCTCAGCGATTTTCAAAATGAATCATTTATACTGATTTCTACCTGAAACGTACTACTATAAACTGAGATTTCTGAAAGCATGCAAGCTAAATTCTCATTAATAATGAAAGGCATTTAATATACTAGGTATAAATTTTATGTATTGTTAAAGAATGTTTCATTATATTTTAGTTTCGAATGGCCAGAAAATAATTTGATTAAGCTTCACATAACTTTGAACACTGATTCGAAATTATTAACAATTAATTATTACAAACAAAAGTAATAAATTTTAAAGATAAATTATAGAGAGTTTAGCTACCTGGAAAAGACGTAGGTAAAAGCATTCATTGAACGATAGAACGGCTAAATAACAAGATAATTTTATATTTGTTAAAAGCACAATGAAAATTATCTGTGCTTTCTTAACTTATTATAATTTATAAATGAATTGTGAAAATAAATACAAGATACCAGCGATTTTTAAAAAAAAATCATTGTTTTTGGTCTCATATTACATAAAATTACAGAATTTGGTATTTAAAGCTGGTGCCTTTGAAGCAACTATGTAAATGACAAATTTATTAGTCGTCATCTACTCTTGTATATCGATGGAGTCAATTATAAATGTCTAATACAACGTTCAGTCTTACTAAAAGGTTAAATAATTTCGTTTTGAATCGGGGTGTGAAAAGGAAAACTATCTTATTAGAAGCTGTTACGAATACTTTAGTCATTTAGAATTATTAGTATTTGTCATATTCGAAAAAAAGCAATATAATTTAACAGTCATTTATATTTCAATTTTCTTTTTAAGTTTAGAGTTACAAACTTGATTCACGCACAATAAATACTTCTTTATTTTTATAATAATTACCATTACCTATATAATTACCATTTTCAAGTTATTCACAAACAGTTTTTTTTTTTTTTTTAACAGAACTGCAACATTAAGAATATACTATATACATACCAAAGATCTCAATACAATCAGATTTTGTTTCCGCCTTTGGAGATGAAAATTCCTTCTACAGCAGCTTATAATTACCCTCCAACGAATTAATATTCGAATCGTCAGCAATTTGCAAAGCATTAAAAACAGCGCATTCAAATCGGAAAACAGTTCAAAGATCCAAGTAAATATATTTTAGAAGAAAATTTTTTTGTATCAGCTTTAAATGCAGAATAGAGAAACAGTTGTAGAAGGAGTCCGAATTTAACTCGCAGATGGAATTTTGTTTTTCAGACAAAACAAGGTTGCCAGAAAAACACACCGGTCGCCACTCTGGGTTATGACTCTAAAAAGTTACAATCTAAGGACGAAATAATGAAAATAAATAAGCATGCATTTAATTTCATACAGACGAGGAAAAGCAGTTTCTTAAAAATAATGTCTAAAACAATTTATTTTCTTAAAATGGATAAGATACCGAAAAATTTTCAATATTATATTCAATAAATAAAAATCACATTCTTATAATTTTGAGTTAAAACTTGGTTGTTAAGTATGGCCAATTTAGCTATTCGGGGCTTAGAAAATTCAACAAATGTATCTCTGTGGCCGTATTATATTTAATGGTTGCTAATAATCAACTTAAATATAACTGATCCTGTTAACCCTCTGACTGGGAATTTTTTTTAAATCACTAATTAGATGCGTTGTTTTCAAATAAGTTCAAATATTTTTCAAACAAAGTGAACTGATACTATATGTTACATGATAATAATACATAAAAGTCTGTAGTCGCAAAAATCAACACTAAACTGCAAAAAAAGCGGTATGCATTAGAAAATGAACTGACTGCCAACCAGCGAAAATCGCTGGATAAGCAGCTGTAGAGTTAAATATGAATTAAATAAAGATTAAAACCAACAAACGAATTACTTTTTTGAAATGTTTGATTATAAGAATCCGTTGGAAAATTCTTACAGATCTCCATTCCTGGCCTCCATTTTTAGATGGTTAAAAACAAAACATTTTTAATTCATATATTCTTAATGAATTATGTTTCTGGTGATTTTTTTTAATTATAAAAAACAGTTACAAATACGAGCTTCAATTTTTTTTTATAAATTGTCGGTAACTTGAAAATTAAAAAAATAAGACACTGTGTTCTTGTTTTAAAACATCTCTAATAGGAAAAAATTGTGCAAATCAATCATTATATGTTGAATATATATTTTATATTAATGATACGTTGATGTTTTTTGTTTTTTTTCTGTTTACGGAAATAGGTTGGAGTAGTTGCGGACAACAATATCGAGTTTTTTCGGAAACTTCTCGCCAAATGTGGCAATCATGATACATTAGTAAAGTTGAAATTAAAAGCGAGTGTTTGACCGGTTGACATAAAAGCGCATCCTTTTACCAGAGATATTATTTTAAAACAGTACGAGAATGCGAACCTTCCTTTTGACTTGCTGCCTTTTAGCTGAAGAGCGATATTTAGCAAAATATTAATTTATGCAATTTATTCATTTTCCTTTATATTTTTACTTGCTTTTTTATTTAAACAGATTAAACAACGGGTGTAAAATTTTACAGTGTTTTAAAGAACACTCCCTAGTAGTGGACATTATTGCGAGTTTCCATGGTCCTTAAAATAACTCCTTAACCTTAACCATAAAATAACTACTTAACTTAACTCCATAACCTTAAAATACTACTTAAAATAACTCATTCCGTGTTATCTACTTCAGACAGCTGACAGTCCGAAGAGTGCACAACTATTTTAATTTCACAAAAAACATTTAAAAGTTATACGGAACATTTTTAAATTGGAAACCTCAGATATTTGAACTCTTGGAGGACGAAGATGAGATTAGAAAGATATGGATGGTGAATTCTAATTAAAAATAGAAGAATTTGCAGTTTCATAAAATTGAAACAAGGGAAATTGGCGAAGTGGTGATAAAAATGGTTCAACTCAACTTGCGCAAAGAACGCTCCTATATGTGGCGTTTTACTTCAATTAAAAGTAGAGGAAGGCGGTTGATCTTTAGGTTTGAACACATTTCAGGAACAATCAGGGCCGGCCTTCTGGGGGGTGCGGTGGATGCTATGCACGGGGCCTCGGAATTGAGGGGCCCCAAAATGATCAAGAATTAAAATATTCTGAGCTATAATTGCGGAATGGAAAGAAGAAGACATTTAACTTTAAAAATCGTTGGGTTTGGAAATACTGAAATTTCGGGAGCACTGAACTGCAGTGGAGAACAGTTGCTTCTGCGCAAAGAGGACTAAGAGCCTTGCAAAAGTAAACTATTTAAATATTCATATCTTTTTATTGAAAAAAAAAAGACCAAATGTTATTAATTGATTACTTTAACCCTTTGACTTACGAATCAACTTCTTAATTAAATGACACATTCTATTTGGGACATATTATAAATTTATTTCTAATCTAAATTTGCATTTATTTGCACTTTAAATCACTTAATACTTTCACTTAATTGTAGGCTTTAAATTAAAAATTCCATTCGCAAGTCAGACTCGTCATTGTGTGCGAAGGGGATAGTGAAATTTATTTTCTATGTAACTGAGGTTATCATTTTAAGTAAGGCAAACGTGTTAATACTCATTTTTAAAAAAAACTTAGAATATAAAAAACGTACAGTATTACCTATTATTATGTAACGATAATTTTAAAGATGCAATTGAAATTACACACAAATTTTTCATTAAATGGCATATGCGAAGTTATTTTTAAAATAATTTGGAAACAAAGCTGAAAATAATGTACACAAAAATTAATATTGACGGAAATCAAATTATAATACTGAAACATAATAAGGGATCGACTACAAAAAATAAATTTTCAATTCTTATAAGGCCTTGCGCTTATTATATGCTTCTAGAACGCTGATTATTTTAGTTCACTCAATGAAAATTCTACTTAATATTGGTTTTATAGAACAAATTCTCAATTCGAATACCAATTATAGTCATTCATATTTTTTTTTCGATTCGAACCCTAGTTGAATATTAAATGAAGGAATTAACGATGTTTTCCATGTTTTTATAATCGTCTTGGAATCGGCTTCAGAGCTTTAAAAAATCTTATATTCTCAAATCATAAAAAGACAAGTATCTTAAGAAGAGTTACTTCCAAAAATTATTTTCGAAATTAAAATTGAGCTTTTGATTAAAATTACGTACACATTCTCGCGTTTTAAGTAAATGAAATTATGAAAGCTTATATATTTTAATTAAAAGCTCCCACTAATATTTAAATACTTCATAATTACAATTTTTGATATCTGCCAGTAATACATAGTGCGGCTGGTACAAAAATATCACTAGATAATATTTCCCTTACCTTATGCTAAAACTTAAAAAATGGCATTCGTTTATTTTCACAACAAATACACAAATCGAAAGCATGAGAAAAAGAATTTGGGTTTGATATAGTATTTGCAATATGTGAGTAACTACTTAAATTTTCTGCTCCCATGATTTCACTTGAAAAGTATTCCAAAATTTAAAATTTGTTTTCTTTTAATTAAACATTTAAAAGTCAAAATCATTATACAAATGAACTATAATAACAGAAAAGTCATTTCATTTCAAAAACGAAAGGAACTAATTACAGTGAAGATGAAGCAAATTACTTCATCTCTCTATGAAACTTCAAATCGAACTTTTTAAAGATAATTAACTTACTTAAGCGTCATGTTAATATAAATTTGCTACGTATTAAAGGCAGAAGAAGATAGTACTTAGAAAAATAGAAGCTAGGGTCACCCCAACAATGTAATGTTCGTTTTAGTGTTCTGAGAAAACCACTTTGCGAAGGTTCTATCTCACTGAAAGGTGACACGCTGAAGGATGTGCGCATTTCCGGAATTTACTTTATAGTTAAATGTAAACATCTCCTCCTTTCCTGTCACCCCTATTTTGCCGAATTGAATCCATCCTAACGCATGCGCAAAAGCGCGGAGGTTTTAGAATCTCTTGGCAAAAATAATTGAATCATTCTAAAGTTTGTATTCAGCAGTTTGTATGACGTAGTAAATCCAAAGCGGGATCAGAAATTCGTCGCGGGAAAATGTCAACGTAGTGGTAGATTTAAAAAAGAAAAATAAATAAATAAAAAGAGGTGATTCATTTCCAGCTGCCTACCAATCACAATCTTTCGCACTCCTGCAGGATGCCTTTTTTTTCTCCTTAATTTTTCACATATGCGGAAAATGGCGGAATTTCCATATGCAAAACTTGTTAATCAAGTAAATATGTATGTCCATGTTATTTGATGATCATTTTCAGGGTAAAAATGGCAATTACTGCATTTAATCTTTAATTTCACCGAATTTGAAATGATGGTATCTGATATCATAAAATAAAATTGATGAATATAAAAATAAGGAAAAAATAAAAAACGCCCTTTTTTTTTTTTTTTTTTTTTTTTTTTTTGTGTGTGTGTGTGTGTTTTTAATAAAGTTTAAAGAGACAAAAAAATTAACATTTAGAATAATATTAAAAGTGTAAGACTAATCCATTTTAGCCTATTTTATGTTTTACACTTAAATTTGCCTTTTCAATTGCATCTTTTTCTTTTTCCACACAATTATAATAATGAGCACAAGTCATTTAAAAATTCTGATATCGAATTAAAATTGTTTCGATTATTTATACTGACAAACTGTTTCTTTCGCCCAACATTAACGTAAGGCAGCACATTCTCTCCTCATCTATGCTTTGAGCAGGAACAGCAAATAAGTATTTGCATAGGTTCATTAGCCGTGATTCTTGATCAATATACTTCGTACCTGCAAAAGAACTTGATCCATTCTCTTCCATATTCCAATACGGGGGAAAGTTGGACAAATTTTAGAGAGAAATAGAGGAAATTTAAGAGACAAATAAGAACATTTTACTGTAAAATACGAAAAAATTGTGAAAATTTTAGTGAAAAATAGGAGAAATGCTAGAGAAAATGCAGAAAAATGTTAAGAAACATAGAGGAAATTTTGGAGAGAAGTAGAGAAAATTTTACTGTAAAATAGGGAAAATTTTAGGAAAAAATAGGGAAAATTTCAGGAAAAAAAGGGGAAATTTTAGGGGAAAATAGGAGAAATGCTATGGAAAATAGGGAGAAATTTTAAGAAAGATAGAGGAAAATTTAGAGAGAAAAAGGGAAAATTTTACTGTACAATAGGAATACATGAAAATTTAAGGGAAAAATAGGGGAAAAATTAGGATAAATGTTAAGAAACATAGAGAAAACTTTAGAGAGAAATAGGGAAAATTTTACTGAAAAATTGAAAAAAATTGTGAAAATTATAGGAATAAATAAGGAAAATTATGAGAAAAAATAAGAGAATTGCTGGGGGAAATGGGGAGAAATTTTAAGAAATATAGAGGAAATTTAAGAAATAGAGAAAATTTTACATTAAAATAGGAAAAAATTCTGAAAGTTTTAGGGAAAAATCAGGCAAAGTTAGGGGAAAATAGGAGAAATGCCTTGGAAAATTTGTAGAAAAGAGGACGAAATTTTAGAGACAAATAAGGTACATTTTACTGTAAAATAGGAAAATTTTTTAGGGGGATAAAAAGGAGATATTCTGGGGAAAATGGGGAGAAATCTTAAAAAATATAAAAGAAATTTTAGAGAGAAATAAAGGAAATTTTCTGTAAAATAGGAAACATTTAAAAAATTTTAGGGAAAAATACTGCAAATGTACTGTAAAAACGGAAAAAATAGTGAAACTTTTAGGGAAATATAGGGCAAATTTTCGGGAAAGAAAGAAATGTTGGGGAAAATGGGGAGAAATTTCAAAAAACATAGAGGGAATTTTAATGACAAATAATTTTTTTCACTGTATTTAACTGTGTAGTAGGAAATATAGTATAGTCTAAATATATATAGGAGTAAATATAGTATAATATAGTATAGGAATAAATGTAGTACAGTAAATATAGTATAGTAGTATAGTATAGTCTCCTATTTCACTGTATAGTAGGAAAAAATTGTGAAAATTTCCTTGTCACACGCAAGTTGTGGAAAGAGCTGTAAAACTGGTGACCGAATCGGCGCAAAATGTCTGTGGTTACATAAGAGCAAAAATTGACTCACATGTAAATATGCCAAAATTTAATACAAAAAGACAGTTTAATGCAACAATGAAGTAGGAGAAAAGATTTTGAACTGTAGCAATTGTAATCATTAAGAATACAAGGAGATAAAAAACAAAATTTAACAATCAATATATTTTTTTTATTATTATATTTTGTAATTAAGAATTTTCCGAGTTGTAGTGCTTATATATATAAACTTTATTTTATATATATCTATCTTTAAATTTTTTATTTATTTAAATGTATTTAAAACTATCTTTTGTAACATCAAATCCACGAAAAATTCATAAAATTCTTTTTATCAAAGTTTATAATTTTTCAATTTTTTTTATAAATTTTTAAGTTTTTTGCGGCACCTCAAAATGTTATAGTATTGCAACCAAATTAAAAAAAAAATTGCACCTAAAAGGCAACTTTTTCTATCTATTACCAAACTGAAATGAAAAAAATAATTTAAAAGTCCCATTTTAAAATTTGTCAGTTTTTTTTCAAATTTCAAGCTCTTTGCAGCACCTCAAGATGTTTCAATATTGCAACCAAATTTTCAATTATTCTTTATGAATCTAAAAGGCAATATTTCCCCATTATTACCAAACTAAAATCGTAAAAAAAAAAAAAAAAATTAAGGCTATTTTCGTTCCACCGTACTGTGAGCCATTATCGAAGAAGCATCTTACTTCTTGCCATTCGGAACATCTATCTTTTATTAAACGTTTTACAGAACACAAAACCACATTTTGATTTACGATTAGATTTGTTGCTACGAAAGACAGACTTCACTCATTGGGAGAAACCGAACCTTGATCAGAATCCCCCCCCCCCCTCCAATGCAAATTATTTACGCCTTCAGCAGTTTCTACATTAGAAGACGAAACGTTTTTTGCTTCTTTCGAAAAGTGTATTAATTTCTTGTGAGCTTTGCCACAGAAACAATTCCTATACGAACACTTTTTTAAAACTGCAATTAGGCAATAAACATTTGAAGGGAATGGGGAATTTGCGTTCAATAAATAATTCCCTACCCCGGTTGCCATTGTAGGTTTCCTGGGATTTGGACCTTTGGCAAGAAAACTTGGCGCGCATCTGGAGGGGTGACGGTTCATTCGTTAACCCAGTTTTGTATAGCTGCATATCCGGCCGGGCTAATTGGTGATAATGGAATTGCAGAAGTAAAATGTACAACATCCTGTGAAAATAATACTCCAAAGGAATCAAAGCTAAAAAATGTCCATTTTGGAAATTAAATAAAGGTTGAAATACAAAAATAAATAAAAATCACAAATATTATTTTCAAGTGCAAGGCCAGAAAAAAAAAAAAAAAAAACACATTAAGAAGGTTTTCGTAGCTTTTTCCCCTCTGGATATTTTTATAATTGTATTTTTTAAATATATGTATAATTCAGAAATCAATGCTATTTTGTCTGTATTTTCTTTCTTTTCTTTTCTTTTCTTTTTTTTTTTTTTGTAAAAATTTTATTTCATCTTGCATTTATGAGATCTTGTACTTATCTTATTTGCATTTATGAGATCTTGTACATACATTTATCTAATTCATATATCTTGCAATAAATGATAATTATTTCTATTATTAATAGAAAAGTAAGACTGTTTTTATCAGAAAAATAATTAGCGGAATTAAATGCATTTAAAAAGAAGTAAGATATAAGAGAATCAAAAGCTGTTTTATTTACTAATATTAAAACAATCTCATATTTCTGAATGAATTTTCTTGAAAATCGCTATTATCTATACTCATAAAACAGAAAAAATGTATGTGTGTGTATATATATTACAATAGTTCGCTAAGCAATATCCTTATTAAGAAACTAGCCGCCTTTGGTGACCAGCAGTTCGCCAGTATAAAATATCTCTAAAATTTTCTATTATATATTTTATGTAACTTGATCTCTTAATAGATTTTTTTACAAAATAGTTAGCTATCAAAGTTTCAGATTTTGATAGTTATATAATTCAGTCATACTATTATGTAGGCCTTAAACAGTTCTATTCATTGTATTACTTACTAATTTCTGCAAAGCTCATAAAATTTGCTCGTTAAATTAGAGTGGAAATGTTAAACTGCAATTAATATAAAAGGATTTTTTAATGAAATCAAGCACATCTTTTTTTGAATATGAAAATTGAATACAGAGTCACTCAGCATTGAAGTTTTATATGCAATGAAGAATAATTTTTGTAATTTATACAATATCTTAAAGAATTACTCAACAAAAATTTCTCTAATTCATCGTAAAATTCAGTTTTTAGTTTTACTTTCAAAACATTTAAATGATGCAAATGAAAATATTATTTGACTTCAGTCAATAATTGTTCTTATGAAAAATTTTGAAGTTTAAATTTACACAGTCCTTTAGTCCCAAGGAGTCATATTCTGGGAAATACTCTTGACACTTCAACTCTTAACTCAAGTTCAATAAATATATTTTCTATCTTCTGCTATCAAATCTGTCAGTTTTTACATATCAATAGTAGAACAATCAATATTTTCATAATCATAGGCCAATCACTGTTTAGAAATCCTGGTAAAAGATTGGCTTATTTTCTTTGAAACGGGCTAGGAAGTGTTCTAAAATCGCCAATTTTTATAGAAGAGTGATATTCAAATTTCATAAATTATTTAGTTTTAGTGAATGATTTAGTTGATTGAAGTTCAAAGATTTTTATTTAATCCTTAGACCTCCGAAAAGTAATTAGATGCAGTAAAAGTAATTAGTAGTTGAATTTTCCCAGAAAATTGATCTACATATTTTTACCACTCTTAAGTATTTTTACCAGTCAAAATGTAATAAAATAATTTTTAAATATGAATATGAATAATAAAAATATAAATATGAATAATAAAATAATTTAAAAAAAACACGCCAAAATGATGCACTGCCTTGAATGGTTTCTGAGAGGAGAGATCGGAGTGATAAGTGTTAAAATATTAACGTCTCAAAAAAATGTATTAAATATGATTCAAAGGTTAATGTAAAAGGGTAAACATGTAAAAGGATTACAAAGGGTAATGTAAAGGACCTATGTAAAAATTTAAAATTCTTTATTCATCGGAGCATTTATTGATTCAAGTAACATAAAATATAATTGTTTAGTTAATTTAGACCATTTTGTTATTAGATGCGTGCCCCTGATTAAAATTAACTGATGGGCGCTGATTACAGTGATTATCCAATAGATATATTGAACCATGTTTGCCTTAAATTTAATTGTTTGATTTAATTAATAATATAGATTTTGTAAAATGTCATAGAAATTTTTTCCTCCATTTACTTTTTAGAAAATATATTTCACATTTTTTCGCTTCATACAGACACTTGCTGAAATTTACACTTTTAGATATTTAATTTACAATCATAGTTGATTTATTTTTTTAAATTTGAACTTCTGTCAATGTGATGGCAACAGATTGATAAAAGCTATTTTTTTCCCATTGACGTGCACGTGCAGATTAAATTTTATTTTTATTTTGTGCGAAATATATTGTTGAAAAATATAGTTGAAATATTTCTTTAAAAACTCGTTAAACATCGAAACTTTATTTGTAGATTAAAGCATTGATATCATTAAAAAGATGATTTTTTGAGTTTTATCTTAATGCAAAAATCAATTTTGTGCTTTAATATTTTCGGAAGTTATAGCGTTGTATGTAATTATTGTATGTATAAGAATCAATGTTAGCGAAATTAATTAATATTAGATAAGAATGTTATCTGTAATGCGCATAAACAATGCTGAATGAAAAAGTTTTTGTATTAGTTGAAATTTAAACACTTTCGTTTTTCAAGTGCCCATTTTTGTTGAGATTACTGAAAATTAAAAGAGATGCATTGCACAAAAAGCGGAATAGTATAAGGTTTTTATTACAGTAGTAAATGTTACATGTCTAATAGAATTTGAAATTAAATATGCTCTTGTGAGTAAGCGATCAACAACAAGCTAAGTAAATCTTAGCAACCATAAATCTGAATTATAAAATTAAGTTAGTCACTGCTTTCATAAAAACTTTAAAAAAATGCTTTTTAATGTGCATTAGCATTTGTGTAACAATATATTTTACAACTATTTTTCTTAAATTCTTGGTTATTTAGGAGTAATCATAATTTCTATTTTGAAAAAAGCAACATTCCTACAAGTTATTTAATTGAATCTCTCAAAACTTTTTTTTTTTTTTTTAATTTTAGTTACATACAAACGAAAGCAAGATATGTTTACAAAAATTGCACCTCAAAACGGCAAATGTCACCGTAGGCATTCTGAGCTAATTTGAGACGCGTCAAACCACAACCCCCGATAGACAAGGCCTCTGCGGGTTTCCGTGACGTCACGACGAGACGGCACACTCACGCACACTCCATTCCCTTAACGTCAAGTCTATGCGCGCTAGAGAGTGAAGAGAAATTACTTTTCACTTGTTAATATCATTTCATATACTTCCATATCATGCAATTCAACACACATACATTGTGGAATTCATTAATAATTAAAATGCAGCCGCTTTCCACATCACCCTGGAGGTACGGTGCTTGGTATGCATTACCTTTTTTGCATTAAGTGCAGGGCAGGTTTCCCAGTAGGTGTATCTCCCTTCGATTTAAAACTATTTTCTTCATTCACTACATCATTAAAAATTATATCTGTTGCAAAATATTTTTGATTAGAAAATTTCAAAATTTCTTCTTCATATATGGTACATAAATTTTTAAATTATAATATAAAAAATACATTTGCAATGCTTTTGTTGATTAATTTCAAAACAATTCCATACAATAATGGTTTTATGAATATTTGCCGTGGCTTCAACTCCAAGAAAACAATAAAAACAATATTTCACGAAACAGTATTCTATTCAAAAAAATATCCAATAAATCTTTGAAACATTAGAAGAGCTTTCTTATTTAACTATATATTTTATCATTACTTTGTTAGAAATATCTTTACTAAATTTATCAAATTTTCTTTCCGTTCCGGTTTTAGAAGAGCTTTTCAAACTATCATGTAATTATTCAATAATGCATTGACTGCAGACCAGATTGCCAATCTATAAACATTTTCCGCTTTATGTCCTGAAATGCCTTTGCCATGATGATGTACTTCTTCTTCATTCACTACATCATTAAAAATTATATCTGTTGCGAAATATTTTTGATTAGAAAATTTCAAAATTTCTTATTCACATAAGGTACAGAAGTTCTGAATTATAATCAGAGCCGGCCTTAAATATAAAAGAGATTGGGTGCAAGAAACCATTTGGAGCCGCAATTTTTTTTAAAGTAAAAAAAAAAAAATTACAAACATTATATATAATGCTATTGCGTGTATATTTGTTAAATGAATTTGTTTTTGCTTTTAATTACCTCAGAAAAATCACCATTTTTTTTCGATGATTTGTATAGCAAATGCTTGTAAGCTTCTTCACGCCTTGACAAACTACACTTCTTCCTTACTTTTAATTTGCTGAATTTAATTTGAAATTTTTTATATTAGTGATTAAATTGACACATTTTTAAATCTACTTTCGCTCTGTACAATAACAGTATCAATTGATGTGATATTTTTAATACCCAAAGTCTTTAACTTCATCTTCTTTTATTTCGGAATATGGTCTTTTTCTTTTTCAAATTCGTGTTTTAAGAAAATTTTCTGAATTATTCAAATTGCATTCTATCACTTTTGATTCGTCTAAAAATGTGTTGAATTTTGTACTAAAATTGTGAACTTCAGTTTTAATTTTGCTGATCAATTTAAAAGCCGAATAAAAAACAACTGTTTTTAGTTGAAATAGTTCATTGGTAGTGTTAATTTTGGGCAATATTGAAAACTATACTATTAAGTATAAAATAAATGGCATTTCTTTTATTGATTTCAATATTTTTACTTCGCATACCGCTGTACTATCTCTATTTACCTCAATAAATTCTTCTAGGACATTAAAAAATTTTTCAAACTGTGTATACATTGCTTTAACTGAATTCATTCTGGCTTCCCAAAGGGTATAAAAAAGCATATAGAAGTTGTAATATCCAAAAAAAAAAAAAAAAGTTACAATATATACTGCTGGAAATGGTATCACAAATTAATAAATTTAAAAAATATGATGTGCAAGACATATAAATTGCATGTGGATTTAGAGCAACTATTCTAAATTGCAAAACTTTGTACTTCCGTTTCGTGTTGCTATCTTTGCCTTACGCCTATCTTCTACAATTCATAATATTTAAATCCAGCTCACTTAATCTTTCCAACAGAGGTTTTGCTAATCCTTCTCCAGTCACAATGATTACTTTAATAACCCCTATAAACGACGCATTTATATTTAATCTTTTCTCTTCAATATTTTCATACCTAATAATGACTGAAGTGCGTTTGTTCTTAATGGGGAAAAATCAAGATTATATTCCATTTGGTTACTGCTGTACTTGGATGATTTTGAATAGACTTTAATTTTGCTAAGGGTTTCATTTCATAATGCAGGAATATTTTGTTCATTTGATCGCAGTGCTAAATGATGCCCAATTCTAATTTTCGAATTTTTAATTCTGTTTATATGATTTATTAGTACAGTTTGTATTTACTGAATTATTCGATTAAACATACAAAAATTTCTATTATTAGGAGTTTCTATTATTTTCATGGTTTCCACGAAATGAAAGGTTATTACATGATAAATATATGGAATTGCTCCAATCACTAGTCTCGGATATTTAAGAGGGGCACTTAATAATTTTCCTGACTTCGAATCAAATAGACTAGTTTCTCTTTCAATATCATTTTTTTTAAATGTAATTCACAGACCTACAGTAAAGGAAATTATTCGTAAATATTGACTTCCTTTAATGTTTAACTTAAATACAGTAACAAATATACAACATAACATATATAATTTTTATTGTTTACTCTCATGCTTTTATCGTTATGTTATATAATAAAATTTACCTATATAAACGTAATTATAGATATAATAGTAAATAAAGCATGTAAACATAATTACGGCAAATATTATAATTATTATTGACAATAATTACAGACATTATTACCTGTATTACAGCATTTTATAATATAATCAAGTGCATCTTTTCATAATGCACTTGATTAAAATCACGAATAAGGGATATTACTGAGCTGTTAAATTTCTAATGTGAGAATAAATGATTTTTCATTTAGAAACATTAAGCATTAGTTTAAAATAATTAAATAAGCTTACCCTACTATGCTGCGTCGGATAAAATCCTTCACGATGTATGGCACTTAACCATTTCTTTTTAAGCTCTTCATTTTTAGGAAAGGCAAAAACACTTACTCTTGGGCCATTCCTGTAATTTCCATTACAGTTTGGAACACAACATATCAAAGGCATTTCTATTCCTTATTTTTAGTAATCCAAATGATTTTTCTTGCAAATAAGAAATGGCGCTTCCTGTCTACTCAAACCCAGGAGGGCCACTGGCTAAAACATGGCGTGGGAGGAAAAGAGTTCGTTTCTTATCAGTAAACTTGAAGAGGGGGAAATTCCTCCCTCGGTCCCCCAATTCGCACCCACTCGTGTAACCTCTCGGAGTGACGTCATTACTTTCTGTGACGTAAGTTTTCCGGCCTTGTCTAACGGGGGTCGTGGTTATGTCCAGGGACCCTATTTTTTCTTTTATTTGATTCGGTGTTGAAAGGCATGGTGGAAGTGGTATTATTTTCTTTGGAGATAAAATTCTCTACTTTGATTGGAGGGGATTCTGATCCTGCTCTTCGCAGAGCAGGGTCAGAATGTCACTGAACACCAAAGAGAGGTGAAAGTCCATGTCATTCATCAAAGACCATGGTATAAATTTCTGCAATCTACACCGTCACAGAAAGCGGCGTCCCAACGACCGGAGAATCTTCAGGCGGGCCAAGCGTTCCCCCCTTGAGTCCTTCCTGCCGTTTTGTTGGGATCCTTTGATGCCTGTCTATAAAATAATGTATCAATAATATTGAAAAAATAATGAAAATAAGGAAACAATTAATTCTCCGATAAATTGATAATATAATAAAATAAATAAATATTTGTTATTTGGCTAAAAATTTGCGAGATAAAGTTTCGCCAGCGATCTGCATTTCTAGCAACTTTGAAGTAACCTAGTTCCCCTGACAACGATTGCGATTCGGCATGCCTAGAATATACACTACTGCCAAGTTAGGGTGAAACAGAGTATAGTTTACCCACAAATAGAATAGCTTCTGGATGAAGCGAGCTCTCCTCTAACTGCACAAGTCTCGTCGTGGAGGGGAAATATTCTTAGTTTCGATTTCGGATTGCGGTCTTTCGCAAATTAAAGAATTATGCGAAAAAGAACCAGAGAGCTTACAATTTTGATAATTACTATTGCAGAATTTTCTTAAATGATTTTGAAACCATATGAAGCATTTTCCTTTAGCCATTAACGTTTTTTTTTTTTTTTTCATTAATACTAAGTGAGCAATCATGACTCGTGTGTTTTTCAGTACAAAAGATACATTTTTGATTACTCAGTCTGTCACTGGAAGAAGGATAATAGTTTCATTTTTGATTCAATTTACGATTTGACTCATATTTATGCTGAGATAAGTCAGCGTGTGTTGTTAAGGCATTCGTATGCGAAGAATATCTATTTTTGTAACCTTGATAACTTTTGCTTCTAAATGAATATTCTTTTGCATTAGAAATTTTTGGGTTTGCTAATAACAAAGCTTCCCTGCATTCTACTTCAATTCTTATGAATTCTACTCGATTAGTAATATCAAACAATTCACCTGCTTTACGTTGACGGTTATAGTTTAAATTTAATTCTCCGGGTAGCTTTTGTAGTATTACAGGGCACAATAGTTTACTATAGGTACCTGTAGCTACATTTAATGATTGCAACGATCTAGTTTGGGTTTCTATTGCACCATACATTTTTCTTAAGCCCGTAACATTTGAACACGTTTTTACTAGATCAATCAATAAAAGTTTATGCATGTGAGAAAATACGATTATATCTGCACGGCCAAATCTTTTTTTTTAAAAAAACTGTTTCGACGCATCATAATTTTGTTCAGTTAGAGAAAATTCCGATACAGCATTTAAGGCAATTCTAGCAAGATACGTGTTTAGATAAGTAAATTTTTCAATTTTTGTTAATGAATCATTTTTATTAATTGCAACTTAGAAGGAATTTCAAAAATCTATAAATTGACTACAATCGTCCTGAAAAGTATGTATACTTCATATCGGTAAATTAACACTTTGATTTCTTAAGGGGATAACATTTTCCGCGTTATATGTATTTGGACTATTTGTCTTTACTTATGGAATATCACTCAAATTTTCTATTAGTCTTTCTAGCTTAGATGTCAGATTGATTGCTTTGTTCTTAGTCTTCGCATAACTCAATTTCGCCTGCCATTTCGCTTAAGTCTCTATTTAATTGAATACTGTCATCCAAACTAGTTAAATCCTGTAATTTTCCCATGAGCTGATCTATTAAACTCACAAGTTCATTAAGTTTGGTTTCTTTTGTGTATTCATTAGAAATTTCTTTAATTAAAGTATTTTTTATTTTAGTTAGATGTTTCGTGAAGATCGTTCGTAATCCTTTCCTTTTTTCTTTTAATCTATTAATATCCATTTTAAACTAAATCAGTATAAAAACTTAGAACAAATAAAAAATGTGCCCACCTCTGGTTTCAGTTCCTCACTGCGCTTCCTCCAAATTGTCGTGCTTTTCCAAAAAATTCCAAATTTCAACAGTAACAAATGCATCAATCATTTAGAATTATTAAAACCTGCCCTGTCTGATAAAGCATGACGCAATTTACAAACGATTATATTTTAAATTTCTTCATAAATTTAGAATTTGAATCACGTACATCATTTCTTAAATTAAGAAGCGTGTTTTTTTTTTTTTTAACATAGTTACAACATTAAGAATCTACCGTTTACATAACAGAAAAATCTTAATACAACATGATTTTGTTACTGGCTTTGTAGATAAAAAATCCTTAAACAACAGTAGATAAATACCTTCCAATGAATTATTATTCAGTTTGTTAGCAATCTCAATTCGTCAGCAAAAGATTTAAACTAAAGCATTCAATTCCCAAAAAAAAAGTACATTATATAAGTTTTGAATTCAACTTAAGCTCAGAATATTATAACAATTATTGCAGATGTGCGAATTTAACCACAACCCCCGTTAGACATCTATCGGGGCGTTGTGATTTAACTCGCAAGTGGAATGTTGCTTTTAAGAGATAACAGGGTTGCCAGAAAAATCTAAAAAATTTACAGTAGATTTTGGAAATTAATTAAAGATGAGAAAACAACCATAAATAAAAAGCACAAATATTATTTTCAAGTGCGGGGCCAGCTGTATATATATATATATATATATATATATATATATATATATATATATATATATATATATATATATATAAACTTTTATTTGAAAGTGGATGAGAAGGGGCAGAAAATAGAAAAAAATAATTCGTAATCCAAAATTTTGGCAATAAAAAAATGGAAAAAAAATTGAGATTCTTTTATTTTGACTGTTTATTGATAGAACTTGTAGATCAATGAAAATTCGAGATCCTGCGATTATAAAAGCCCAAAAGAAAAGAAAAAAAAAAAAAAAAAAAGGAGAATATATATATTTTTATGTGTATTGAATGAATATTTTTATAAATGTATTTTTTATATATACAAAATTCAGAAATCGGTGCTATTTTGACTGTAGTTTTTTTGTAAAAACTTTATTTGATCTTACATTTACAAGATCTTGTACATACATTTATCTTATTCATATATCTCGCAATAAATGATAATTAATTCTATTATTAATAGAAAAGTGGTATTGTTTTAATCAGAAAAAATAATTAGCAGAATTAAATTCATTTAAAAAGAAGTAAGATATAAGAAAATCTGCGTCACCTTTTATTTACTAATATTTGAATATTCTCATGTTTCTGAATAAGTTGTCTTCAAAATCGCTATTATCTATAGTTATAAATGGGAAAAAATTATGTGTGTATATGTATATTTACAATAGAATTTTCTTCAAAATCGCTATTATCTATAGTTATAAATGGGAAAAAATTACATGTGTGTATATATATTTACAATAGTTCAACTAAGCAATATCTTTATTAAGAAACTAGCTGCCTTTGGCGACCAGCCGGTTCGCCTGTATAAATGATCTCTAAAATTTTCAATTACTTATTTTATGTAACGTGGTGTCTTGATAGCTTTTTCTGAAAAATATTTAGCTATCAAAGCTTCAGATTTTGATAAATAATTCTGTTTTACTATTATATATAACCTTAAACAGTTCTGTTCATTGTATTACTTATGTCTTACTAATTTTCTGTCAGAGCCCATAAAATTTACACTTTAAATTAGAGTAGAAATGCAATTAAAATAAAAACATTTTTTACTAAAACCAAGCACATATTTTTTAAACGTGAAAATTGAAAGCAGAATTCGTTCAGGATTGAAGTTGTGTGTGTATTGCAGAATAATTTTCATAATTTATATAATATCTTAAAGAATTATTTAACGAAAATTTCTCTAAGTCATCCTAAGATTCAGTTTTTAGTTTTACTTTCAAAACATTTAAATGATGCAAATGAAAATATTATTTGACTTCAGTCAATAATTGTTCTTATGAAAAATTTTGAAGTTTAAATTTACACAGTCCTTTAGTCCCAAGGAGTCATATTCTGGGAAATACTCTTGACACTTCAACTCTTAACTCAAGTTCAATAAATATATTTTCTATCTTCTGCTATCAAATCTGTCAGTTTTTACATATCAATAGTAGAACAATCAATATTTTCATAATCATAGGCCAATCACTGTTTAGAAATCCTGGTAAAAGATTGGCTTATCTTCTTTGAAACGGGCTAGGAAGTGTTCTAAAATCGCCAATTTTTATAGAAGAGTGATATTCAAATTTCATAAATTATTTAGTTTTAATGTATTAAATGTATTAAATATGATTCAAAGGTTAATGTAAAAGGGTAAACATGTAAAAGGATTACAAAGGGTAATGTAAAGGACCTATGTAAAAATTTAAAATTCTTTATTCATCGGAGCATTTATTGATTCAAGTAACATAAAATATAATTGTTTAGTTAATTTAGACCATTTTGTTATTAGATGCGTGCCCCTGATTAAAATTAACTGATGGGCGCTGATTACAGTGATTATCCAATAGATATATTGAACCATGTTTCAAATATTTAAATGATACAAATAAAAATAATTTATTTGACTTCAGTCAATAAATTTACTTATGCAAACATTTTGAAATTTAAATTTTGAGCAGTCCTTTTTTTCTAAGGAGTCATATTCTGCGAAATACTCTTGACACTTCAACTTTTAAATAAACAAATAAGCGTTTCTATCTTCTGTGATTAAAACTATCAGTTTTTATATATCAATATTAGAACAATCAACATTTTCATAATCATAAGCCAATCGCTGTCGGGAAACCCTGGTAAAAGATTGGCATATCTTCTTTGAGACGGTCTATGCAGTGGTATAAAATCGAAAGTTTTTATAGAAGATTCAGATTTCATAAATTATTCAGTTTTGATGAATGATTTAGTTGATTGAAGTTCAACAATTTTTAGTTAAAATATTGGTGTCTCAAAAAGGTTTTTTTGAATATGATTCAAAAGGCAGAGAACCTATGTAAATATTTAAAATTCATAATACATCGGAGCATTTACTGACTCAAGTTATACAAAATATAATTGTTTAGTTCATTTAGACTATTTTGTTAGCAGAGCATGCCCCTGATAAAAATTAACTGATAGGCACTAATTAGAGTGATTATCCTATATATATATTAAACCATGTTTTCCTTAAATTTAACTGTTTTATTTTATTAATAATATAGATATATACACGATAAATAATATAGATATTGTAAAAGGTCATAGAAATCTTTCTCCATTTACTTTTTAGAAAACATATTTTAATTTTTTTTTTCGCTTTATACAGGCACTTGCTGAAATTTAAGCTTTTATATATTTAATTTGCAATAATAGTTGATTTATTTTTTAATTTGCACTTCTGTCAATGTGATGGCAACAGGTTGATGAAAGATAATTTTTTCCCATTGACGTGCACGTGCGGATTAAATTTTATTTTTAGTTTGTGCGAAATATATTGTTGAAAAATATGGTTAAAATATGTCTTTTAGAACTCGTTAGAAATCGAAACTTAACTTGCAGGTTAAAGCATTGGTATCAGTAAAAAGATAATTTTTTGAGCTTTATCTTGATGCAAAAATCAATTTTGTGCTTTAATATTTTCGGAAGTTATAGCGTTGTCATTTTTATAAAGTGCATCCATTCTTAAATCCTGTTACTCCTTAATGTAATAAATTAGTGGATGTATAAAGATCAATGTTAATGAAATTAATTAATATTAAATAACAATATTATCTGTAATGCGCATAAACAATGCTGAATGAGAAAGTTTTTATATAAGTTGAAGTTTAAACACTTTCGTTTCTTCAAGTTTCCATTTTAGTTGAGATTACTGAAAATTTAAGAGATGCATTGCACAAAACGCGAAATGGTATAAGGTTTTTAGAACAGTAGTAAATGTTACATGTCTAAAACAATTTGAAGTTAAATTTACTCTTGTGAGTAATCGATTAAGAAAAAGCGAAGTAAATTTTAGCAACCATAAATCTGGATTATAAAAAATAACTGAAACTAAGCGAGTCACTGCATTCATAAAATTTTCTTCTTATATGACAAAAAAATAATACTTTTCAATGTGTATTAGCATTTGAATAACAATATATTTTACAACTATTTTTCTTCCAATTCATGGTTATATAGGTGTAACCATAATTTCTATTTTGAACGAAACCAAGTTAGTTAATTGAATCTCACAAAACCTTTTTAAATTTTAGTGACCTACAAATAAACAAAAATTGTTGATAAGCTTTCAGAAATGTAGAACGTCAGTTTACTTTTTTTTTTTTTTTTTTTTGTTAAATGTAAGTGACCATATTATACATATTGTGGAATATTGATAAAGAATTCTTTAGAAAATAGATTCATTTTTTTAAAAAAAATTCTAACTCCTTTTTTTTTATTTTCAAATTATTTTTTTTATAATAAATAAAAATTATTACAAATCTTAGATGAATTTTCAGTCTGAAATATTCCAGAACTCTGATACGAAATATAGAATCCTGGCTAAGCAGATGAATGGTGGTACTTGCAAAATCCAATAAATAATTAAAACAAAATAAATTTAGAAATCATCACTAATGGTTTAAAAATTTTAATAATCACAAGACATTTAATCTAATATAATATGCACACATTATCATATTAAGTTGGTTATATTCCACGTTTATAAAAGCTGAGGCATAGAATTCGTCCTAACATTATTTCCAAAATAATTGTATTTATCTTTTATTTTTAATATAGTACAAATGAGGCATTTAATTAAAATTTAGGATATCCTTTTTTTTGCGACAACCAGACAGAAATTAGAAAAATCCCAGTTAAACAGAAACATCAGGCCATTTCACACATATCAAATACGTAGCATAGGTTTAAAATTCAACTTAATTTTGTTCGTTTCCTTTCTCAATGAAACATATTTAATATTTTTTAAATAAATAATTTACTTATAAAATTTTTAAAAAATTAGGTTCATTTTATTAAAATTCGGTGTTAGTATTAAAAATATTGAGAGAAAAGATTGAGCCCATTCTTTGGGGATGAATCCGAGGTCTTACAATTTCATAGGCACATAGATCTTGTCCGATCTTCCTTTATTGAAAAATTAATAAACGCCATTATTTTTAAAAATAAAAACATGTCAAACAAAATGCTATGAATATTGAATTATTCAATTACTCCTAAATTACAGGATTCGGTAATATTAATTAACGGAATTGTGAAGAGCAATTAACAATGTCTAAAAATGGAAATTCTTCTATAATTAATCAGTGATGAGTTCTATGTTCTAAGAGTCCTAGCGGTTGCGTGGCCAGAGCGGACACTCCGAAACTCATCGTGGTTAGAGCGGACACATTCCCCCCCCCCATCTTAGAACAGATAAAGGGTGCAGATAAATAAGTAAATAAATACTTTTGAAAATCATAAATATAATTTAAAACAGTATTTTAAGTGGCAAATCTCTTTCACGTGGGATAACGGTTTTTTTTACCGAAATTTTCGGTTTTTGCACTCGATTATCAAATTAAAAGGATAAATACATTTTTGCCAATCAAATTTGATTATTTATATTATATTATAGTGCGAATGCATTTTAAACATTAAAAATTAATTGTAAGTAACAGTATAATGAAGGGTATGAACGAATTTCAGGGATTTTGTGGAAAACTGTAATTTAGAGTCAAATAAATATTAGAACAGGTGCAATTGCCATAAAATTAATTAGTTTCATTAATGTAAGTAAAAATAAATACTAGAAGTAAAATATATAAAACAGATGCAAGTAAATAAAAAAAAAATACAAGTAAATAAATACTAACTAACCTTTATTATAAAGGCATAAATACCATTTACCATTGGATTTAGTCCAACCTAGTTACAAAACTTAATGATTTTAGACATTTTTCTAAATTGTTTGATGTTTCGAATTCTTTTAGGATGTTTCCAATTCTTTCATCCAATTTTACATATGCTTTTTTCCTTTTTATTCCAGGGTCGCCTAATTCTCTGGATTTCAAATTAAAAGACACTTTTTATGTTTCTTCTTTTAGTATTTTAACTAATTAGTAGACATTAGGCTGATTTCTTCCAGTGATTGCATTTAATTTGGAATTCTACCCTTCAACACAATTATTTGTCCTATGACGCTGTCCATATACATTCCATACTTTAATGGGTATATTTGGATTGCCCATCCACTGCTCGACAAAATAATCAATGAATGTGGTAAGTTTGTCAGTGCTAAAAGCTTTTTCCCATACGATGCTCCAAGCATCATCTATGTGTTCAATTGGCAAGTAAGCTAATGCAGAAATCATTCTACAGACATTTCTTATATCTTCGTTCTCTTTATATTCCTTTACTAGACCCATTTCTTGTATCTTACGCCACAAACACTGATTAAAATGAAAGTTACAACCGGAAATTGTCGAACTGGGAAATTCTAACATGCAACTATTGATGGCTGTGGCTTCAAAATCCAATTTTATAATGTCCGGCTTCCACTTAGGGCACCAACGTTTCACTTCCTGAAACATTGTAATGTAAGTTCCTTGTCTCTTATCAAGCAGAAATGCAAAAAGCGCTGGATAAACATTGGTCTCAGTTGCTGTAGTCCTTAAATCGACGTGTATTGTATATATTTGAGCAAACTGTTTCGGACAACTTTTAAATGTTCCATCTAAGAAAAAGGTCTTTCCATTTTCCAAAAGGTACCGAGATTCTTCTCCTCCAAATACTAAAATCCTGCTATATTGGTTATTTTGAAAATCTAAACGAAGAAAGTTTTCTCCATTTAAAAGCATAAGTGTATCATTTGCAAACTGAATGTCTTTTGGGTAGCTCCCAAAGCCTTTCTCCTCACCTTACATAAAACAGTCATGGCATTGGAGTACGTCGGTATTTTAGTAACGAAATCATAACCTTTCTGATATAATTCTGAAAGTTCTTCTTGAAATATATGGGGAACGGGAACTGATGTTTCTTCTCGGACTCTTTTTCTGCAAGTCTCTAACTTGCTTTTAACTTCGATCTCAGCAATGTTGGGCAAGCAGAAATGTTCAGTTTTCTTCAGTACTTCGTATTGAAAATTTGTCTTTACATTTCCTTTACAGCGATGTGTCTTTTCTTTTACACATACCCAACTCATTCCTAGTTTATTTTTTCGGTGTAAACGATGTGGGTAATCGTCTACAACTAAACTTTCTTTTCCTTTTTTTGTAGAGAGTAATTTTGTTGAAATGGCTATGGGTTCCATCACAGATTTTTTCGACGATATAAAACGACATGCACACTTCATAAGGATCAAACATCTACTGAGAAAATTAGAAAGGCCTTCTCTCTCAAAAGTACACTTGCAGTACACTTTGCGTACCAGTAATAAAACTGTCAATCAATAGTCTCATTTACAATGCGGTTGTATAACGGATAATGGTCAGTTGTTGAAAAGGTTATAACATTTTAAATGTTATCTAAAAGTGTCATATTTGGCATGAGTGAGCATGATGTTTGACACAATTTCGAATACTTAAAGATACGTTCATTAATACAATTTCATGCGTTTTAATACTATATGAATCATTTCCACTTTGCTTTTTATGAAAGATGGATTGCTTTTCAATGTATTTATTCAAAAATGTATGATAAAAATCATTGAGGAATGATATTTCTTCTCGTATAAATAGTGTATCCACTTTGAAATAATAATCATTTCTTCTAGATTTTAGATATAAAGGCATTACTTTACATAAATATAACGTTTTGCATTAAACGAAAGAGTTTGCGTTTCAGTTTTTACTTTATTTTTCTTGCTTCGTTTATTTATTTCAATAATTTCGAACATTAAAATATATGTTATTTAAATATAGGCACTTAAAAAAAGTTGTTTATTAAATTTAAAGTACAATTAAATGAGGTTAGTGGTATTGGAATGATTTGTAAGGAGGGAAAAGTTGCAAAAGCAATTCCTGAAATGCCGTAAGTAGCAAGAAAAGCTTCCAACTTCGGATGTTAAGTTTCCATACTATATCAGTTTTTAAAAAAAATCAGTTTCGAGAGTAGAACGCCATTACAAATTTAAATTTTTCTATTTATCATCTTAGATTTAATTTAAATGTTGTTACATTTTTTAAAAAAATCTGTTCTCTGATAAATTATTTGTTTATTACATGACTTTGCATTTTGTGTATGAAATATTGTAAGTATACGGTGCATAAAATAAGCAACTTACTAAATCAGAAGTATATTAATATTTTGCTAACTGAGCATTTGTATCTGTGAAAATTTGTAGGAGATATTAGTTGAATTCAAATTTAATTTTCTTCTAGTTGCACTTTTATTAAACCAAAATCCAAATACACTATTAAAAAATAAAATAGAATCAAGAAAAATGAATTTTACATTAATATATGTAGTATATGTTCTTCAGAAACTTTAATTTTATTGAAGATCGTTCTTATATGTACAATAAATCATTAAAAATAGTGTTGAATGAAGTTCTGGTAATACACTCTTCAACAATATACATCTACACCTTTATTAAAATGTTTACTGATTTAGCTATGCGTTTTTTCCATATTTTAAACAATGTAATTATTTCTAATTTCAGAAGAATTCATGACCATTTTAAACCTACCAGGGGCTCTGAGATAATGCAAATCTCAAAGCCCCATTTTCTATCCAAATTTTTTTTATTGATTTTAATTTAATTTTTAGTCAGCAATTTTAATAGTAAATTTTGAAAACTGAAACCGCAAGTCCCTTTCTAAAAAGTCCATTTCAATGTAGTACAAATAAAAAAAGTGCACAGTCAAAACGTAAAATTAATTTTAAGCAAAATATCGAAAACAAAAGACAAGTTTCTATAACACTCTAAGCAATATTGTAAAAGGAGGGAATATATTTTTTTAAACTGTAAAGCTCCAAATTTTTTAGAATTATAAAATAGCATAACGAATAACTTGTAAATGGTAATTAGGAATATTACTAGAATGAAGTTGCAAAATTAATTTAATCAATATTTGATTATGACTTGAATAAATTTGACTCTCTTGAATAAATTTGACGCAGAGCCCTCTGTCATGAACTGAAAGTATAAAACTAAATACCTTTCTATTCTAAAAATTATCAAGGGCTGAGGGTATTTTTCTTTTTTTAACTTATTACTCTTTGTTAAGACTTTTCCATTATTTTAAGATTATTTTCTCGCCAAATACTCCCGACTGATTAGGGAAACAACACAATAGGTGCAAGTATGTCCTCTCTGATCCTTTATCTGTTCTAAGATGGGGGGAAAATGTGTCCGCTCTAACCACGATGAGTTTCGGAGTGTCCGCTCTGACCACGAAATCTTATGTGTCCGCTCTAGCCACGCCACCGTCCTAGCGGCCCTCAGTACGATTTTCTCTGCAAGAAAAGAAAATCTAAAATATCTAACTCAAAGAGTACCTTTTTCAAACAATATTGGGTGGTTCGTGAACCCCACCAACCCCCTCTAGTGATGTGCGGTGCACTGCCACAGCTATATCTCCAGGGGACTAGGAATTCTTTTCTTGTTGGGTGTTATTCGGCTTGTCAATCAAACCTCTTAAGCCTCTTCCTTCGACAATTTGGTGACCGCCTTATTCCCCCGAAGAAAGCACTTTTGGAGGCCCCGCCCCGGCCTTGCCCTTGTGTTCACATCAGCAAGAAAATGGGCGGGAATTCAAGTGTTCTGTTTCTAATTTCTCAATAGATCACGAACCAATCATCGACGAATGTGTACATTCATCCGCGGGGTATAACTTGAGCTGCCTTTGACGTCTAAGTCATTCTATTGTGAATTTTTTACTGTTGTAGATAAGCTTTTAAACGTTAGTGACTTTTTCCAATTTGGAAAGGCTTCTCTGTGCTAATACTTATATTGAATTATTTGTGGACTATCTATCCAAAAATCTTAAAGTAAGTAACTTTTATTTTAAGTTTTTAAAATCGTTGATTGTAATCGCATTTTAAATATTTCATTTTTTGATAAAATTGATAATTTTTAAGATGTTTATTACACTAATTTTCTATATTTATATATAATGTGATTATCTATTTTATACTTTTCTGTCGAATTGATAAGAAGGAGGATTAAGATTGTTGATACTGAAATTGGGAGCCTCTAAAAGTACCCCACATATGATGGAATAATTTTTTTTTTCACTTATAATGTCTTAAAAGTATTTAAATTTGCATTTAAATACTAAATATAGTATTTAAATGAAAATTATATACAATATTATATTAAATTATTTAACTATTTTTGCTAAATATAGCTATGTTTTTTATTTCCATTCCCAAATGAATCTATTAAAAAAGAACATGCGTTGAAATCAGTTAATGAATATCTGCAATTTAGGTTTGTAATTTAAAAATATATTTATTAACGTTAAATAAATGATCGAAATAATTTAATATCTATAGTATATGAAAAGGTAATGGGATTTTTCTTTGCTCAGTTACTGTAAATTGTAGATATTACATTCAACGGTTTGTGAAGTAATAACTGAAGGTTACTTTAAATATAACTAAGCAAGAATGATAAAAACAATAAACGTGATATTTAAATATGAATATTAATATAATAAATGCATCTTTTTTTGAGTCGTTTATTTTCCTGGAAGGATCACGATCTCGCTGTTATAAATCATATCCCGCTACCCTATTTTTTTTAAGGTGGTACACACTTAAAACTTCGAAAATCGTTCAAAATATCGAAATTTTTTTTATTGCTTCAAAATGTTCTCTGATCCTTTAGCTTTCTAACGATACCAAGACGTTGTCAATTTTCGGAATATTTCTCGAGTTATAATTATTTTCCTTGAGGTACTTTCACTAAAAACTCTGGTTTCGATTTTTTAAAAGTCATTTTATGAAGAATGATATTTTTCCACTATGTTGCTTCATTCAAACAATCGTAACTCAACAAGGAATTAACCAAATACAATTATTTATATATAACAAAATAATCTGTATGAAACAGTGGATGTTTTGTGCCTCAATCAAAGTTATATTTATGGAAATAAGTTTTTAATAGCTATTTAACATTGCAGAGAAAATATAGCTTTTTCCATTAATTGTTGATGAGAAAAAATGTTAAAAAAAAACTATATCTTTTTATAAATTGATTCAGGCAGACAACATGAAGACTAATATTAGGCATAATTTCCAACTAGAATTGTGTGTCTGTACAAATTAGAATTTAAGATATCATGTTTCAAAAAATATGCCAATTAGCTTATTAAATATTGTTTAATTAAATAATTAGTGTAACAGGGTTTTTTCTCACTGAAATGAGTTTTAAACATATATTAATGACCTACAGTGAAGAAACTGGATTTTTAAAGTTAAAATTTAAAAAAAAATCTTATAGTTTGTACCCTTCTAGTACCTTAAAGGATTTAAAAGTTTGACGAGTGAAATTATGTACAAACGATTAATGATTTAGATAAGTATTCTATAAAATGCTAAAGATAAACAAATCAACCCAAATTATGAATTTTTTCAAATTTGTATTATTCTGAAACTTGTTCAGATTACTTCATAATTCAAAATTAAGTGAATTTAATTACTTCTATCGTAATCATTTAATACATTTCCAGATACCTAATTAATATATTGCATTTTAAAGTAATATTTCTAAAACTTTTTTAAAATAAAAGTTCAAAAAAGAATATTAAAATAATGAATTAAAAAAAACGTAGGAATTCTGAAATTCAATTAAATGGTTATTTTCATTTCAATTATAAGTAACATGTACATTAATATATTTGGCAAAAAGGAAATGACTTATAAATTGTAATTTTCATTAATTTGTTCTTTTCTGAAATGGTACATTTTTTCAGAATCTCTTATTTTGATTAAATATCTTGGAAACGATTTGTATTTGTCGGGATCTTTTACTGCTGTGGACTGAATACGTTTAACAACACAAACCTATCTAGGCTATTGTAAATTTTTTGAAATCAATTTTAATTGATTGGGGTCAGCAAAATTTCGCATTCATTTAATACCCATAAAATATCCACGTTTGCTTCCACGAATGACTTTCTTCTGAAGTGGTTTTCCAAAAAATTATAGCAATCTTTCCCTCGTAAGGTGCATTCAGGGATTCGGGAAAAAAAAAAAAAAAAAAAAAAAAGAAGAAAGAAAAAGAAAATTTCCCTACTTCAGATTTTTCGGCGTTTTTGTAAAACAACTTCTAAGTGCTGCTTTTACTCGAACCTGACTCCAAGATCCCTTACTAGTACTTACTAGGAAAATTTCGAAGTATCTGACGAACATACTGAGTTCCCATTTCAGAAATGATTTTTTTCTAACGGAATAATACCTTACCATATTGCGCGGAACAACCCCCTCTAAGTATTTATTCATACTAATGGTGTTGTTTCGGTTAAAAGTTATTAAATTGACGAAAAAAAAAAAAAAAAAGGCCAATTGAAAAACGCTGGGTCTTGCAGTATTTTTTGATAGAAGTATTTTATTCTGTTCAAAAAGTTTTATCTTAAAAACTAGCTAGAAATTACAATGAAAATGTTGGTTCTTTTTAATAGCTGCAGATGTTTCAATAAAAATTATAATGTTAGGAGGCTCATTTTAACACGTCTCTTCTATCATGTAGGTGGTGGTCCGAAACAAAATCCCGCGCTTTTTACTACCGAAAACATCTGCGTGCGAAATTGTCGTTTGCCCGGTATTATGTACTTCGCCATGAGCTAAATTATAAATTAAACAAAGATCTAAACAGGTGTTTGCTGAAATCGTTCGTATCAATTCTTCAGTTGCTTTCGATGCATAAAGGCTATTATCGAACTTTTGCAATAATTTTGACGAATTTTTAAAACGGGTAATCTGTTATTTAATTCATTATGGGCGAATTAAAAAGGAAATCTCATTCTGATTGCATTGCAGGATTGTTCTTTGGACTTTCTTTTAAGTAGTATCTGCTCTGTCATAATATATAATATCTACATTGCCTTGATATACTGATTATAATTTTTAAGACGTCGTATTTTTTCAATAAATGCATTAAAATAAAAAATAGTTAAATTTGCTAGTTATATTTATTTTGTTTCTCATTCGGAAAGTTCTACAATTGAATTGATAAATAATTTTATAGTGTCATAAAATGAATTTTTCTGAAAAGAGGTAAATCTGTGACGAATCGGAACATCAATAATGAAATGGCAAGCTAAAATAACATGGCAATGCTCAATATCAGTTTAATAAACAGAATTTAAGATAGCCAACATATGGCAAAAAACATCTATAGTTGGGTTTTACATTGTTGTCACTGAAAGAGTGCTTAAAATTAAAAAAAAATAATAATAAAAAAAATAACGGTCGATGAAGATTTGAATTCACTGTTAAAATTGTTGTTTTCTGATTCCATTTTGCAAACACTTATTTCTATTGCTAGTTATAATGCTTAAATTTTTATCATTTTCAATTGTCATTCATAACTTATGGAAAAAATGAACTTTTTATAGTTTTTAAAATATTTTAAGATGGTTTAATATGAGAGAATCTACGGGATTATAAAATTATTGAGTGAAAGAAATGATGACAAATAATTTTCTTTAGGGATTCTAGCAAAAATTAATTATACGAATACTTACTTTTTCTTATTTGATGTTTACAATATGTAGTTTCAACAACTGATTTCTAGAAAAAATTGTTTTAAGTACTTCAAATTTTGCTCAACTAGCATCTGAATCCCTGGAAGTTGCATGGTGTATTTAGCCATTAATCCGTGCCGTTATTTGAACCAATAAAAAATTATTTTTCATTTTAACCAAAAAATTTTTACTTTTTCAAATTGTTCCTTAAAATATATTTGTATATTACGCTAACTAAGCTTAAATTGTTACAATTTAGTCAGTCTTAGTCATAACTTTTTTTATCCTATTTTTAATGTGTCAATAGTTTTTTTTTATTACTAAATATGACTAATAGAATAAAAAAACTTTATAATAATTTGGAATTCACAGCTTTTTTAGAAATTGATCTTTTCGACTCAAATAATAATTTAAAGCATTTTTCAAATTAGAATAAAATCTCTAATGTTTAGAAATTAAACTTTGATAACAGCGAATTTAGAAATGTTTAGAAATTAGGATTTCGATAACAGTAGTCACAAAATATATTGAATTAAGGATGATGCATGGCCCTAGTTAAATTAGTTGCTGTTCAACTGCTTAAACAATTTCAACTTGAATTCGAGGAAAAATGGATGTTTTCAACTCGAAAGAATTATGTTAAGGCTTGCGCAAAGTCAGAATATTCTTAAATAATATTTTAGCTTAGGTTTCAACATTTAGAAGAGCAACTTAAATAATTGAATTTTCAATCTTCCTTTTCCTTTCAGATGCCTAAAGCAAAGAACTCCAAAAGCCGAAGAACAGGTAAGAATGATTTATATTATTGAATTCATTTGATGTTGCAATCACATTTTAATACTTTGCTTAATCCTAGACACATTATTGTTAACATGTGAACCATGTCAGGTTAGAAAATTTTTAGTTCAATTGGTATTTAAGCTTTATGCAAATATTTAAACATATTTTTTAATACATTTGAAATAATGAAATTATAACGTTTAAGTGAGATAGGTTTCCATTTCAAATGAATAGATCAATAAATAGACCACTTGGTATTTTACTGTGCTTGCAATATCTTACGAAAGTTGAAATATATCATTTAATGTAGGAATAACTTCATGATTTTTGGATAAATTCATGAAATTAAGATTGTATTTTTTAAAAAAAATTCTTTTTTGTATATAAAATTATTTTAGGTGTGTAAATAATGAACACGTAAAAATGCTTTATTATGTCAAAGCATTTTGGAATTTTGCATTAAACTTTATTCTTAATTTAAATAATTCTCTTCCTCTATCCTAGTACATGAATGAATTCGTTTTTCATTTTAGAAATCTAATTTTCAAATAAACAGTTTGAAAAACTTTGCTGACATGAAGCATACTGTGTAGATTATTTAAAAACTTTTGTGGAAAATTGTGACATTTGCGCCGTTTTTGTTATAGTTGCTCCAAAAATTCTGTTCCGGTTTGAAATTAGGTAATGATCATATTAGTATCCAGATATACATATAAGAGGCACAAGAGTAACTTGGTGTCGAGAAGCAATATTCATTCGAATTTATCGGTGTTAATGCTGTTATGTGGATTTGCAAAAGCGCGAAATTCTTAATATTTTTGATCTACTACTAAGTTGATCTACCATTTTGAAAACATGCAACTCATCATTTTCTCCAAAACGCACTCCATTATTTATCTATACCTTTAACTGTATATTTATGTATGTTGGAAAGGAACTAATTAGCTTCTTGACCCCTTCATATAAGAACACAAAGTGAATAACTTGAAAGAAACTTTACTTGTATGCTACAAGTGCAAATTGCCAATTTTATAAAGAGAGTAATCGTAAATTGAAATTTCAAAGTTTATTTAGAGGATTCAAATGGAATATAAAGACAGTAAATTTTGTCGAAGAGAGATTCTCATGAGGTTAGGTTATTTAGATTCATTAAAAATCTGAATGAGCTAGAAATCATTCCGTTTCTGACCGCTCGATAAACCTCTGTGATAAACAGTGAAGTATTTTTTCTGTCACCTTCAATCTATTCAATTGAATTATCATAAAAGGAATTCGATTTCCAAACTTATTTATTGATATTTTAGTTTCTGGAAAACTGTGCTTTAAAGATGCATTCGTTAAGGTACCTAGTTAGCCGAAAAAGAAATTGGAAGTTTCAAAAGGTGTTCTGAGAGCCCTTAAAATTTTGTTCGTAGCTAAGTTTGAGTTTGTTTGAGGTTTCATGGCGCAAGAGCCATGATTTTGACCATGCTACGCCAATTGTTCGTAGCTAAAGTTTTGTTAGAGCAAATTAAAAAATAGTTTAAAATACCTATATGAAATGTTCCATTTAATTAAAATTAAATAATTATTCATTTATATTCAGGTCATGGTTCATATAAGACTCATCTAATCTTCTGCAACCCAAGTAAAAAGCAGAAATGCTCCAAAATACAAATTTATCTGAAGTCAAAATAGCATTTACATTCCTTAAGAGTTAAGGCGAAACTTTTAAAATACTCTCTATTTTGTATTCCTGGAATGGTCTCTGAAAACAATTTTCTAAGATCAAATAGGTTTATTTTGATTCGATTTTGCTATTACCAGCCTAGGAACCAAGTCTTACATGATGAAATCTAGAGAATGACAATTTATTATAAACAGTTTTGGTCCACGAATGATTCAGCAATTTCTTAATCAGTTGTGGCATGATTATCACACATCTTATTGTAGCAAAATGAATCACTTGGTACACATTTTGCTACAATCCGATGCACTGGCAGTCTGTGAAATGAACTTTTGCGTATGCCTCGATCTTTGGTAATCGCGTGTGCATTTAAACAATCTACTGGAAACAAAGGGAAAACTTCCTGTGAAGTGATGGCGCATATTATTTTGGAAGAGCATTCAGCTTTTGGATCATCTTGATCAGATTTGAAACGTGCGAGTCATGTACAGCAATGAAACATATTTTAGTCAAACATTTTCCCCTTAGATGAAATTTAGCAGAAACATCTTATTTTTGAAGTAATCAAATAAACAAAATATAAATTTACTTTGCCATTTACAAAATTTTTTAAAAAAAATTAAAAATAAATTGAATGATAATGAGATGAAAATTCAAAATTACAGCAGAATTCATTCAACAGGTTGGTATATGAGCGCATTGACACTGAAATTCAATCTCGATCGTGTTAACACAATTCGAAATTTCAGTTTCGTTTTGGACAGATTTCTTTTTAATTATTGAATATTTTTTAAAGCAGATGATAATTGTTCCTCTTTTTTTTCCCTCAGATTCTTCTCGGCAAAATCCGGAAGTGAACATGGAGTCCACCTACATGTTTCCGTCCGGAAGGAGAACCGAAGAAGGGAGGAGGATTTGGGTAAGTTTGTTTCGTATGCTCTCCGTTGCCTCACTTTAAAAATGCATGAATGTTAACTCCTAAAAAAATCTGTTTTAAGTATGAGCCTTTGTGGATCTTTTTTCTGTTTATTCATCTTCATTCTGGTGCGATTTCGTACTTCCGTTCTTAGCTTTTGGCAGTTTGACTACATCTGTAATTGGCTATATCTTTATCAAGTGATCGGGAAAAAAATTATAGTTAAGCGATTTTTTGATTTGTGATGAATTTCAATTTTTTTTTAATACTCTCATTTTCTCTACATATGCCAGTTATGTAATGATGTAAAAAATTTATGAAATTCAACTTATGCTTAGGATTTATCACATGCAGATTTGTTACCTGCTTAGTTTATTTTGTAATACAAAAACTTGATTCGAAGTATAAAGTGTTAAAAAATGTCCGAATAAAGAAATTTAAGGGCGCCGTATACACGCCAACTACAATTTTCAAACGTAACGTCATGCTATGGAGAAATATTGCGATCTGTTTCCGTTTGCTATTGCGGTTTCTTTTTTATGAAATCAACTGCAATCGGTAAAATTAATAAAAATAAAGGTTACTATCAAGGAAAAATTTTTAGGACATTTTTTCGGTATATTTTTAAATATTTGTTAAAAGTTCACAAAATTTCATCTGCACCAGTTAAACAATTTTATAAGAAATTGTACGATAAATAAAATAAAAATTGAAACTAAAACACATCCCTTTTTTTTCTTTTTTCCGATGCATATTTAAATTTAAAAAAAATGTGTAAAAGCAGTATTTTAGACCTATAATTGGAAAAATAATTTGCACCCCTCCCCTCAATGCGCCTTTTAACTCCTTTCATACTCTATAAACCCTCTCTTTATCCTCGGATTGATTGTGACTTTTATTATCTGGTCTTCACTATGTCTTAAAATCTCCCCCTCAGTATTATTTTCTCTCTGCTTTTCGTTTTGTTTTGTTTACCATCACAGCTGTGGTCATCTGTTCCTTCACAATCCACACTTGTTTCAGCGAATACTCTCGCACCCCTGGAGACAAATTTAGTAAACTTTGGTAAAAAAAAATTTGGAAGTCTAGTGTTGCGGTTTATTTGTTAACTTAAATTTTGCATATTTAGCTGCATCTCCGGACGGGCTAATTGGTGATGATGGAATTGTAAAGTAAAATGCACTTCATTTTGCAAAAATATTACTCCAGATGAGGCAATTAAAGCAAAAAATTTCCATTTTGGAAATTAATTAAAGATGGAAAAAAACCATAAAAAAAATCACAAATATTATTTTTAAGTGCAGGGTCAGCTGCATATAACACAAAAAAAAGCTTTTGTTTATTTTCAAAATGGTACGGAAAACGGAAAAAATAATTCGTAATCCGATATTTTCGCAACAAAAAAATATTTTCACAATCATAGGCCAATCGCTGTTGAGAAACCCTGGCAAAGGATTGGCGTATCTTCTTTGAGACGGTCTATGAAGGGGTATAAAATGGCCAGTTTTTATAGAAGATCGATATTCAGATTTTCTAAATTATTCAGTTTTGGTGAATGATTTAGTTGATTGAAGTTCAACAATTTTTTGTTAAAATATTGGTGTCTCAAAAAAGTTTTTTTTGAATATGATTCAAAAGGCAGAGAACCTAATGTAAAAATTTAAAATTCTTAATTCATCGGAGCATTTATTGATTCAAGTTACATAAAATATAATTGTTCAGTTCATTTAGACTATTTTGTTAGCAGAGCATGCCCTTGATTAAAATTAACTGATGGGCACTAATTAGTGATTATCTTATAGATATATTAAACCACATTTTCCTTAAATTTAACTGTTTTATTTAATTAATCTAATATATAAAAATCTCATGTCACGGTGTTTGTGTTCGTACTCCTCCGAAACGGCTCGACCAATTTTTATGAAATTTTTTATGTGTATTTATTAGGTATGAGAATAGAACGCAAAGTATATTTCATAAAACTAGATAATTAGGGTGTCCCTATCCAAATTTTTTTTCTATTTTTTGACAATTTTTTTTATTTAGCATTAAAAAATACATATAACCCCAAATTTTCACCCTCCTACCCCACCCTACTACTTTTTAATCGTAATTTTAATATTTTTGTATGAACTATATCCAAATAATTAACCCGTTGTTAATAAAGCTCAATGTGTGTGTGTGTGTGTTGGCGCTCTAACGATCATACCGTTTTACCTATAGCTGCCAAATTTGGCATGTTTATACCTTGGAGGCCAGATATGTGCACATTGGAGCAATTTTTTAAAATTTTTAATTATAATTTTAATTAAAAATCAATCGAAATTTCGGCTTTTTTTTTCGCTATAAGTTCCGAAAATATTACAGCACAAAATTGATTTTTGCATCTAGTTAAAAAAATTATCGTTTTAATGATACCAATGCTTTAACCTATAAATTAAGTTCTTATTTTTAACGAACTTTTAAAGATATATCTTAACCATATTTTTCATACTATATTTCGCACAAAATAAAAATAAAATTTAACTTGCGCGAGCACGTTACGCGTATATAGGAAAAATTATCTAATTATTAGCTTTTATCAACATGTTGCCATCATATTGACAAAAGCTTAAATTTTTTAAAAATAAATTGTTATTGCAAATTAAACATACAAAAATGTAATTTGCAGCATGTGTCTGTATGAAATGAAATAAATATGAAATAGGATATTTTATAAAAGGTAAATGCAAAGTAAAGATTTCTATGATCTTTTACAATGCCTACATTATTAATTCCATAAACCAGTTATACTTAAAGTAAACATGATTTAATATATATCCTTTCAATGCCCAACGGCAAATTTGTAAACCTTCAATAATAGAAATGCATGTAGTAAAATTGTCTGAATGAAGTAAACAATTATATTTTATATAACTTGAATCTATAAATACTCTAATAAATGACGAATGTTTATTTAGATCCTCTGCTCTGATCCTTAAGAATATTCTGCTAAATATTCTTGAGATACAAATATTTAAAATAAAAACAGTTGCTTTCCAATCAACTAAATTATTCTCTAAACCTGACTTATTTCTGGATATTTAAATATCACTATTTAATAAAAATGGGTGATTTTAGACCACTTCATCGACCGTCTCAAAGATGATATCTCAATCAGCATCCAGGGTTTCTCAAGATTTATTGGCTTAGGATTATGAAAATGTTGATTGTTCTAAACTATTCTATTCAAAACTTCATAAATCGATCATATCTGACAGCAAAAGATAGATAATTTATTTATCTAAAAGTTGCAACATCAAGAATATTTCAAGAATAGGATCCCTTAGGACCAAAGGACTCTATAAAATTTAGATTTCATAACTTTTTAAAGTATATTTATAGACAAAAACAAAATAAAAAATATATATTTAAATCCTTTTGAAAATAATACTAAAAACTGAATTTTATGATGAATCTTTGTAGAATAATTCTTAAGATAATACATAAAGTATGAAAATTATTCTGTAGTGCACGTATGACTTAAATATTGAATGATTCTGTTTTCAGGGCTCATATTTTTTTTAAAAAAATTCGTGGTTTCAGTAAAAAATGTTTTTTATATTGATTGCAGTTTTAATCATTGCCACTTTAATTTTACGGACGCGGATTGAAAATTAGAGACAGAGATAGTACATTATGGCTTAAGATCGTTTTAAAAGTATGGATGAATTATATGAGTATCAAAATTTGAAGCTTAAAATATTTTGATGAAGCAATTGAAAACTCATAAAATATTTGTATGTAACTTGAAATTTTAAGGAGCATTAAGATCGGCGAACCGGCTGGTCTCCAAAGGCGGCTAGTAATATATATATTGTAAAATGTCACAGAAATCTTCCTCCATTTACTTTTTAGAAAACATATTAAAATTTTTTTTCGCTTCATACAGATATTTGCTGAAATTTACGCTATTATATATTTAATTTGCAATAATAGTTGATTTAATTTTTAATTTTAACTTCTGTCAATGTGATGGCAACAGGTTGATAAAAGCTAATTTTTCCCATTGACGTGCACGTGCAGATTAAATTTTATTTTTAGCTTGTGCGAAATATATTGTTGAAAAATATGGTTAAAATATTTCTTTTAAAAACTCTTTAAAAATTGAAACTTAATTTGTAGGTTAAAGCATTTGTATCTTTAAAAAGATAATTTTTTGTGCTTTTTCTTGATGCAAAAATCAATTTTGTGTTTTAATATTTTCGGAATTTATAGCTTTGTCATTTTAATAAAGTGTATCCATTTTTAAATCCTGTTACTCCTTAATGTAATAAATTAGTGAATATATGAAGACCAATGTTAGTGAAATTAATTAATATTAGATAAGAATATTATCTGTAATGCGCCTAAACATCGTTTTTGAAGTTCCCATTTTAATTGAAATTACTGAAAATTAAAAGAGATGCATTGCACAAAACGCGAAATTGTATAAGGTTTTTAGAACAATAGTAAATGTTACATGTCTAATATAATTTAAATATACTCTTGTAAGTGAGCGATCAAGAACAAGCGAAGTAAGTTTTAGCAACCATAATCTGAATTTTAAAAATTTACTAAGTTGGTCACTGTTTTCATAAAAACTTTTTCTTATATGACAAAGAAATATTTTTCAATGTGTATTAGCATTCGAGTAACAATATATTTTCCAACTATTTTTCTTCTAATTCATGGTTATATAGGCGTAATCATAATTTCTATTTTGAACGAAGCAACATTCCTATCAAGTTATTTAATTCAATCTCGCTAAACATTTTTTTTTCAAATTTTACTTATTTAAAATAAACATTAATAGTTGATAAGCTATTAATATTAGATAGAATATTAATTAGAATATTATCTGTAATGCGCATAAACAAGGTTGAATGAGAAAGTTTTTATATAAGTTGAAGTTTAAACTCCTTCGTTTCTGCAAATTTCCATTTTAGTTGAGATTACTGAAAATTAAAGAAATGCATTGCACAAAACGCGAAATGGTATAAGGTTTTTAGAACAGTAGTAAACGTTACATGTTTAATAGAATTTGAAGTTAAATATATTCTTGTTAGTAAGCGATCAAGAAGAAGCTAAGTAGATTTTAGCAACCATAAATCTGGAATATAAAAATTAACTAAAACTTAGCTAGTCACTGCATTCATAAAAACTTTTTCTTATATGATAAAGAAATAATGCTTTTTAATGTGTATTAGCATTTGAGTAACAACATATTTTACAACTATTTTTCTTCCAATTCATGGTTATATAGGTGTAAGCATAATTTCTATTTTGAACGAAACGAAGTTAGTTAATTGAATCTCACAAAACTTTTTTAAATTTTAGTGACCTACAAATAAACAAAAATTGTTGATAAGCTTTCAGAAATGTGGAACGTCAGTTTACTTTTTTTTTTTTTTTTTTGTTAAATGTAAGTGACCATATTATACATATTGTGGAATATTGATAAAGAATTCTTTTGAAAATAGATTCATTTTTTAAAAAAATTCTAACTCCATTTTATTATTTTCAAATTATTTTTTTTTTAATAATAAATAAAAAATCTAATATACTATGCACACATTATCATATTAAGTTGGTTATATTCCACGTTTAGAATAGCTGAGGAATAGAATTCGTCCTAACATTATTTCCAAAGTAATTGTATTTATCTTTTATGTTTAATATACAGGGTGTTTATAAAGTCCCGGACCCATTTTGATGTTTAATAACTCATAAAATAATAAAGATAGATTTAAATTAATAACATAAATGGTTAAATAGACTCAAAAAGTTTCATGACCCTTGTCAATGAACTTCCACGTGTGCCCCCTTCGTCGCACGGAGAATATCAAGTCGATAGTCAATTTCCCGCCAGGTAGCGACAAGCATGTCGGCATCCACAGAGCCATTTGCGCACTTTATGGCGATTAACAATGCCAGAAACATGAAAGGATGCTTCATCGGAGAACATTATGCTCTTCAGAAAATCAGCAGCATCTTCTATCCTCCTTAGCATATCTGTTGCAAAGGCCATCCTCCTAGGTCTATCGTTCGGTTCCAAAACTTGAACAATTTGAACTTTGTATACATGCAGTCTTAATTTTTTCTTAATAACCTTGTACACCGTCGAAATTGGCATATCCAATTCTGTTGCCGCTGATCTCACAGATATTCTAGGATTGTGTAAAAATGTCTCTCTGACACGCTCAACATCAAAATCACTTGTGCAAGGACGTCTGGAACGTTTCTTATCTTCGATACTTCCGATTTCTAGAAAATTCTTTTTCCACCGCAAGATGCTGTTTTTGGATGGAGGATCTTTTTGGTAAATTCTTCTGAAATTTCTCTGTGCTTGCACTATCGATTTCATTTCTATGAACCACCATAAAATCTGTGCTTTCTCTTGTGGTGTATGCATTCTCCTTAATATTCGCTCGAATAAAACATCACATACAAAAGTACTACATAGAACAAACACATCAAAAGTAAACATAACATTGCAATAGTTGACAAAAACAAAAGAGAGAAAAATGCAATTAATAATCAGACAATATTTAGAAAAGTACAGATATTTAGACTGGAAAATGAAATTATCTGAAATTAACCACACGCGCAAACGATATTTACAAAAGTAAAAATATTCAAACCTGAAAAGGAAAATATATGAGTTATTCCATCAATAAATGTCATAAGTGTGTTTATATCTTTATTATTTTATGAGTTATTAAACATCAAAATGGGTCCGGGACTTTATAAACACCCTGTAGTACAAATGAGGCATTTAATTAAAATTTAGGATATTCTCTTTTTTGCGAAAATCAAGCATATATTAGGAACATCAAAGCTACACAGAATCATCAGGCCATTTGACACATCAAATACATACTGTCTGTCCACGACAAGAACACTGCTAGACAATCGTCTATGTTTAACGGCGGGCGTTATAGAAACAGGTTATTGTAGGAAGAGTTCATTTCGCAGATGTAGAAATTAATTCAAGTTTCTTACAATGGCACGTTTCGCGCCACATTGGCGATATTTGGTATTATTGCATTTAATTCTTGAAAACAAATTTAAAAAATAATTCACTAAGCTGAAAATCATTTGCATATTCGGAATATTGAAAATATCTTATATTCCTGTCATATGTGTACAAAGAACAAAACAAATGAAATAGAAAAACTGAATAGTTATTTGTATTCCTAACGATTGCACAAGAAGAAAAAAAAATAATTAAGAAATAAAATCATGCATGACAAAACATTTATCGTCTTCATTTCATTTGTTTTAAATTTATATGTTATTAATATCAAATTCTCCGCAGCAAATGCGAGGTAATGTGTCTAATTTAAAATAAAAACTATAACACAATTAATTTTAATTATTTCATAATTTTTATAAAAGGTTGCTTTTATTCTGTTATAAAGTAAAATGTTCATTGTTAAATATGTTTGAAACCTTTCCAAATTTATATTTATTTTTCTGATGTACATACTATTTCCCGAAACACAAAATAAACGATTACCATACTATCGATTTTCAGATTTTAAAAAATCAAACTTTGATTTGTAACTTATTTTCAATATGCACAAGCTTTTTACAGCATGATTATTTCGCAAAGTTTATGTGTAAAAGTATTCTGAATTTGAAGACAATTCAAGTGTTCATTCATGCACGTGCCAGATGTCCCGGACTTAAAGGAACCCAACTAAATAAGCCCAACATCGCTTTACATTATTCTACGAAAAGTTTGTCTAAAAAAAAGCGGTAAAAGTTTGTTTTTGCATGCCAGATTACCATTTATTCATTTCCCCCGGCTTGAAAAAGAAATACAATTATTTCAAAGAAAACTTTTTCTCACGAACTGTCAATTCAATTAATAGTGATAAATGAGCTTTTCCTTTCAATGTATATCAGTAGTCATGAGCTCGAAGCAATAAAGGATCCAAATTCCTGCTCGCATTTTATCATTTCGGGGTTGAAAATTCTTCACTCCCAATGTTCTTCACATTTCTATTCAAAGCCCACCAATGTCGTTTGAGAATACTTATCTGCTACCGTTTTATTTTCACAATCAGTACACCTGAGTAGAAAGGAATCTCGTTAAATACTTTAATCCTTCTAACTATCATTAACGTGCATAAATTTTTAGATTCTTGGAATCATACTTAAGAAGGGAAGCTATTGAAACAACAGGAAGGCGAGAAAACAAGCCTGAATAAAGGACTATTTTTCTTTATTTTATAGAAAAAAAAGTAATGCGCTACCTATAATATAATATTTTCTTCATACCATTATATAGTTGAATAATATTTCGTAATAAAATTTAATAGAATTACTTCTTAACAATTGCATATACTCATTCAATTCCAGAAAAGAGATTAAATCGTTTTAATCTCTAAATATTTTCATAGAGCATATAGAGGAACTTTCAAAGATTTTACTGCAGCTTCTTTGGAGCGAAACTCTGCAACATTATGCACAATTTTACGTGCTTGTGATTTTAAAGTCTCTCCTTTCTTAAATCGAAAAGGTATTTTAAAGGATGTCAAAATTTAAGAGACAAAAAAAAATATTAAATAATGAAATGCAGTTAATATTAAACAAAGGAAAGATTAATAAAATATAAAAGTAAGCTAAGCGAATATAAAGATATGTGCAAATGCGACTAAAGCAAGAAGACGAATGAGGAATAGGTTTTCTTTTATCGCTCACATTGACGTCAAGAAAAAGAATACCCCCCCCCCCAAACTTTTGTCCGATTCCACCCATTCAAAATAAATCGTCCCTACCGAAACATGTTTCTATAACACCCGCCGTAAACATAGACGATTGTCTAGCAGTGTTCTTGTCGTGGACAGACAGAGCATAAGTTAAAAAAAATTGTGTTCGTTTCCTTTCTCAATTAAACATATTTAATATTTTTAAATAAATAATTTACTTATAAAATTCCAAAAAAAATTTGGGTCATTTTATTAAATTCGGTGTTAGTATTAAAACTATTGAGAGAAAGGATTAAGCCCATTCTTTGGGGATGAATCCGAGGTCTTACAATTTCATAGGCATATAGATCTTGTCCGATCTTCCTTTATTGAAAAATTAATAAACGCCATTATTGTTAAAAATAAAAACATGTCAAACAAAATGCTATGAATATTGAATTATTCAATTACTCCTAAATTACAGGATTCGGTAATATTAATTAACGGAATTGTGAAGAGCAATTAACAATGTCTAAAATTGGAAATTCTTCTATAATTAATTAGTGATGAGTTCTATGTTCTAAGAGTCCTTCTAGCATTCAAGCGGCCCTCAGTACAATTTTCTGTGCAAGCAAAGAAAATCTAAAATATCTGACTCAAAGAGTGTCTTTTGCAAACAAGATTGGGTGGTTCGTTAACCCCACTGAACCCCTCTCGTGAGTACAAAGACAGTGTCGGTTTTCGAAAGACCTCTTCAAAGAGTAAGTAAAAGTTTTATTGGGTATTATTTGGTGGGTCGGTTGCCCTTCTCCCACACAGTTGTATATCTTGGGGATTAGGAATTCTTTTCTTGTTGGGTGTTATTCGGCTTGTCAATCAAACCCTTTAAGCCTCTTCTTTCGTTAATTTGATCACCGCCTTATCCCCCTCCCCCATCAATAGGAGGCGCTTTCGTCGACATCGGGTTTCTTTCTCTGTATATGGTCACTCTTAAAATATATATAAATCGGATTCCTGTACCCATATAAAATTCACTCTTTACCTGAACTTTGCTCTGACCATAATCCCATGTTACTAAATTTTTTCTTTAAATATTCCCTGCCCAATAATCTTAATAAATATAAAACAACTGGCATAATTTTAAATTAACCCTCAGTCAATCAGAAATCCCAAGCATTGATGAATTTACAAACCCATATAAACTTGATCATTTTGTTAACATCTTCGAATTGCAAATTATTAACCCAAAAAATCTAACCTCCCCACCCATTATAAATAGTCAAAATTTTATTGACCCAAAAATTAGAGACCTAATCAGGGACAGGAACTTAGCCAGGAAAAACTTTAAAAAAAACCAGAGACCCAGTCTAATGAACTAACAGACTAATGAATCAACTTAATAAGGAAATTGAAAAACTTCACAATGAAATCCATAACAATGAATTTATAAACAAATTAATTAGTGTTACTGCAAAAGACGGATCAATCTGGAAACTTGTCAAAACTTTTAAAAGTAAAAAACAAAAAAATTCAGGCTCTTAAAGGCCCTGCTAGTATTGCAATAACTGATAAAGAAAAATCGAAGCCTTGAGAAACAATTTCAACTTAATGAATTGAGCAATTTCACCACAGAACATAATGTAAATAATGCAGTCAAAAGCTTTCTCGACTCACTGCCACAAAAATTTATTGATATTCCCCCTCCCTCAACTGATGAATTCAAAGATCATATTTAAAAACTTACTGTCAAAGCCAGGGGCTTTTTTGATATTATTAACAACAAAATGTTAAAAACACTTCCGGACAATTACCTAAAATTTTTAATTAATATAATTCATAGCATTCTCAAATTAGGACATTTTCCCATGTTATGGAAAACAGCTGCAATTATCCCCATATTAAAACCAGGAAAAGACCCAACTGATCCCTGCAGTTATAGACCCATATCCCTACTCTCCTCTGTCAGCAAAATTGCTGAACAGAAAATTCTCAATAGATTAAATAATTACCTAGAAGAACATAATATACTAACGCCTGAACAATTTGGATTTCGCCGTAACCTATCTACAACCCACCAATTAATTAGAGCATTAGAATTCATTGAGGAAGGTTTTGAAAATAAACAAACTGCAGCAGTTTTCCTTGACATTCAGAAAGCTTTTGACAGAGTTTGGCAAGATGGCCTAATTAATTACAACATACCCCCACACTTTATCAAAATTATAATTTCTTGCCTCAGTTACAGATCCTTCAAAATCAAAATAAACAATGTATTTTCTGAAGTAAAACCTATTCTTGCAAGTGTACCTCAAGGATCTAAACTAGGGCCAATTTTTTTCCTTGTTTATTAATGATATCTCCAAGCAATTTAACACTGTTGTGCATGTACGCTGATGACACTGCAATACTAGCTAGAAACAAAAATCTAAATTTCATCACCATAGCTTTAAACTGACAAATTAAATCTCTTGAGGATTGGTTCGTTGAATGGAAAAATTGAAATAAATGCTAGTAAAACTGAAGCTATAGTTTTTAATAAAAATAACTGTAAGAAGAATCCCCCCCCCCAGTTAAAATTAAAAATCAAATTGTCCCGTGGTCTAAGGAATGAAAATATTTAGGCGTTATTCTAGACAGTAAATTAACTTGGAAACTCCACTTTATTTACACAGCTAAAAAGTTTCGAGACCTAACTCGTAAATTTTATCCCTTAATTTCTCGAAACTCCAAAATGAGTAGACAAAATAAAATACTTATTTACTCTGCTTACTTGCTTCCAGTATTAACTTATGCCTGCCCTGTGTGGGGATATGTTGCCAAGACTAATCTTAGACTTATTGAACGCCAGCAAAATAACTTAATTAGAAATTTCTGCAATATAAAATACTACATGCCCAATACAAATATGTACCTATGCCTAGACTATCCCCCTCTTAAAAAATTCATTAAAAAAACTAGCCACTACTTTAAAAACATAGATAAGAATGAAAATGAAGCAATAGTTAAAATCCCTAAATATAATCCATCTTCAAACTCTAGAAGACCCCCGTAATATACTACTTTAATCTATCTTACCCCTCTGGTTTTTCTTCCAAACTTTTATTATTTCAAACTCAAACTGTATCTCAATACCCAATTCTAGCACGCAAGCAGTAAAAACTCACACTTAGCCCGACGGCAGCGTACTCCCGCACCCTCACCATTCTATCAGACAATCACAATGAGTCCTGACACTCGCCATCTCCAAATCTCGTCGAACCACGGCAAAGTATAACAGCAAAGCTCTGTGAAGTCTCTCCTTACCGGGGATAAGCCCCTGCCGTCAACCCGACCATCAAACCTACGTTAAGCGAAGTCGACCCAACGCACATGTGAAACTGAAACGGACAACGAAAAAGAGTCTGTAACTGGAAACGGATTACTTCAATAATGTGGATAAAATGCAACAGTCAGTGAATGGTGTAGCACTGCCCGATAAAAAAAAATTAATTCGAATTTTTAAAAAAAATCTTATGTTGAATAATTTGAACCTTTCGCTAATTAAAAACTGTATTGTTAAATATTTGTAAAAATTCATCGATTTTCCCCGAGTTGCGATTCGAAACCGGTAAATAATATATGAAAATGTATGCACTTCGTATATTTTCGTAGATTAAAATACCCTACAATGCATGATTTAGCACTGAATACAAATATGGTCAGTTTTGTATTGTCAAATAATTCGTTAGAATATCTTATTTTTATTATTTAATCAACACCTTAGAAATCGTAACCTCACCACCTTTCAACACCTTCGAAATCATATTTGTTGCTGTATTTCCCCTGGTCAGATTTAGTTCCGAAGAATTTTGGTAGCAATCATTGCTGACGTCCAACCCGTTATCGTATGAAAGCGATGGGATATCACTCTTAATCGATTGAAAAAAATATTCCGATTCGCAGAAACGTACTGATTTTTACGAGCTAAATAGTTTTTCATTAATATTTTAAAGCGTTTTCGAATATCTTCCATGATGTTCGAGCACAACTCTGAAAATTAAGTGTATTTGAAGCAATCGGCTCATTTTGAACTTTGAGCGCTACTTTGACTGATCTCTTCTGCCACGCAGCAGGAAAGAATTATCTTTCACCTTAGCTTCCTTTAGCCTTGCATAGAGGATCCTTTTAAATCTGCTTGAGGGAAACATTCTGGGATGGATAGGTTGAAAGCCCCGGTGACCTGGTGGTTAAGGTCTCGACTTAAGAACCGGAGGGTTTCTGATTCAAGACCCGATTCCACCAAAGAACCGTCGTGTAAGCGGGTCTGGTGCACGTTATGTACGTCGAGGCTAAACGTCCTCCAGCTGGCGGGGTGTGGAAGTTTGGGAAAGGGGTGTCAGCTCAGGTGCCGTCCTCGTCATCTGACCGCGGTTCAAAATAACGAGGTCCGCCCCAAAATAGCACTACTGTAACTTTAAAATGAGACGTTAACTAAACTAAAAAAACAAAATCTGGGATAGGTTGTGCATATTGAACCATCATTCATTTGTAGAATTAACATATACATTGCAGGTTACCAGAACTAAAAATGATCATCAGCTAGAAAATTTGTTAGACAATCGGAGGGACCATAGAAATCTATTGGGTCATCTCTTGTCCTGATTTTAAAAAAGCAATAGATGATTTCTTTAAAATGATCTATCACTACTTCTTTTCTCAAAAGAATATTGGTGGTTATATTATGGAATATTCGAGGAATTTGAGCTTTTTATTCCAAGTATTATCAATTCCTTTTTCTTAATTTTTAATGTATGCTGATAGATAACATATTAATTTAGAATACGAGACAATACACTAAAAATTTTATTAAAATAACGCACACACACACAAACAAACAAAAACTAATTTAAATCGAAAGCAAATTTTTCAAAAGCACTTACATATCCGCTCATTTGGAACATACAGTAATTATTGAAATTCTCTTGTTTCTTCTTGAAGATCTGAATATGAATGTACTGCATCGTTTCTAGCAGTTTTATACACTTTACCAAAATTGCGTTCTGTTACTTTGTTCGTACGAATAAATATAACTTGGCCATTGAATGATAACAAAGAGGAGTAATCATGTTATCGTCACTGATTTTACTTTTTGTCCAAAAGAAAATTGCAAAACGACTGATACGGAAAAATGGTTGGATGCAACTTTCATCGTTTTACTATTAGAATGTATCAATATGATAATCCGTCTTTTTTTTTTTCAGTTTAAAAAGACTTAGTTAAAAAATTTAAAGATCAATTTCTTCAAAATATCTCCCTCAAACCATAATGCGTTTATTTTTCGAGCAACAAAGAATTCCGCTAAGAAAAAGTGGTTGTTTAAATGCAAGCGTGTTACGTAGTCAGTTCTTGATATCTTCATGGGAACTGAACCTCACTCCAGAACGAAAAGAAACAGTATTCTGAAGGCAGAACAACTTTCAAATACAGCAGGTATGGCAACGCAACTCAGCGAAGTTATTCCAAAGAAATTGAAAGAAATTTCAATGATCTAGCAACATGTGAACGAACATTGTGTTGGATACAACCTTGTGTTTTACCATATTCGAAGCGTTTCTCCTTCAAGGCTTCAAGCGGATCGATTTTACTAGTACCCTTCACTATTGATGGTTTCATCAAGTAATTTATCCAAATTTGCATCTCACAATATTATTATTATTAAGCATAGTTACTCAAAAATATAATTTCTGTCGTGCTATTTGTTAGACACAATAGATATGTTTTCTAAGCTAAGAATATGTATTTTTTAAATGTTAATCAAAAGTTACACACTCATTTTTAAAGGTTGTCAAACTTTTTAAATTTTCACTCTTTATTTGTTGTTTAATAATGTTTCTAATGCCATCTATTAAAAAATGCCTTAATCATATTTATACACTCGATATAAACATAAACAATTTTATTTTTAATTTGATTTATGTCTATGAAAATAGCATTAGCAATAAAATTCAATTATTAATACAACATGAGAATAGTAATGTTGGAAGGCGAAGGCAGTTTCTTTCTACTTAGGTAAAAGAATAAATTGCATACCTTAGTATAACAGCAATTAAGTATTACAATATCTTGGAGAAACAACTATTATGTATATTGAGGTGGTTTTATGAAAGCGATCTCGCCTCCCAACTTTCAAGCGATCACAATTTTCAAAACTATTTCCATCTGAAAATGGGTCGTTATGATCAGTCAATATTTCATATATATGAAAATTTTAACAGCGCACACTTGCATCGAAAAACAGCGTTTCGAAACGAATAGTAGATTCGAATAGATTTTTGGATACCAATTTCAGGAAAAATAAAATTCCATCATATACCATTTTTTCACGAATTGATTGTTTTTTTATTTTCATTACCTTAATGCATTATCCACTAAAAAGTGATCATTTACTGTCATAAATCATTCATTGCGAAAATTGGAGTGTATCGGGAACAGTCCAGCAATATATCCAAAATACGTTTGGATACCTTATACTTCACAACGGTTCTTATTCGTTGGTTCCTTGTACAGTTTTTTCATGATTCAGAAATAAATTGTTTTTCCAAAATCTCTACAACTATTTTTTTCAATATTTCTATTTAATTTCCCCCAAAATAATGACATGATTTGTTTTACTGTTATTGTTGGAGATGAAGTTGGATTGGATTATTGGAGATGAATAATATTCATTATAAAGTGAATGTGTGGAAGCTTTCTTTAAATCGGCAGAAAGTAGCTTCAAAGAAATTCTACACAATTGCCTGAAATATACTTCATGGCTGTGAAAATATTCTGTGTGCCTGAAAGAATATTAAGCAAATTTAGCCTTTGATTCTCACTAAATTCAAATCTTAGTGGATAGAACGATATGTGATGATCTAAAAGTGCTTTCCGCAATTCTTGTACAACAAGCAGGATACTACAGGAGACCGTGCTTCTTGTGTGAAAGAAACAATCGGAATAATGTACATCAAAGATGTGGCAGGACACGAAAGCATGAAAATCTCGAAACAAAAATGTAGAAGAGGAAAGTTTTTTTGATATCAGTAGAGTTTTTTTGCCACCGCTTCACATCCAATTTGGCTTCATGAAACATTTTTCTAAGACTATCAAAATAGAGTGCTTCAAATTTTTAATGTACTTTGGCAACAAGCTTCCAAGACTTTCGGAAGTAATATAAAAAGAAAGTCATTTCATCAGTTCAGATATTCGAAAGGGTTTAAAAGGTGAAGTGTTTAAAAGTAAAATGAAAATGAATTAAAAAATAAGTCCAGAGAAAAATTTAGAAGTAAAAAAAAATCCTCAGGAACTTTAAGTGTTTCAACTTTAAAATGGCCATGGGAAAACATGTAAATAAAATTTAAAGAGCAGTTCGATGAATTTAAAAAGGCATTTCTTAAAAGTCCCATTTGGACAACTTTTCTAAAAAAATTTGTTATTTGCTTGGTGCAGTAAAGAATAGGGAGAAAATATTTCACCAAGATATCTGGAAAATGGAACATAGATATCAAGCTTTTGTAGCGTCAGTGGTTGCACTTGAATGTCGTACGGAAGTCTACTTATTGCCCACAAGAAAAGTGCTGAAAGGAGCTCTCCAAGGGAAGGAAAAGACAGGATATTTATATGCATAAAAACGGGATATATGCCCAGGAATGTATTTACAATCACTGCTTTTGCTATAATAGTTTAGTAAATTACTTCCAGTAATTTGATGAATAATAAGTTTGTAAATAAAACATATTGTAAACATGTAAATATAACATATAAAAATATTTTGCAAAGAACTGGTTTTCGTCAAAACATTTAAAATAGATTTTCCCTCCCTGCAATTAAGGGATTTTGGAAAATCCCTTACGTGATTGATAAAAAATTTAATATCACCGCCTCAATCAGTCATTACATTGCATTACATTACTCAAATGCTATGATCCCTATATAAGTCTTGTTTACAACAGCAAAAGCGATGCGGACCAAAGAACCATTTTCATCACTTATTTCATAAAAGTTGAAATGAATAAGCTGAAGGTAAAAATAAATGTAATAATTGAATCTTTCCAACGATGTTTCACAAGTTTGTTCTTAATCGAGTCAGTACACAGGACCTTTAACTCCTACGAGATGCCACATTAAAAACATTTTTAGGAAAAAAAGTTTTTAGATTTGAGACAATAATTCGTCTAATTCACCTATAATATTAAAAATAATCTTCTGAGTTCTTATCTTTAATAAAACTTTATAAGGGAATACAATTTTTTTTCTGCATTATTTCCTTTTTTTTTTTTTTTTGTTGGGCATCCATTTATGAGCATGATTGATTTTCCTTCTCATCTTAATGTCCTTGATCATTGACTTTAAATCTAATGTTCAATGTATAATTATGTATATAAATATATAATATAAAATGTGTAATGTATAATATGTATACTTTTGAATGAAGGACATTTTTGTGCTATAGAAAAAATAACGAGAGAAACTATTGAAAAATTTTTCTGCAGGCGATTTTTGAGAATCAACGTAATGGGTATTCTTATAACAAATCTACAAAAAAGGGGGAAAAAATGGCAATTTTTTAATGCTACAATAGATTTTAACTCTTCCTATAATATTACTCTTTAAAATAACCTGCTTAACTTCTCTTTCGTTTAACTATTGGTTTCTTCAGTAATCATGCACCAGAAATAAAATTGAATATTCGTGCATTTTTATTTTTCTTGTTGATTTTTAAAATTTACTCATTTTTTTCTCATCTAGGTGCCATGCATCTATCACTCGACATCCACGCGTCCATCCACACCCCCTTCAACAGATGGTGAGTTATCCTTCCATCTTTCTTTGTAATCAATTCTTTTCTTCATTAAAGCAAAACAGTTATTGAGACGGCGCTGAAACTTCAAATATTTTAGTGTGATGTTCTTTGCAACCTTTATTGAAAGCGTCTCAAACTCTAGAGCGGAAAAAAGAGGCGAAATCTGTTTAGTTGAGCCACTGAAAATTTTTTTAAATAAAAGTTTAGATTTATTTAGAAATCATAAATTGAAAGGGTTTTAGATTCATCTGCTGATTGATTTTTTTTCCTATAACTGGATTTCCGGATTCGAGTAATTGAAATGCTACTATTAGCTACTGCAAGAATAAAATAAATCCACATCAAATAAATAAAATCCACATCATAAGAATTCAAAAATATGAAAATAAATATGGTTGCAATTATTTAAATCACCGAAAATTAACTGATCTAATATTTAAATGCATACTCACTATGCTTTAAATCCGTCCATACATTTCAAAACACAAGGTTAGATGACTTGAGTCGGTTAAAGAGTCGCAAGGTATTAGATTCACAGCGATTAGTTTCAAGGATAAGATGGAACGCGTTTATCAGATTGAATAGAATATCTTCTCAATAAAATCCAAGTTTCACAAATACTTAAATATAAAAATGTCTTATGAAAGCATTTTAATTCAAAAGTTGTTCAGATATTAATCTTTTTTTCCCCTTCTCTCCTGTTGCATCCTAGGGCGTAGAAGGGGAAGGGATGAAGAGGAGCAGCAGCACCTCAGGCCGGAGCAGGGTCCTTCCCATGGAAGAGTTGAAGAGGAGGTGCGTATTGCTATGTGTAATATATTTAGTGCCATCGAAGATCTGATAAAGCTCGGAGCGGCGTTCCGATCTAAATGTTCCAATTTAGGAATTAAGTGAATAATCGGAAGTTTAGTTGGTATTCAGAAGGAAACACTTTTCTTTTTTTACCATTTAGTCCCACGTAATTTCTATTAAACTGTTCAGTACACAAGTGGGTTCTGAGGTCATTTCAATTTTCAATTTGGGAACTCAACAGGTGCTTTCCATAAATATCAATGTTAAAGTGTCTTTCTCTGACGATCATGATGGAAGTTTGCTCACTCATTGCCTTCTGGAAGTCGGGGTTCATCATTGAAAAGAATCAATTTATGCTGCGAATAAAATTTTGGCTCCCACTTAAAGAGCAGCGCATCATGCCTTTTGAAAATACCGATAAAACATGATAGGTTACCTTACGAACATGTACACTTCTAAATGAAAATGGATCGGTAGAATCAAAATGAATGCATCGATTCCAAATTATTTTTTATATCTTGCGAAACACTCGTATAGCGAAATTATTTTCCAGTAGAAATGCATGTAAAATAGGACCATTCCGAAAAAAGAAATTATGAAGCAAATTTATAATGTAATTTATCATTTTCTAGCCGTCTTTGACGACCAGCTTGTTCGCCAAATAAGTGCTCTTTAGCGTTTTCAATTAATTATTTATGTACCTTGGTACCTTAATAGCTTTTTTCAGCAGAATATTTTTAAGCTTAATATTTCGATAGTCACAATTAATATTATTATAGGAGCTTTCCGACGTTTTGTTGATTGTACTATATATTTCTCTAATTTTCTGCCATCTACCATAAGATTTAAAATTGAATTTGAAATGGAGGAGAAAATACTTCAATAAATGAAAGAACTTTTTTTGCTGAAACAAGCATGTATATTTTTTAAAATGGCTATACTTAAGTGGAATCCTTCAGCATTGTAATCTTGCATGTACCACAGAATATGACGTTTTTAATATTTATGCAATATCTCAAAGAATTATTCAATAAAAATTTCTCTGATTCATCATAAAAGTCAGTTTTACCTCAAAAAAATTTAAATGCAGCAAATATTTTATTTTATTTCAATCAATAAATGTATTTCTGAAAACAATTATGAAGTTGAAATTTTATACAGTCCTTCAATCCTATAAATCATTCAGTAAAATTATCTTGACTATCTGATGTTTCAATCTTTTGCGATCAATCGCAACCGAGCTATAAAGCTTTCAGTAATCATTAATTTAAAACAATCAATAGTTTTATTATTTTAGACAATTAGTCCAAGCGCTGATTGGCAGTTTTCTTCCAGACGGTGGATGGAGAGGGTTTAAATAATGCGTTTATAGAAATGGAATATAGGAATTCAAATTTTCATAACTCAGTTTTAATTGCATTAGAGTGGAGTTTTTGTTAATTAAAGTATCAGTGTCACAAGAATATCTTATTGAACAGGGCTCACAAAATAGGGGATATCCATAAAATTTTAAAATTCGTATTTCATTAAAATATTTATTGATTTAAAAATTTTATTCGTAAAATATTACTGTGCTCGAGCAGATTAAATTTTATTTTTAACTTGAGCGAAATTGTGGAAAAATATAGCTAAAATATTTTTTTTAAATTCATTAAAAATAGAAAAATTATAGGTAAAAACAGAGATATCATTAAAAAGATAATTTTGTAAACTTTAATTTGATATAAGTCATTTATGTGCGATAATATTTTCGAAACTATAGGCGAAAAAACACCAAAATTTCGCTTAATTTTTTAAATAAAATTCTAATTAAAAATTCAAAAATTGCACAAAGAAGCACATTCTTGACCTGCAAATCTGGTACCTGTAGGTCAAGCGGTCTGGCCTGTAGAACACCAACGCGCGCGCGCCACACACACACACTGAGCTTTATTATAAGTATAAGATAAAGATAACGATTTTTTTTACAAGAGAATTATCGAGACATTTGTCCTTGGTTAGGCTTCAAAATACAGCAATGTCGATAAATGAGTTCACAGCACGCATTTCTACTTTCTAATCTGAGTCATGCTTCTTAACATACGATGCAATAATTTTCCCTGCTTTCAGCATTTCTCTCGTTTTACTCGACGTTTGTCGCTCTACTATGGCCATTGCCTCCCCTTCTGATCAAATCTTAACCACAACTTTTTGATGAGACGGAATTCAGCTCCATAAGTTGATTCATAGTTCTAGCTCTACATTGACGCTGGTCATCGATGCCCTACTCTCCACCAATAAACCAGAATCTCGACCGAAACTTGGCTAGAGACACAATCTCATCGATTAACCCTTTTAGTGCAGAACGAAAGTATCATATTTATGCGAGGAATGTCGGCCTAATTTCACGAATTTACTAGGATTTCGGAAAACGCTCTTAAAAAAAACCAGAATAAAAATTTTTGCAAAATTTAAAAGGAAACATATTACGAAATAACGGAAGAATAAATGAATGCAAGTTTATTTGAATATTTTTTGAAAAGTACCCTCGTTAACATAACGATAGGTCGTCTTTGGCATTTTTTGCAAATTTCGCGAAAGAACAACATACCGTTGTCCGTTTCCCCCTGGGGGGGAGCACCTCAAAATGAGGATGAGACACTTCTGGCATGGTAGCTGGTTCACGCCACCCTGGAGGATACACGAAAAGGTTCGGGTCTGGCTCCTCCCAACGATGACGGGATGTACTTCCTTATACCGTGGCCGGTGATGGCCCTTAGGATTCAACCACAGTTCCCGCCAGTGTTGCTGTTGCAGCGGTCCGGCCATTCAGCATTATTTATCGATGTGCCTTTGAGCGTGTCAGAGAGTCAGTGATATGACTATGCCATCGTTCGTTACTAAAGGCGTTGAAGCTCCTCGGCATTTGCCTCGGAATCTGTCAACAAAGCGATACGGTCAAAGCTTTTCCCATGTAGATATAAGGGTTGTCTTCAAATTAGCGCTCAACATGTGACGTCACAGTTCTCATATGTGACTCCACAGTTCCTCTAGCCACTATTAGATGAAGCATCGCTCTTTAAGTAAGACTTTTTTTGCACTTTTATTTTGTTTGTTATGTGAATCCCTCGTTAAGTTAAAGAGACCAGAAGTTATACTGTATATAAGGTGCACATTCAAAAAAAGTGTGAAATATTCGAATTCGGAACCAAATACCTCAGATTAGGGATATAGCGTTCAAGTATACATAAAGCCGAAAATTGAATTCCAGTTATGATGTGTAGCATATATATTTCGATGTTGACTAAACCCTTATCTTACATTTTTGTTTTTAAGATTTGATTCATCCTATAGTTAACTAATAATTTTAATGATGCAAATTGAATTTTATATATTTTTTTCGATCTCTTCCAGAACTCTTCCACATCATCGTTACCCCTTCGAGCTCTCCCAGAAAACCGTAAGTTTGCTTACCTTTATTTTTAATGGTTGCAATATTTGAGTGATTATTCAGGAAATTCAAAGCAAATGAAAGGAGTTTCATTGCAAGGAAGATTGTCAAAACTACTCTAACAGGATATCTACTTATCCACAAGTGTATTACACTTCATTGTTATTGTCTGTGACCACTTCGAGTTAGACCTATGAAATTTGGTATACGGTCTCGATATTAGTTTTGTATTTCGATCAGATTATAAGCAAACTTATTCAGAAGTCTTGTTTGTCCGATTGTTTGAATATAAGTTAAAACAATAATTACAAAACGAACAGAGCTAGATGGATAAAATTCGGTGAAAAGATTTAACATCTATAATGTCAAAATTTGAGCCAAATGCAACAATGTCGGTCTCTACTTTTAGCGACATGCAAGCGCGATCATTCAAAACCGCAACGACTTAAAAAATTCAAATTGCTATGTCATTTTACGACTACAAATGTAACTTTGTGTCAACTTTTTGTTCCAGTTGATTGGAAAAAAGTGTAACATACAAATTCATTTTTTGGATAATATTAACCACATACCTGGGATGAATCGCCAAAAAAACTCTCCAAGGATGATATGATAGTTTCAGTACAAATGCTAAATTCACGCCAAAAATAAATATTTCGTATCTTTTGCACGCCCTTGTCATACAAGGCATTCTCTAGGATAACGGTTTTATGAGTGAATATGCGAAAATTGTTTTGCAGAGACTATTACCGATTGTTTATAGTATCAGATCCACGCAGAAATAAATGAAAACGGCTTTTGAAATATTTTTTTTTTCATCAATCTGAGTTGACGAGCATTCAATTTAATTGTGGACAAATACAATCTTGTATATGGAGCTGCGTCAAGCTTGCAGCGTTATTGCATATTAATATACGCATAAAGCGAATATATCCTTTTCCAAAATTTTGAATTCGTGGAAAATTTTAAAATCTATTGCACTTCATTCTTTGTACTCTTTCGCTGCTGTGTTTATGCCTGTACTCTATTCATGCTTCATATGAATTTTAAAAGTAAAATTATTTCATATTTCCTATTTTAATCGCGTATATCGTGTTTCCTGATATAATTCACCTGCCGTAGCTGATATACCGCATATCACAGGGTGGATACTTCTAATATAATTAAGTGAAAGTCAAATGTATCTGCTTTTTTTTTCTCCCAGTAATGTTTCGGATACTATCTATTCTCTGTTTTGTGCTTGCGCAAACGATGGAAATGTACATTGGTTTTTAACTATTTAAGAAGCCAGATTATGAGTGGAATCGGGTGGATATTCCACAAAACTAAACTATCCTTATTCTTTTCGAGACAAAAGGAAATAGTACGGTTCAAAAGCGACAAAAAGAATTGTAATTAAAAAATGCACCTTGTACGTCAAAGATTAAGGCTCAACAACAAAAAAATAAAAATAAAATAAAATAAAATTTTAGTACTCATTACGTGTCGCCCCTTGGCATGTACAATTTTTATAAACGAGTCTTGGATTCTTCAAACACTCGCATTCGATTTTGAATGGACGGAGTGTTGCAGAAACAACTTTGAATGAGCAACGAATGAAATGAAAATTATTTTTGCCCCATCAAAGTGGAAGCGTGTGGGAAGTAATGTGCCTCTTTGTTATCAATGGCCAGAATTCGAAATAAGTAATTCACGTGCACTGAAAATGAATTCATAACCATTTTTTCTAATCGATTTTTTTTTTCTCCTTTTCAGCTACCTGGGGCGATCTCGAAGAAGTAAGTACTTTTTTTTGTAACATACTTTTTAACAGAACCTCCTTTTGAAGTTTTGGTATTCTGGAATGTCATATAATTGTGCATTTCTGAGGAATAATATTTTAATCTTTAGTACTTAATTATAACATTGTTAATATTTATTCCGTAAAGTAGTGGTTATGAATTGGATAGGGGAGAAATGATTACAATATTAATAATAATCGAAGAAATGAACTGGGAAATACATAAAAAAAAACAAACTCGGATGCTGAAAATATTTCTTAAAACATGTTTTTATAAGTGTTCATAAAGTAAAGAAGAAAAAAAATATTTATAATAAATATGAGCGTTAAAATAAAATGAAAACATGATCTGAAAACACTATTATAAAGAAATGATGTCTTAAGTAAGAAAATTCATTGAATTCATAAAATATTAAAAATATATGAAATAAGATAATTCAATTTTTTTACAATATTTCTGTTTGCTGTGATGTTAACTTCTGTCTCTTCCTCTCTCTCTCTATCTTTATTATTCTCTGTCTCTTTATCAGTTTATTTGGTGACCTGCTGGTTTGCCAGAAATACTAAATGCAAATAATTTTAACTACTTGCGCTGGCAAGATTCACAGGTGGGGGTGCCAAAATTGTCTGGTCTAATTCGCAGTGAGACCACACGAAGTATCGGATACCTAATAAAAATTGGAAAAAGATTTATCTTCTAAATGAATTAGTTTTTAGACTTAAGCTTGTGTAAATTGTAGTCCGGCAAACAACTTCAGGGACACTGGAGAACCTAAAAAAAATGTCATGCACTTGCCCAACTCATTGGATAAGGGTTTTGCACCGCAATTCGTGTAAGACAGAGGTGATTTTTGTATGAAAGTATTGTCTTGAGCATGCTCATGATTTGTTGTTTACCCAGAAACAGCAATAACGAATCTATATTTATTAAAAATGTATAAAAGTATTTGTACAATGAAAATTATAAGAACTGTAGTTTTAAGAACTAAAATGAAGAAAAAGACTTTAATGATTTTAATTAACAAACGATATGCATCACTTAAATGTGCTCAAGAAAAAATAAAAAATTCTAAATAAACACTATTATTTCTTCTATTTATACAGTTTATGGACCAGATCCGTGCCATTTTTGAGGAGGGGAGGAAATGTGTCGACGAGGCTTGCGCCGAAAAGGATCGGCTGCAGGCCGAAAATGAACGGTTGAAGGCCGAAAATGAACGGCTGAAGGAGGTACGAGCTCATTCAAAAATTTTGATTCTATTTTTGTATTCTTCATAAATATCTTATAGTAACGACAACAACTTTTCAAACTGAGAAAAAAATGCTAACTTAAAACTGCTAAAAAATTTCATAATAAAATGAGGTTTGACTATTTTGAATGATTTTAATTTGTATTGTCGATAAATCTATTTTTTTTTCTCTGGGTCTATTAACATAAAATTAAAATTGTTGTATCGTCTGAAAATTTGATATATTTAGCGTTTTACACATGATAAAATATCGTAAACAAATCTACCGTTACAATTGCAATCCTTTTTGGTTAGTCCTAAATTAAGTATAAAAATAAAGCTAACTATATATTTGAAATGTTTTCGCCACAAATGACGTGATTGTCCATAAAACAAGTTCTTATTTTTTTAACTTTACTAAAGTATTCCATAAAAAAATTTTCTTATGCGGGAAAAAAAAAACAACTTTTAAAATACGATACAAGTGAATTGGCAATATATTTTGAGGCTTGCTATATTCAATACTAGCCGCCTTTGGCGACCAGCTGGTTCGCCAATCTTAATGTTCGTTTAAATTTTAATAATTAAATATTTTACTCAATTCTTACTTTAATAGATTCTTCATCAAAATATTTTGAAACTTCAAATTTTGATAGTCATATAATTCACTCATAATGTTATAAAAGCCTTCAGTCATAACGTAATATGCATCTCTCTAATTTTCTGTTAGCTCCCGTAGAATTTATGCTTTAAATTAAAGTGGAAAGAATTAATCTGCAATTAATATAATAATATTTTTTACTGAAACAATGCATTTTTTAATAATATGATTACTGATAACAGTGTCACTGAGCGTTTAAACTTTATGGACACTAAAGAATATCTTTCTTAATTTATGTAATATCTCAAGAATTTCTCAACAAAATTTTCTCAGATTCATCATGACCAGATCGATTAATTAACAATGTTTAATTTTAAATGCATCAAACACTAAGAAAATAAAATGAATCGTTTAAAATAATCGGTCGAAAACAGGTTTAAAAAAACTACTTAAAAAACGATGTACTTAAAACTATAAGCACATACAAAAAATATATAACTAACATAAATACAATTTAATTACAAAAGCATGCAACTAACCTAAAAATAATTTAAATCATCCGTTGATAATGGTTGTCCTGTCAACAATCAGAGCACAATGCGCATGCGTGAATTTTCAACGCCAGTTACGGTAACGCAAATGCGTGAATTTTTCTACTCCAGTTGGGGTAACGCTATGCAGATAAGATATTTTTAATTTTCTTTATTCCGTGTTATTTTAATTCAAAAGTACTTCAGAATGAATTTGAAACATGGATTAATTAACAATGTTTAACTTTAAATGCATAAAACATTAAGAGAATAAACAAATCGTTTGAAATAATCGGCCGAAAAATGTTAACCCTAGCCTCATTACTGTTGGGAAAGAAAAAAAAAAAACTGAAGCCTTACTCATTTGGCGGTGGGGAAAATGGAAGATTTTTTTGGCGGGAAAGTTAGTTTTTAATTAATTATTAAAATTCTAATTAAAAATTGAAAAAAAGGTGCACATTACCGACCTCTAAGGTATACATGACCAAGTTTGGTAGCTGTAGGTCAAATGACCTGGCCTGTAGAGCGCCAACACACACACACACACATTGAGCTTTATTTATAAGTATACATGATAAACATTTACTGGAATGACTTGTTGAAATTATAATTTTAAAATGATTCAACTTTTCAAATGTAACTGAATGCGGGTGAAGAAAATAACCCGGCCGAAAGTCTGAAATCGAGATGAAGTTTGAAGAGGCCTTGTTCTTCTATATTCTTTCAAATTTAACATGTTGCGAGCCGCAACCTTCATATTTGGGTGAAAAAGAATTATATGCGATTAGAGCATGCCTATGTATTATAAATTATATCTTGTTTTATTCACTGTTTGAATCACTTGTGATTCACACCTAACTCTGTTCTGTATTTCAATTAAGAAATAGTAAAGTAAGCATCTTAGTAACTCATGCCAAGGAACATGTCTGTCAAAAATGTGCCTGGAATCAGTGAAGGTGGTTTGAATAGTGCTGCTCTTATACTTACTATTTGTATCTACATTATTTTTTTAAATATGAAGAAAAATGGAATTTGGATTTATACTGTTTCCTTCAGATTCGATTCTGTATTAAAATGTATTTATTTTTTTCTTAACTGTTGGAATACTGATGTCCTTATAATCATTGTTAGTTTTAAAACCATCCTGTCATCCTGCAGTATTCATTTTTAAAACGAAATTCTTTTGATGCGTATTTTTTGGATCAATCGAGTTTGCCTAGTGGTCCTAAGTTTCAGTTTAGCCAATTTCCATTACATTAAAAATGCATCTGTACTCTGCACCAAAAGTAATTCTATTTTTTTATGTACGAAGCATACAAAGAGAAAGTACGACAAAAACTTCGAATTCGAGATTTTGATGGATTTCGAGTCTCAGACCTCCATGAGTGACCACCAAAAAGTGCATCTTCGAAATTATTACCTCTGCAACTGTCCGTGAACACTATGATTAAAAAAAAAAGCTTTAAGCTAGATAGGCGAAATGTGGTATATGGTCTCTACTCCTTGCATTTCTATTAAATTTGTAACGAAATTCATTCAGAAATCTATTTGTTCAGAGGGCCGAATATACACGATAATTACAAAGTGAAATAAGTTAGATAAATTGTAGATGCTAAATCTCTGCACTAAATTTTAAACTCTTATAAAATGTGGAGTGAAATTTAACAAGGAATTGACAATCTGTTGGTTTGAATCTTCATAGGCATGCAAGCGCCATAACTCAAAATCTCAATGATTTAAATAAATAAAATTTGTTGTGTAGTCTTGTGGCCGCAATCGTATTTTTCAGTTTCCACTATTATTCCACTCTCTCCCTATATATTTATTTTTCAACCGTTCATAAAATATTTTTTATTCATCCACTCAAGTTCAAATGCATTTTTTTAAAACTTGTAGTGGATGACAATGGATGTTAATACAGTTTTTTTTCTTTCAAATATTAATTGATTAAATTTGTCTGGTATTTTGGGTCTGGTTTATTGCGTCGCCAAATCCGTCTCCATGTCACCAAATAGTCGCCAACCTCTGAGATGACTGACGCGACACCTGATCATAAATAATATAAAATATATATAAATAACATAAGAAAATAAGTAGGAATTAAATTTAAAAAAATTTTCCACTTGATATTGTAATTCTGTCGTATGTATATACATATATATATTAATTGTAGTTATTTAATAAAACGTAACTGAATTGATCTGAACGTAACTGAATTTTGTTGATCTAAGTAGGAATTGACTTAAATTTTTTATATATATATATTATTTGTATTTAATTTCTGATTTCAATAAAAAAAATAGTCCAAGTCCGAATTCTGGTATTTATGTATTTGCCACATGTCATGGATTAACAGCCAAATATTATATATTTAGTGAAAGTGCTAAATTCACGCCAAAGGTTATTATTTCATATTATGCCATACAAGATATTTGTGGCCTTACCCAAGATCCACAATTAAAAAAAAAATGGAGAACGGGAACACTTTTATTGCTGTGAGAATACAAGAAAGTTTGAGAGAAATCATGCTCATTTAGTCTTACCAGTAATCGTGTGAAGAATTTTGCCACCCATTCCAAGCCATTAAAAAAAAATTTCAATAGAAAAAAAAATGTTTTCATTACTAAGTTCTTGCCTCTTTTTGTATCATCGGGCATCTTTCTTTTAATAATAATAATAATGCATTAAAAATATGATCGTAATAAAATTTCAATCTCGATATTTTGATGAATATCGATATTTCAGATTTCAGTGAATACAAGAAGATGCTTGTTATGTTTCAAATATTATCCTTACGTACGGCAAGAATAAGTTGCCTGCGTCCTGAACTAGGGGTAGAGCGTCTTCCCCGTGATCTGGGCGTCCCTGGTTCGAGTCCAAGTTCGGGCATGGTTGTTCTCTACCCTGTGTTTCTATCTATGAGGTGTGTGAAGGAGCCCCTGTAGAAAGAGGTTGTGCCTTGAATGGGTGTTCAATCCAAGGGGAATAAGCAACAATAACATAAGTTTACTTTTAGAAATAATTTCTCGCTTTGATTTCAAAAAATTTTCTTCTTTTTGTCAGAAAGATTGGGATATAAAAAAGTCGACTTCTTTTGTCGAAAAGATTCAATTTTAAAATGATTTTTTCAATATATTTCGAGTCTTATTTAACATTTTATAATAAGTTTGCAATATTAAAAATCCAATGATTTGAATTTCATTCTATACGCATTTCGTCATTGCATAATGTCAATAAACGTAGAATTTTTAGAGTATCGTTCTTATTGTATTGCATATGATATAACATTTGAATAGTTAACTCAACAGCAATAGTTACACTCCACTAGGACAGTTAAATAATAACAATCTCAGTGAATTTTTTTCAAATAATTAAAATTTAATTTTTCAAATCAAAATTTAATATTAATATTTTTGTCTAACTTTATTTTCGTAATATGTTTGAAAACATTGTTGCAAATTTAAAAAAAATGTTTTTGATAAAATATTTGTTATTCCTTGGTATTTATAATTTATATGATTTTATACAATGAAGCTATATGATAATTTTACGCCGTTATCACATTAAAATCGAGTTTGTATGACGTTTTAGAGTAGACATATCAATTAAAAAGAGGTATCAAATACATAACACTTCAAATATTTAACATTTCTTTTATTCAAGTAATATGGTACTTCTGGTAATAAATATAACCTCATAGAACCGGACTTTTTTCTAACCAGACTGACATGATATATTCTTTATATATCAAAGCACATTGTTGGATTCAATTAAAAATTTAAGGAATAACGATCCGAAAACACCAATAACGTGCAGCAGTGGCAACGATTTTATTGACGAGGCCCGTATTATATGCAAAAGAAAGAAGACTACAAAATCATGAATACATTGCGCAAAAACATCGTAGAATATTGCAAAGTTTACTGCAATTGTGATTCCATACAACCTGCTGGCGGGGGGGGGGGCTTTATATTAACTAATTGTATCCTTTAGAATTCTTTAATTTAAATCTATTAAGCATGCCATTTCCTTAAATTAGTTACGAAAAGTCCCCATAAAGGAAAGTTTTACTATAATCATGGTGTTAGGGGACAAATTCTTTACAGTATATGGCAAATATTTGCCATTGAAGTCTCAGCATGAGGAATATTTTTAAAAACAATAAACTTATTAAATAGTTTTTGGAGGGGGTTCCTAGGTCGCTCTTTCTTTGTTTTCAAAATTATTTGTTTTCTGAAATGTTGTTCTTTTCCTACAGGTGAATGGTAGGTCCATCCCAGTATTGAGGCCAGTCTCACCTCAATTTCCTGAGGAATGTAAGTCTTTCAATTAATTTGTTTCATAATTATAAAAATATAATTTTGTTATTTTTTTTTATCCCATGCCTCATTGCTTGCCGCAAGTTTCTCAAATGATGCTGGTACGCTAACATTTTACTCTTGTAAACCCTCGATGACAACACTTTAATTTAATATTTTCTGAATCTGATCTTGTATGAGGAAAAAAGAAATATCATATTGAGAAAATCATCTTAATGCAAAAAATAAAAAAAATGTATTCTTAACCCGTTAAGCGCCTTGTTAGTCGCAGCGACTGGCATTATATTTTCCTGTTGGGCCACATCAGTCATCAGTATGACGGACAATTTACTTCTCATCTAGGCTACATCATTCACCAATGACTGACAGCATCCTTTTTGCTCATCAGTCATTATTGGTTGACAAAACATGGGGTTTTTAAAAAAATTATTATTAAAAAAATTCAAATACTCTGTGAATTTTTAAGAATTTTTTTGTTTATTCATGGCTTTTTTTATGGAAAATTGTTTGCTTTTATTATTTTCCAAAGTACTGCCCATTACCATTACTAGCCACTACCTTTTTCCATCTATGGATGCCACCTCGAAAGAAAACTCATTTTTTTTTAAATGCTATTTATCAGTCGATACGATTTTTCGTTTTTGTTAGATTTTGGGGTGCTTTTTAGCCATGTCATCTTCCAATCTATAGAGCAAGTTGTAGACCAAAGGTTATAATACAGTTTCTAAGTATTGTTAGACTACATGACCAACAAACAAAAGTTTTCATGATGAAAAATTACTCTATCGTGCCTCTTCTCGAACTGCAGCCGTTTTTCCTTCAATGCACGGATCAAATGTATCAATTGTCTTCGGTAGCGTCCACCATTGATGGTTTCTTTCGATTAAAACGCTTAATTGTACATAATAATAAATTGATCCCACCAGCAATAGAGCATAAGTATTCGCCGTATGTTGATGTAAAAAAAAAAAGGTAAAAGGTAAAGAAAAAAGGTCTTCTATCAATTCATACAGTAATCTTCTTGCTTTTGAATTACATCGAGTGCATTTAAAGATTAGGAAATTGTCGTATGATCAACATTCAACGATTCAGCTAGTTCATCTTGCGTTTGACATGAATTTTGGTCGGGTAATGCTTATATTTCTTATTTTTTTTCGGCTGACTAGAATTCTTCGTAAATTGTATTGGAATCATAATTACTAAAGCATCAAAACCAATATTCACTCATTTTTAAGGATGGGGTATGGTTCTTACAGCATTTGAAGATTTTCAGCCGCAATTGTTTTTCAAACAAGAAAACATTGTTTTAAAATTAAATATTAAAAATGGGAACTTCTTTTAAATGACGTTTTGGCTCACAATTCAATATCTCCGAAGTTGAAAAAAGTTTTTTTATACTTCAGCAAACTGATACGTAAGAAATGAAGACCAATGTTAGAGCTTTTTCATGAATATAGTTAAAATAATCTGAAGAAATATAAGTTAAGCCATCTATTATAGTTCCCTCGAAATTAATTCTCAATCGTACTAGTTTTAAGATCATAAAGATTTTTAGAACATATTACTGACTGCCTCCCAAAAAACTTATTATTAATTACTGGATCATAAGTTGAATGAAGTTGACACACAAAAGGTAAATGAAGAGAATTGATTTCTAACAGAATGCAGCGTACAGATTTCGAGAAATGCTTTTAAAAACATACTAGAAGTATTCTGCAGTTATTTTAATGCAGTCTTACTCGGATCTCCTGGCACCAATATATTGATGAACTAACAGACTAAGTGGAAAACATGCCAAACTTAGCGTGTTAAACTGTTCTTAGCTGAAGTTATTTTATATCCATGAGACATTTATCATATCTGTATGTCGGTTTAGTATAGAACTGGAAGAAATCAATTTTGCAGACTTATGAATGTTTTAGTACTTTAAATAGTTAAATAAAAGTTAAAAAATGTTTAAATAGTTAAATTGTGTGGCATTTCATTCCAGATAGAAAAATCCAACAGAATTCATTGGCTTATTTTTAGTTACAAAAAAGCCTGAATGTTACACGTAGTAACAAAAGATTTAAATATCTTCCATAATTTTCAAGATGGAATACAATTTCAGAATATATTGAAATTCAAAACCAGAATTAAAAAAAATATTTCTTATTGTAAAGCAAATTATTCCTTAACATTTAAGGAAGGTTTATCTTCATAAAAAATTCACCAAAGCATGCAACTCGCCAGTTTTAATTAACAGCTTACTGATGGACTTTGGCTGAAATAATTTTTTTCTCTTATATATGGATTCATTTTTAATCCCTAGCATTGCAGTTTAATAGTATTCTCTTAATAATATTCCTCTTAAAATTTGCAGTTTAATTTCAATTTTCCGAGAGCAAACTTACCACTTAAAGGAATATTGGAACATTGGAGTTAAGCATTCGATTCTATTATTCATCTATTACTCATAATATTTATTACAGCGCAACACCGAAATGCGGGTCAAATGGGTACCGATTGTAATATATCAGAAATTTCTGATATATTCTGACATAATTTCTGATGTTAGCTATAATTTTGTGATATAGCAAATTATTTAATGCATTTTTTTCTCTTTAAAGTAGCGTATAAAATATTTTAAAGTTATCAAGACTAAATTATTTTATAAATGTGTTGCCATGGATTGCTAGTTCTCGTTGAAATACGCGAGACAGTTACTACAATGCTTCCCGATTACTTAAGACTATTTAAGTGTTGGTTTCGTGTTTGAAGAACAAAAATGAGAGAAACATTAAACTGATATCTCAGTGATTACTCCCAGTTGATTTGTAATGCGGCAATTACTTAATCCGATATAATTTTTTTTCCTTTCAAATGTATGAATATAATTGCTTGCATAAATATACAAACCCACCTCCATCAATGTATTCACATATGACTCTGTATTTTAATAACGAAATATATTCCAATTCATTTTAATGTATTGACGTATAATTTATAGTTCATACAGCTTCAAACACTTCATTTATGAGTTCGTGAAAGTCGTTTTTTGACTTTTCTTCCCTTGGGGTTTCTTGCTGCTGCTTAAAATTTTTTATGGTAATCGATCTTTCATATCTCAACGCTTCAAATAGCTGTTGAACATTGGATGTGTGTGGGAGGTAGGAGAGTTAAATGATTGTGCCTGATTATTGGATACTTTATGGATAAGATCAGCGTCATTTTGACTTGCATGCGCACAAAAATGAATGCCTTTAACGGGCCTTTTATGATAAAATCTCAGGAAATACTTTTTAAAAGCATTCTAACAAAACTATTTGAATTCATTTTAAGTTTTAATATACTGTATTGAGAATGGCAATAGGGTGTATCTATATTTTATTCCCCAAGGCCTTAGGGCCGCCATGGCATGGTGGCAATGTCTCGGCTCGTGAGACATAAGGTTTCAGGTTCGTGATCCGATTCCGCCGAAGAACCGTCGTGTAAGGGGGTCTGTTGCACGTTAAAATCCATCAGGCCAAACGTCCTCCCGCTGGTTCGGTGTGTGAAGAGGGGGATGCAGTTCAGGTGTCATCCTCGTCATCTGATTGCGGTTCAAAATTACAAAGTCCATCCCAAAATAGTCCTAGTGTTGCTTTGAAACTTGACTTTAATATAACTGAACCCCAAGCCGTTATATTCACCAGTCTCGAATCAAATATAGACTGGAACAATTGAACTCCTCCTTAATTATTATGGAATTTTTAAAATTGAAATTAAGTCTGTTTAGTATTTAAATAGTTCTAGCTAATTTAAAAATTACTAGAATAGTTTAAATTGAGTAATCGCAAATGGCAAGCGGCAATTTTTTGAAGCTTTCACTTCACAACTGCTTTAGAGTAACTGACAATATGATCATTTTTGGAGGGAAGGAATATCTGCTTTTACCAATTGGAATTCAAACATTTTTTTATCTGTATTTAAAAAAAAAAGGTGTCTCAATAACCCATTTTTCGATTTTAAAACTTTTTTAAATCATATCTACTTTCTGTGAGTAAATTGCTTACATGTAGAATTCTAAATGCAAAAAAAAAAAAAAAAAAAAAAAAAAATAATCGATATGCATTTTGCACTGTAACTTTCTTTTGTTATTTTTTATAAAGTACTTGGGAATATCTTTATTATAAGAATTCTTATAAGACGTATAAAAATTATAGTAATGGATATTCTTTTTCAGAAATTTTACGAGTTCAGATTTGGAAAATTACCTCTTGACACAAATCCTATTACATTCGTATTCTGAATTCATTGAGTTCATTAAAATTAATAAAAAGAAAATATTGAAATACTCTGCAAAACTAAACAGGCTAAAATCTTTCATAAGACTAATTATAAAAGTTTTATTTTAAGCGATAAAGGTCTAACTACATTTTCACAATTTGTAATCGTGAAGGACTCTAAAATATATTTGTCACATTGTAGTTCTGATAATTTTATCAAGTTTACAGTATTTTGTAAAGATAAAGTGTCTGAAATTTTATTCATTATTTTTTCTAAAGATTTCATTTGCAAAATTAAAAACAAGAATTATGTAAAAAAAAATTTTATGCTTTCTGTTGACTTTTTAGCTAGCTCAAGCTAATCATCAAATGAGATACTATAAAATTTATAGTCGCCAAGCAGTATTGTCGACAGTCATAAAACTACAGTGCTTAAAAATTTAAGAATGGGAGCTGTTCATCTGCTGAATGAGGATACAAATGTTTGATTAAAAAGTGCCCCAAAGTGCGCACATCTATCACTGTGGGTATATCTGCTGCTGTATAAAAATGCTAAACATTCCTTGATTTATAGATGTAGATTATTAAAATTCGATCTTTATTATTGTAGATTGATTAGAAAAATTTCAAAGAAAAGCAAGGTAGCTGCGTTTGGGTTTTACTTTTTACATAATGAAATATATTTTGTCCAAAGACGTAGTAAAATCCTTTGCTGTTATTACATTTCCTTGAAGATTTAATTCACACATTTGTATCCTGACGATTAAAAAAAATTCTTAACTGGAAATAAATTTTTGAACATTGTTTTCTGTTCTGTAAAAAAGATTAATTTAATGTTAGTGTCTTATATTCGAAAATTTTTGACAAAGATTTCATTTTTGCATCGTTTTTAGGGGAGGATCTACCTGGACCCTCTCGACGCAGTTCATTGGACGATGTGCCTCAGCGTCCAATCAGGCGAAAGGTAAGCTTTTTTTCCTTCCCGTGTTTTCTACAGTTATATAAGTCATGAATTTCTTTAAATAGCTTTTTGAAGTGTACCTCTATTTCCCAAATGAACACTAGTCGCCTTTGGCGATCAGTCAGCTCTCTGGGGATAGTGGTTATATCTCAAAAAAAAAAATACTGAGTCAGTCACTCGAGGTTAGATATAATTACATGCCCATGATTCCCTAGAACTGTCGGATATTAAATCTGTCGTTTTAGTTGTCTTTTGCTGTTTCTTATGTACATGAATTTTTCTAATGATGAATAGTCCCATGACATCGTATCGCTATTAAAATAGCAAATGTCCGCTAAGTGCCCTTCGAAATTTCATACGACAGTAATTTCACTTTTTATTCTTAGAAATTAGATATTAAACAGAATTTTCTGGGGTTTTAACAATGGCGAAAAAATATTTGAAACAATGAATATTCATAGCAACCATGTGGTGTATTGTTTGAAAATTGGAAAAAAAAATTATCGGCCATTTAATAGGTATGATTAAAAAAATATTTTTTTATAAATTTTTTAAATGATGTAAAATTCACCTTTGTGCAACAATATTTTTGAAAATAATGGTGCAGAAATGTTAAACTTCAGCTTAAACTACTCTTAAAAGTATTGCAAGTTAGAGAAATTTCGCGTTTTTCCAAGAATACGCCCCCCCCCCAATATTTTTTCATTTAAAGTTATATTTTTTAAAGTCAATATGTTAAATTAGTCTAAAGTCAAGATATATTTAAATTATTGAATCAAAAAAATTATTTAATTTCAAAAAGGTTCAAATACAAACAAAATGTACAGGTTTTCAGTATCGGAATCCATTTTGGTTCCCTGGATTAAAATGAAGAAAAAATTGCAAGTTCTTTTGATCAGAAAAAATAAGAGTTCAAGTTAACTGAAAAGCATTTAATATTTGGTTGGGCCGCCTTTGGCTTCGATCACAGCAGCGACTCTATTAGGTATGGAATCCACAAGGTTTTGCAACATTTCTTACGCTATTTCATGGTGCCAAACTTTAAATATTGTTTCCTGAAGTTGCCGTTTTGATCTGAGATGATTCTCAGTTATTTTCTTTCCCATTATACTCCAAAAATTCTCAATGGAATTGAAATCTGGCAAGTTTCCTGCCCTTGGGAGAATACCATGTTTTTCAAATTCAGTCTTAATGTAAAATAAAGGATATTTCGATATAGAGGTCAGAATTGAAATGAAATAAAATTTAAAATTAATTTTAAAAGTCTTTTATCTTTTTCAATGTATGGCAGGGTGTTAGAGTTTGCTGAAATATCTTTTTGTGCCTTGGGAACATGTCACAAGTACTACAAAGCAATTGATCCTTCAACACACCAATATACTTGTCACCATTAATGGTTCTCAAAATGAAGTCGTTCAGTCGAATGATATGATATGCAGCACTACACTATTACTCTTTCTGGGTGTTTTGATATACAAACCAGGCATTGTGACTTCATGCTTTGCTTCACTTTACGCCAAACGTGGCCAGGCTTGTCTGACATTAAAGAAAAGCGACATTCGTCGCTTGAATATAACTTGTCTCCATTCTGAAATACTCCAATTTTTGTGCACCTTGGCCCACTCCAGTCATTTTTTCCACATAACTTTCATCAGTACTGATATTTTTCTTGGTACTTGTGCCTTGTAACCAGTTTCCCAGAGCCTCCTGTGAACTATTCTGGGTCTGTCCATCGAACAAGTGGACTCATTTCATTCTGTTGCAAGTGTTGCAGAACTTACATATCTAATTTCACTGCATAATTGTGTCAATATAGTCACAGCACGTTTACAGATGGCTTCGGATGACAAATTATAGGCTTTTTATCTTCGGTTGCTTCGATTTTGAATCTATGAGGCATGAAACAGTCGACTCAATGCAGTCGCACCGATGAGCAATCCTAACATTTGACATGTTTTCTTGGTGCATTAAAATAACAGTTTGGAACTTCTCACGAGTTTATTCACACATTTCAAAAAGAAATGAACAGTTTAAATGGAAAAGCAATGTACAGCGAACGCACTTTGACAGCGTAACAAACGAAATGAAATCCTTCGCAATCGGGGCGATTTTATAATAAACTACCAGAATGACACACTCGTTGCAGATTATTGTTTAACGATGGATGACGCAGTAGCTTGTAACTTCTCCACCACATTTTTACAAGAAATTATCACTTTAAATGAAAAAAATATTACTTTTGGGGAGCTTATTCTTTTAAAAACATGAAATTTCTTAAACTTGCAATACACCAGTAGTGTAATTCTTAATTAAAATTCTAATTTTTTTTAAAATCACTCCAAATAATACTAACTAAAATTAAAATTTAGTAACTATAAGTTAAAGGGTGAATGGCTTGTAGAGCGCCAACACACTTTCGCACACATTTATTAGTAGAGAAAATCGGAAGTTAAAAAGAATAAGGCAAATCAGAGTAATAACTTCATTTTTGTATGAATGGAGAAATGCAAGAACCAAATTTGATGAAGCCGTCCTATGCATATGCTAAAAGAGAGCTGACAGGAATGGTATTTCTTAATTATCTCGTCTATGTCCAAATAAAGGTGCGCCTTCAGCATAATTCAAAGAGATAGATCAAAGGCACCAAGGCTCAGCTTTTAATTTTCAGCGTCTCGTATATAAACACTTTCTGTTTCGTAATTTAGAGAAGAAAATCGAATATGCATTTTACTTTATTTGACCGATTGAAACGAAAGTTGACAAGGAACTAGAACAGATTACAAACCAGGTTTTGGTTCCGGTTTGATATGCCTGTTTCAAGACATGAGTGAGCAGACATTATTGCATTTTGATTTTTCTGATGTTCAGTTGTTTTTATAAGAAATTTACTTTCCATTTTCTACAAATTGTTTTTTTTTTTTTAATCCAGAGGAGGAGAAACACGGAGGAGGATGAGAGGGAAAGGGAGTTGTTGCCGCATGTTGCCAAATAAAAAGCATCAATAATCAAGTATGGAGAATTTTATTTGCGAAATACTATTAACCGCTCAGGAAGAAAGGATATAGAAAAGTCGTTTCTGGAATATGGAGGGACTTAACATTCATACTCTGGCTAAATGTTTCTTCACTGAGCAATTATTTGAAATAAGTATTTATAATATTACGTACTATAATATTTGTATTTATTTAAATTGCGTTGCCACGTCCATTTTCATGCTGGATAAATATTAGATTGATATTTTTGTAATGCCAACAGTTCATATGACTTCAAATTCCTGGAAAGTCTAAAACATTTGCCAGTTGCATTTGTGGCATGCAATACTTATTTTCAGACAAACTAATTTTTATCTGTACGTGAACAGCCAAGAAAAGTCACAATTGTTGAAAATGACCTGATAATTATATAAAATTGGTTATTACTTCATTTATTTATTTTTAAAAATAGAGAAATTACTTTTTATTATTTAATGTAATAATATTTTTGAAACGTACGCATCATTTTAGAAATACAAATAATAAAAAAAAGCTTCCATTTAATAAATATAATTACAATGTATGGTGTGTTTAATAATTTTATAAAGAACTGTATGCAGCAAAAGTGTTGCCTAATCAGAACCGGTGCCATGGAGTCAAAGATGGCTATTCTGACCAAAAGATATGATTGCTCTGTCGATCCATATTTTCTTTGTCTTACTTGAATTTTCAGTTCTGCTGTGCCCGATAGTTTTTAACCTTCAGACGATGATGAATAAGCGATTTTTTTTCTATTCAAAGACACATTCTGTTTGTATTTGAGTCCACCGATTGAACAGAGTTATTCATTTTACTCGTTTGCGGATGATGAAGGCTAAACACTGACTCAGCCATCAGTGTTAATTAAATTGTGGCTTTGAAATCGAAAGATAAACTGGAATCCACTGAACTTCCCATCCGTCATTCAATTGCGTAACGAATATTGAATCTGTATTTTAGTTCGAATGTTCTTTGGTACGTAATAGAATCTTGAAAATCAAAATACTACCTTCATAATCGAAACACAATCTCTTGCAGCCTTCGTCCAAGACGAGTGATCACAGATTTTTAATCATTGCGACCTACTTTTAAAAAAATTGAAATCGATGGTGACCCTTTTGAAACTAAGAAGGGGGAAGGGTTTTGAGATGAAATGCACGCATCCTTTTGAAGATTTTATGTTAAAAAGAAAGTTTTAAAAAAATATTTATTCAGTTTAATAAATAGTCACACAAATCGAAACGAACTCCTTCGACGTCTTGTACTTAAATTGAACGTTCAGAGCGACAAAGAAGTTTGTTTCAATGGATTTGATCCGAGCAAATCAAGTAGCTTGTATATGTACTTTTTTCTTTTATTCTATTGCACACCTTGATGAATATTTTAAACCTGCATCATTTATTTGCAAATCATAGAAATAATTGTATAAAAAAATTCAAGATCTTTTACGATCATTCACGAAAACCCAACCAGCTACTCGTCACATTTCGGGAACTACTACTCTAGGAAAACTAAAAAAGCAAATCTGGATTATTGATGCTTTACCGAATTTTATGTTCAGAAGACATTTCGATGCATGCCGACGTTCCTTGAAATATTTTGTTTACTTCATAGCTCTTTCTTTGTTTTGTTTAGCTGAAGTCATTCCTCGAATGAAGAGGAGAAAAGCAAAGCCAGTCGCGGATGATCCGATTGCTGCGAATGCGGTAAATAAAAATGTCATTTAATTTTACTTTATTTTTAATTGAGATTATTGTAAGAAATGTTATTTTAACTTGTCATTCAAGGGCGGTTGGGTAAAACACAATGGTACGAAAAGAATTTTTGAGGGTCTGAAATAAGCATATTCATAAAACGAAAACTTTTTAAAAACTTGTCATATTCTTTGTATTTTGGCATACAAATATGAAAAGCGCTTGATTAGTTATGAATCGTCATTTCAAATGACGTTCAATTTTTTTTTTTTTTTTTTTTTTTTTTGTAAATGATCTTGAAATAAGTGTCGACGAGGGTCTTCAAATGAATGTCGATTTTTATGTATACAAAAAATATATATGAGCAACAAATGAATGCAATGGATGCTATCGTCCGAAAGTCCTCTTTTACAAACACAAAATTGTCAAATGTAAAATGGAGCAAAATGTTCAAGCTTCCAGATGGAAGGAAACATGTAGAGAACACCAAATTCTGATTGGGATTTTCTATTTTATGTTTTAAGGCGGCGATTTGTTAACTAAATTTGTATTGATGTAAACCATTCTACAGAACAGAATGTCGTCTCTTACCCCCCTCCCTTATCCCTTACCCATTCTGATGACTGAATGGTTTGATACATATGAAACGTAATTTTATTATAATCATAATACCTACAGAAAATACAACATAAATAAATATTTACAGAATTTCAGTTATGTAAAACAAAAAAAAAAAAAAAATGCTAGTGTGTACCCATTTGCTACAGTTTTCTCTAGAATATCTGGAGGAATAATGAATCAAACGATATTATGAATTTAAAGAAAAATCAATAGTTGAGTGGGTATCACACTTGTTATCATAACATGATAGATGAAAATTAGTTTAAAGAAACCTAATGTAATATAAGAGGTAGTAAAAGATTCAAATAAACACAAACGTGTTTTTTTCCCCCTCATCACAACGGAAGAATATCCAACACTTGATGCGAGAACAAGGAGATGGTGGGGGATGGGGGATGGAAGAGATCTCTATTTTCGCTGGTAAATTTAATTGCTCAGTGGATTTTTTTCGCTTGTAGAAGTTGTTGGCGATTCTTTACTTCGAGACTTGGTGCTGGTACCATGACACTGAAAAGATGCATTCAATAACAGTAAAATGCCTTGCCAAATCCCTCACAGCTGCATTAATCATTGTCCAACGGTTCAACCATCGGGACGCAATTCACTGAAAGTTGTTATTAATGATGCCATGTTTGATGCTTTTTGTGTTTAGGATAAAACATATTTTTGACAAATTCACTTTCTATAGTTAGCTCTCCCTTAAGTGAAACCTGTGTTTTCGGAAGCTAGACTTTGAACTTCGTTTTTTATGAAGTTATATTATCAACTCACACTTAATTGAAGTACGCTGCAGTGTTAAAAATTGAAGAGAATGTGACTTACTTTCTTCTTATCTAAGTTTTTTTAAGAGAGGAAAAAGAAATAATTCTTGATCAATCTGATTTTTGGAATTTTCCAAAAATTCTTTTGAGATAACGAAGTAAATTTTTTTTCTTTTGTACTAAAATTTGTTACAAGTTTTAAAAATTATTAACCGGTAGCATAATGTAAAATATTCCTTCCATCGCATTTGAATGAGTTAGAACAAAAGTAAAATCTCTTTCCTCTCACATTGCCATGCTTTTCTCCTGTCTTAAGGATCATAAAATATCATGAGCAAAAAAAGGAAAATATTCTAAAAATCTTCGAATGTGTATATTATTTCCTTTTCAAAGCATTCTTTAAGAAATTTTCTAAAAAATTTCTTCCTAAAATCATTAAATATTTCTTTGCAACGCAAATCAAATATTTTTTTTTAATATTTCATTCGAATGAAATATTGTTTCTCGTGCACACGATCACATAATCTATTATTGAGAATTTTAATTAGTTTTTAATTCATTTTCCTTTTTTATTTTTGCAATTAAATGATAAGAAATTAATTTTGACTAAATAGCAGTATAAAGTAGGGAGATTCTGAGTTAATAGCAATATCCGAAACATAAATGGTATCCTTTTTGAATCTCAGGAGCAGTTTCATTTTTGAATTCAAATTCACCAAGAAAATTTTAAAAAAGTGGTAATTCATTTCATTTAAAATGTTACATCGATGTTTATTTCTTTTTTTTTAATCCAAATGACGAAGAGAATTAAAAATAAATCTATTTTCATCATTGGAGATAAAAAAAAGAAATTCTAGCTTTGAGTTATGCACAAATGATGTAAGTATGAATCAATAAGGCAGTTCAGAAATCACCATGATTTCATACCATTGTAAGGGTAGTTAAGCAAGTCGGCATTGCTTCAGACACTTCAAGTACTGAACATTTGATAGTTTGTATCAGAAATATCTTGAGGTGTATATTCCCCTTTCAAGAATCGAACATTCGTGTTGCAAGACATCTCGGCGGTTGTCGGTATTTCACACCCGAGTCAAATGAAGTCTCGAACATTCGTTAACAAAATATTTGTATGGGCGTACTGCTATGCGGCACGAGTCATTTTTTGGTGTTAATCAATTAAATGATCACTTTTTTGTACATATAATTTAGAGTTAATAAAGTGAATAAGACCATAGCAGCTACAATAACTGCAAATTCTCTTTCGTCATTAAACGGCCCATTCAAGCAGTCAAATCAAGAAACAAGCATTCATTATGCCATGTAGAAGAAATACTTGTATCTGCGAGTGGCGAATCATTTTAACTTCTATGGTTGATCAAACCTTGCTGGTTTTAAAATTTCAGCGACGCATTTTGGCACTCATTTTTCGTTTCATTTATGTGTAGAATGAATTTTGCCATTGTAAGTATGGCTTGTTGATGAACTGTGGGATTTCAGCATTGTAATTGCGATAGTGTATAGCTAATGCACATTTTTAAAAATATTTTCGAGAGATTTTCGAAGTTTCTTAACGATACATTCGATTAGTAATAAAAATACATTCGCCATTGAAAGGGGTTGTCACAAAATTGCAACTCTAATGAGTAGTTATTGATATTTTTAAAAATTACAATGAGCAATTCTTTGCTTTTCCAACGGCATGAAAATGGATGCATCTTAATAAATACCTCATTTAAAAATTTACAAAAAAGCTATCATTGTCGAGTTATTAAAAGTCGTCTGACATTTTAAAATTTCAATTATGGAACCAGTCCATCTCCTTTTAAATTAAACTTGTCATCGCATGAGGATTCCAAACAATAAATTTGAGTAATACTTCTTAATATTTCAGAAAGAAAATGGATGCAACATTATAAATTTTTTTAAAAAAAGAAATTTTCATTTGATTTCCAAAACTATATAAGTCGACAGTAATGAAAGTATTTTCATTTCTTTATTAAAGGTACAAGATTTTAACTTAAATATATTTGATTATAAGTAATTTATTTAATGCCAATTTTTTGGGGGGGGATTTAATTATTGCATTTTTGATAAGATCTTGAGCCCGAATCTGAAAATAAAATGGCTTTTTGCATATTACTTTCTTGTATGTCTTTAGAATTCCTAAGTTATATATTTTTATTTTTCACAACAGAATGATTCCTAGTTATCATTTTTATCGAACCTTTCAAATGGGAAATGAATAAAACCGCAAATATAATTTAAAGAAGATTTGTGAACAGTGCAAACTTTTAAGCCTGGCAGAAATCCTTAAAATATTTTTTTTTGTTATTGTTTTGTGTTTAAGAGTATGCATCGCATTAGTCAAACAATACGACTTCACAACTTTATAGAGATAAGTAGTTTTGAATAGTGCAAATATAAAAAGCAGATTTGTAATTCGAATTCTCAAGGTTTAATTGCCATGGATAAACTGTTTGTAATATGTTATCTTACATGAAGGAATCTTTATTTTTACTGGTTTTGAAAATGTGATAAAAAATGATTGGCAATTCTCAATTTTAGAGGAAATACTTATTTTAATGTTCAATAAAAATTGAGTTCTCCCAATTCTGCTGAATGTTAAACTTCAGATAGAATTGAATATTGTGTTTTTTCTTATTCAATTTGTCAGATCTTAATTTTATATTTAATGAGAAAATCGGAAGAAATCTAAATCTACCGATTTTCAAAAGAATTTATTTGCAAATTGAGTTTGAAGTTGGTTTATACATATCTTTGAAATACTGGGCACTTTTCCTTAAATTGAAAAGTCTATGAAATTGGATTCTTTTAAAGTAGGCTTTTTCTGAAAACTTTTAAAAGTATTTCTCAGCATAACTGTGTCATGTAAGTGCCAAAATATTCTTTTCTATTCCTTCCAACAGCTGTACTCAAATTAGTTTTGAAATATTCTCGAACAGCTATGAAGCAAAATAAATTAAATTAACATAAATGTAATGCAGAAAAATCCTACACTTTTGAAGTAAGAAAAACAGGTAAAATTGAATGGCCATTTTTGCAATTTTACGTCAATTAATATTCCTTGAATTCTAAAGAGATTTGTGGTAATCGGTAAGGTAATAAATACACTGGCCTTCATGTTTCCTTTGAAAAGAATAAAACAAATTCTTAATTGACCTATATATGATTGTCTATTCATTCTCTTAGTTTAGTTCAATTGCCTTTCTGCTTCTCCGAGGCGTTGTTGGCCTAGTAGCATTGTTTCAGCTTTGGGGGTTAGAACACTTTAAGCATTTAACTTTATTTCATCAAAGACCCAATATGTATGTGTATTTTATTTACACTGAATGTGACAGAAGGTCAAATAACCTCCTGCTTGCGAGTCGCGAAAGGTTGGAATGCAAGTGTCTTGTCATTTGAGCATGATTAAAATATATAAAAATCATTCCAAAATACCTTCTGCGTGCGTCAGAATATCTATGTTATATATGTTGATATAACTGAATTAGTTTCTCCCTGTTTGTAATGCCTCTTTGCTAAGCACAAAGAAATTTTTCACTTCCGCATGAAGAAAAATGTTTTTCTTTCATAGGCATATGAATACAACATCAGCCGCGACTGCGTGCGAAGAGAGCTGGCCCAGCATGCTCGTGGATACCGTGTATCCAAGAAAGCCGTGGAGACGGTCACGAGAGAGGCCGAAGAGTGGCTCGTGCAGCTGCATTACCTCTCAAGCGTGGCGATGAAGCATCGCAAAGGGAGGCGTCTAATTCAGAGCGACTTCAAGGCGGGCATGAGGACGCTCGGATTAGGTAAGGTTTTGAATTCTGGGAATGACTCATTTTTCTGAAAGTAATAGTTTTAAAAAAATTACGTTCATTTGTTGATTTCTATGTATATCGATGGTATTCTTCCAGAAATTTGATTGAACTCTTAAAAACCAGCAGAAGGGATCTCCTCAAAGCTTTCTCGCATACTCTCTTATAAAAGTGTTATCCCAAAAAACGCTTTGCATAGTATTGCATTCAATAGTTATAAGATATCCACTTTTGGCGTGAATAGCACTTTTATTTAATGCTATTCACGCCAAAGGTCGATCAGTCTGTTCCTTGGCCAATCAGGCGATTCATCCCTGGTATGCGGTTAATAGTATCCGAAAAACGAATTTGTGTTTTAAACTCGTTTTTTCCAAACAGTTGAAACTAAAATTTGGCACTAAACTACACTTGTAGTCAAGAATTGATATACCAAATTTCATATATTTAAGTCAGTATCTTTGAGATCGCGTTTACATGTTTCTGACGGTACAGACTGACAGACAATCAATTCCTTCTTCGGTTTGGTTCGAAATTTGATCGGCGTCTTCATTAGAGATGTGTACCGAATTTTTTCTATTTAACTTCCTTCGTTTTGTAGCTATCGTGTTAACTTATATTCCAGCAGCAGGACAGACAAACTTCCTCTGAATAGATTTTGCTCAAAATAGATAGAAATCTACAAATTTAACGCAAAGACCATGTACCAAATTTCATCTATTTAGCACAAAGCATTTTTGTGTTATTTTGTCATAGACAGACGGATATATTCCAAAAATGTGTTGGCGAACTCGGGAAGATCTAATACATCGAATTCGAATTTTTTGATATTACTGTCCATGGCATCATTAATTTTTTAACATTTTGTTCATAACTTTATCTGTACTATGAATGTGAGAAAATAAAAATTACTTTATTTTACTCAATGAGATCTTTACAGATAAAATCATCTGCTTTTGGACTGAAACTGACACGAGACTCCTTAATACAAAAATACCATGAAATTTCTCGGATTTATTTTCCTGCATGTTATCTAATTTTGATCACCACACACACACACACACACACACACACACAAAATGCAAAGGCATCAGATAACATTTTGATAATACCAATTCCCATTCTTATAGCTATGCCATGTGGCAAAAGGTTTGAGTTTTTCGTTATTACCCATATAAACATATAAAATGTCATTCATTCCATACAAACAAAAAAGGGAAGAAAGTTTCAGACACATAGCGTGAATGACAAAATTTTCTCCTTTCGTGGAAGCAAGATGATGATGTCGTATCCGCGTTACAACGGAAAGGGGGTGCAATAGCTTCTGAGGGTTAGGATCCCTGAGCACCCGAGGGCAGAAGTCTGACTTCTAACTCATATGAAGATGACATTCGCACACTAGCTTGTACAACCAATTTTTACAGGGGGCGGCTCTTTCACACATCTCAGATATAATGCAAGGGGAAGAACAACCATGTCCGAACCAGGACTCGAACCCGAATCACGGGAAAGACGCGCTATTCCTGGGCCAGGACACCGGCGTGGGAAGACGATGATCACCGGATATAAGTTTCGAAGCTATGTTCTTGCATTTGAGGGGGAAAAAGAAGAAAAAGCCCCAGAGAGTTCAGTACCCTTGATTCACACCAGAGATTCAAGTACCCTTGATTCACACCAGAGATTCAAGTACCCTTGATTCACACCAGAGATTCAAGTACCCTTGAATGCTGTAAAAATTTCGGGAGCGTTATGTTTCACAACGACATTCATTATTAGATCTTATTTTTTTAAAGGATGAAAAGATTGTAGGAATATGTTCTATAAAATATAATTAATATTAAGGCATGCTACCATTCTTTAGAAACACTTTAGTATCAGCAATTGAGCGACAGTATAGAATTCAGAATTCCAGTTTGAATGAGTTTATGTATTGTGCAGGTGCTTATTGTTTTTTCGACAGGTATTAACACAAATTTTTCGCTTGATCACTCCCCCCACCCCCGACTGTTTATTCTCCTCGGTGGCTCGATCATATACCGTCCGACGTTTAGGATTGTTTTAAATGACCAGATGTAGATATTGCAGCTCACAAGCTTGCAATATCTAGAGGAAATTATTCTTTGGAAAATTCATAAATTAACACCGTTACGGAAAATCAACGGAGGGGGGGGGGTATATGGAGTTAAGTACAGCATTCGGTAACAGAACAGATAAATACACTTTTCTTTTTGTCAAGAAAGCACGAAGACAAATGTAACAAAGTATAGAAAAAGTATATACAAAAACGGAACTTGCAGATATCAACAAGATGTGCCCAAGCATCAAATTATTACTATAACTGCATGAGCACATTGTTGGAGACCAATAGTTCAAAAAGAGGATTCATTTCGATTTCAGCTTTATCTCTTGACTTTTTATAGTTTCTGTAACAAAGCAAATATGTTTCTAGAGGAATATCGTATCGTCGTTCCTAATCGAAATTTCGGTAAAAATTCATTTAGTTTCTTGAACCGTAAATTTTCTCACCTAATTCATTACCTTAATAATCGTCAAGTGTGGCAACACATTGGGGGGGGGGGCTACTGACCTGTCATCCTTTCAACAGCTATTAAAATTCCATAAAACTCTTCTTTACTGTAAAACTAATTACGCAAGGAAGCAATATTAGATTTCGTAATAGTATATTTACTGTGTTCGGTTAACCGAACAAAATTGATATCCTTAAACATAAAAATATTGATCAATAAAGGAGTTTGGGAATGGCGTTATTGAGGACGCGTAAAAATATATGAATTCGTATTTTAAGCATACATTTACAATTATTTATATTTCTATAATTTTGTATTCACTAAAGTTTTTTAAAAAAAATGTGAAGAATTATTCATCTGTCGTAGTGAATTTAAAATTATTTCAATCATTAAAAAGTTCCATAGATCATAAATAATCAATACATGTTTTGAGAAAAAAAAATTAGGAGTTTGAACTATCATTCTTAATAATGCTTTATGTTCGATTCGTCTATCCTGATTATAATATAATATATGCTTTTAATTACATATATAGCAGCGATAAGGTGCATAAAAAAAAAGTGTATTGGAAAAATCTTCGAAATACGAATTAATGTAAATTAAGCAAGTAACGACAAATTAATCAAACTCTTCCTTAAATTCACAAATGGCAACCACAGGATGCTCTATTAGGATAGAAAACTGAACGGACATTTCAATCAAAGCGCAATTGGTGTCCCCTTTCTGTTATCATTCTGAAGAAAGGGAAGATTCCATTCTGTTTCCTCGGACGAAAAACTTCTCCGGGACTAGAATTAGAATTACTGGAATTTTCACATGAGTAGATTAAAGGGTACAAAGAAAAATTCCACAAGCAAGAGAAAAATTAAAAAAAAATTTTAATGCAAATGGTTATGTTTTTTTGTTGTTGTTGTTTTTATTTCCACGCTTATTCTTATCTTTGGAAGTATTATTTAATTTGTGATCAAAAATTTACAACGCAAAAATATTTCTTGAAAAATTTTATGTTAAATTTGTTTACATTTTCGAATGAACTTAATGTTCTTGTAGCGTAATTTATCTGATCCGGTATTAATTATTAAAAACCACTTATCACTATACACTGTATTTTTTAAGATTAAACAAGAAATTAAAGCATTTACAAAAGTGAACATTTCAATTAAATACTCTAGCTACATAAATTATAACTTAAACTAGCAATACCCGCACGGCGTTGCCCTTGGCACAGCATCCAAGCAGAAAACTTAGCTTTAAACTTAAGACTAGCCTCCACCCGATATGACATGAGCATGTTACGCAACATCAAACAAACAGAAAAATATGTTTAGAAATTATCAAAAATAGCTACAAAACTATTTTTTATTGCACACATTCAGAAATATTTAAACTGTTAAAAAGGTAAAAATATGATATGATCGTAGACAAAACAATCCATTAAAAATATACCATTGAAATGCTGTTTTAAATGCTTATTTTTTCACTTCTTCTCTGTCTTAAATTTAAATGTCTTTCTTTGTCAACAGACAGGCGATCATTTCGCTCCTCAGGAGATTCATTCCGTCTCCGCAATTCAGTTGCAGTGCGATTTTAACTAAAACGGGTATTTCGCTCATCAAAAGACTCTTCTTCCCGAAGTGTGGACATTCTTTCTCTGATATTTGCTTACCGAACGTTTCTTTCCTCTTCATTTTTCTTATCGCGCGACAAACGAAGCTTTTTGGCATTTAATGTGTTCCGACTAAGGTTGGATTTCCTTTCTTTGGGCATAATGAGATTTGAATCGCTTTTTAAAATCAGACGTTTACGAAGAAATATATCGCATATGCATACCATAGCTCTTGCTACTTGCACATGCGCAGTTTGAGGTTTGAATCCAAATATCTCCAATATCCGTTAACTATTTCTCGAGTTTTTGTGGTCCCAACATACAGACCATTTCAGGAGATTTCATTTTTTACTATCACTAAATGTAAAAAAACAATGAATAAATGTCATTCCATTCTCGAGAAAGAAACTGGATTCCAATATTATATGAAATCAAATTATAATGCAAATTACAACATTCACTTATTATTAAACATTATTAGTAATAATACTGTATCAAAGTAATTTGTTGAGAGAGGAGAAAATTAAAAAAACACGTACCTGTGAGAGAGACAAAACCTTGCTGTGGTTTTTAGAAAATTCTAAGTTCTGAGCTTCAGTAACTAAACAATTTTTCTTCTTGCTCTAGAGCTAATTTAATGTGTTTTGAAGCTCGACGTTTGAAAGTTTCGCAAGATATTCTCTTATCTGACATCATGGATGAAAAAATATCAAGAAAATCAATGGGAAAAATGTCAGAAACAAAGCCGCTACGCTGAAAACTAAAGTGAATTGTGAAGTAAACTCAATGAGAAGTCTAACGCATGTGCAGAGCTAAAATGACGAGTGGAAATACAGAAAATGACTCAAGTGTTATATGAGATAGAGGGTCTGGTCGGTCGGTGTCCCCGCATTGAAAATACATCTTACAAAACGATTTTATTGCTTTCTCGGAGTCCACGGTCTAATTCCACTATAGAAAGAATTTAATACTTTTCACCTTGGATTGTATTCGATTTTAAAGATAAAGAAATGATACTCGTGAATGGACCCCCTCCCCCCCCCCTCATTCCATCTTCATTATATTTGCCGATTCGCAATGAGGCAAATATTGCCACAAAATATTTATAATATTTCCTAGATATAGATTCATTCATAACTCTTTCAACTCTTGATTATCATATGTAATGTAATCTAAGCAAAACTGTATTGGTGATTTGCAAGCAATATTAAAACAATCATTTGTTGATTGAAATTATTTTATAAGCTTCTCTCTCTCTTATATATATATAATATAAAATTTAATTCAATTACAAATCGAGCAAATTTAAAAGAATAAGTTAATGCAAATTATCCACAATTTTAATGCAGTTCTTGATAAGTCATTAAATTTTATAATATTATTAGATATAATTACAATGAGAACAAATTTAAAAATTGAAATGGCATTCTGTGTTTTCCTCTTTTTTTTATAATAAAAATATCTGCAAGAAATAAATAGTCTTTTCTCTGTTTTCTCCCAAATAATTGTTTTAAAGTGCCGCATTATCGATAAGTACTTAGACATGAGTATTGCATTTATCTGGACGACACCAGAATTCCGTAATTAGACAATTCTTTTGTTTCTCCCCGTCACTTTCAATTCGATATTTCTTTCCAAAATCTTATCAATTTCGAAGTAATTGTTTATTTTTCTAAGTCATAAAAACTGTTCTAAAATGATATAAGAGAAAATTTTGTCGGTCTTACTGTAGGATATTTTTAAAAGGTGTTTCGTTATAGTGTATAAAAAAGCATTAAAAAAAACTCATTTCCTGTTTTGCAAAAGAGTATAAACGTTTCTTCAACGTTCACAAAGCAGTGATATAAATATCCTTCCTTCTTTTTTTAAATTATAAATTTCATAATAAACAATTTGCGACTCGTAATGAATTTGGAAAAATCGTTTGAAAAAAGTTTTTATATATTCATATTTCCTATTAACTGACATATTGTCAATTTTTTAATAAATTTGGCTTCAAATTCAATACATATCTACACTTCCAATGATAAACGTATGCACCAGATTTCATCCATTTAGCTCCTTTGGTTTTGTAGTTATCGTGTTAACTTGTATTCAAACAGCAGGACAGACATATTTCCTCTGAATGAATTTCGCTCAAAATTTGACAGAAATCTACAAATTTGGTGTATGGAATTTCATGCGTCTAGCTCAAAACGTTTTTGAATTGTAGGTTTCACAGACACAGACAGACAAGCATAATTCTACATGTGTTTTTCGGAGTTGGGGAAATCTGGAATTTTAAAATTCAACAAAATCTCTTAATTCTAATTTTTTGATAATGGTTAGAATTTTTCTTTGCATAGAAGAAAATAAAAACGAACGAATTTAATTTTCACAAAATTCATTTTATTACTATTTCTAAATTCGAAAAATATCGCATCTTTTAAACTGACATGAAATGATGAATGCATGGCGTGGACTTCATTCATAACTTGTCAGAATTGTTAGGGCGAGTGGCGGATGCTATAGTTTAAATGTAATTTTAATTTTCTTCATTTTCATGTTTTGAAATTCTAAATGAAATTATTTTGTATTTTATGTTTAAATTTTAACTGAATGATTTTGTTTTCAAACAAAGCAGTTTTTGATGTTACTTTTTAACACTCGTAAAATTTATAGAAAAATCTTTTTAAACAATTAGTAAGTGAATGCGACTTGCATGAATTATGTAGTATATCCATGGTTCTTCATGTTGATTCTCAATTTTAAAGTAACTTACTGTTCTTTTTAGTTTGATTAATTAAAAAATACTAACTGTTAACTAAAAAAAATGGAAATTAATCAGAAAATATTTTTCTAAAATGCTTTTTAATTAAAAAAAATTTATTATTAATATTCAAACTTTTGCAAAGAAATAATATTATTTTGAATAAAAATGTATTTACTTTATCAAAATAGCAATCATAATTATAATTGTGTTATTATCCTTTAATGGATAGTCCAAATATGATTTCGAAAAACTTTAAGCAGTTATTTCATTTATAGATTATCAACACATCTTAAAATATCGTTCAATTGTAACATTTGATTATTAAAAGTTCATAATTATTTTTACTTATTTTAGCTGTTATTATTTTATTTTATTATGAGATTTAAATAATAGTGTGAAAATTTTTCAGTATCAATGGGATGCATTTTATGAATTAATCTGAGGGATTTATCAAAGAATTGTTCATTTTCTATCTCTATCTGTCGTTGATCGTGCAATACTTATTACACCGGGATCGTATAATATCATTGTTTGGGATAATTAAAAATAATTACCTGAAATAATTATTTTTTAATTGAATTAGCTACAAAATAATTATCTTAATTTAATCCTCCGAGCGCCTAATTATTCCGAGTATGGCTTCACTAAAATTTATCTCTACTACAAAAAATATCAACTTCACAGGAGAGAGAGAGTTCGAAAAACAAACCAGCAGTGGGCGTCCAGTTATCATAGTGGGGAAAATGGATTCTTATCAATCTGTTTATCCATCTTACTGACTGACCATTTCCCTCCCCAACTTTTTTCAGACATTGCCAATATGAGTTTAGTTTAAAACTCTGGTCCGAAATTGTTTTCGAAAAACTATCAACCACACCTTGGAAATGGAAAAATATTTTCCATTAGAGGTCTTAATTTTTCAAACTAAACATATTAAGTTTTTCTGTAATTAAATTGATTATTACCTATCTTTCTTTATTTCAACAATTTTACAAAAGAAACTTTGTTATGTCTTTTCATTAATAATATATAAAAATGAAAAAAAAAAACATTGAGGGATATTAATGTGTTAAAACCATGCTATATATTTACATTTTTTCTGCAGAATTTATAAGTAATGTTTTATGTTAATTTTTCTAGAGACTTTATTATTTTTTTATTTATTTTATTTTATTTTTTTTATGTTGAAAGGCAAAAATTTAGCATCTTAATGAAGAAACCTCACAATTTTTGTCTATCTTTTTATAGAGAAGAATATGCCTCGACCATTCTTTGACACATTTTGAAAATATGAAAATAAGCCATTTTAAATTTCTTGTTTTGGAATTCAGCACAGCAGCTTAAAGCAACGAAATTGCTTTTGTGTATTTATTCCAGGTCAAAACAGAATTCGATTAGACTATTGTATATTATAACAAGCATTGGGCAGACGAGACAAAAATGTGGCATGTTCAAAATTGAAAAACACAATTTTTCAATATTATATAAAATGAGTTCCTTTAAAATTATTAATTTATTTTATTTTACAATATAAAAAGGCAATATAAATCCTTTTATTAATAAATAAAAAGATAATTTTTAAAACCAAATTGCCTGGTCATTTGAAAACATTAAAATAATAGTAATAAATTGTATCATAACATTAAATACAAAGTGAAAATATGCTGTTATCACAACATGGGTGAATGTTGTTTTACGTAGAATTCACAATATGGTTTTCGGAATTTAACATTGCTATATATAGTTTACATAATATTGTATGATTTTATATAATATTCGGTTGCTTAATGAAAAATTGCCCCAGTGACTTTCTTGAAATAAAATCGCAAATAAACTGAATGATTAAGCAAATACTAATATATTATGGCTGAAATCTTAATTTTACATACTTAAAAAAATTCGGGCCATCTATAATATTATTTGATATTGTATAATATTCCTGATACGGTATTCGCAATATTGTTCAATACAATATTGTGATGCTACTAGGCTTAAAGAATATATTTTCTAATGTGTCTAGAAGCATGAGTAAGATTTTTGTTGACTTTCACTCGAGTTACAACTCCGATAGGAATAAGGTTTTCATAGTATTTTCTCTTCCAAAGACAGCATCATTCGAAGTATCCATTTAACAAATCTTATGCTTTACATCCACCAAATAGGATCCATTTGGTGAGTTTAGTATCGATAACTCAGCATCTTAAACACGCATGAAAAGTTAAATCTATTGCTGTCTTTACAACATTTACAAAGATTCACTTTAAATTTGCTTCTTCTTGAAATATTTGTTTTCTTTTACAGACCTCCTCCCCCAGTTTGAGAGGTGTTTTGTCTCTGAAAGCGAGCCACGGCGTAACTCCTCTCGGGCGTCTCCTCGCCGGTCACCACGTTTGGTGACACCACGGCGGTCACCACGTTTGGCGTCACCACGTTAAACACCTGAATAAGGAGATAGCGCAAGGTACTCTTAATAGAAGAAAGTTAAGTAAAGAACTGTTTTCAACACAATCAAGCAGCTCGGATAGCCAAATAAAAACTTCAAAAAAGTTTTATCATCATCCCTGAAGAGCAGCGTCTCTATGCAGCAGGAGAATTCAATTGGCAAGCATAAAATGTCACAATATTAAAATTTAATTCGTACTATTCTTTAATTTATTTAATTCTGATTTTTAATTTTGAGGGAGTCATTTTATAATAGCCAGCTGGCGAATTTTTGACATATTTCAGAATATCAAGAGGCCAATAAAGCAGATGATGAATTTTTAAAATTGAGAATCTGATAAAATTGAAATTTTATGTCACTTTCTATGCGTCTTACAATAATTTTCAATATGTTCTTTGCTACTTATTGACTTTTTCCCATCCATTTCTCTTCTAAATTTTTAATTTTTACATATTAAAAATGAATAAAATAAACTATTCGCATAAATCTCAGCCTTCAAAAATACTATAATCTTTTTATGTAGACCCTATTTGTCAAATTTCCCAAAAATGGAGTGGTTAAGCATTGTGACTATTATTGAATGCAAATAAATTTAAATAGTCAAATTCAAACACAAGATCCATCCGGAAATTTTATTTTAAATGAAAACCAGTAAATATAACAAACCATTAAATAAATAAATATAACAATATTTGTTTGTTTGTTTTGTACATTTCATATCTTATCAGTCAAATCTGAAAAACAAAAACTTAGCCTGGAATTTTATATTCTAAAATATTAATATGAAATTTTACGAGCTGAATATCTTTTTGCAACTCGCCAAAGCTCATGAGTGCCATTTTGAAACAATTCTTTATTAACATTTTTTTAAAAGTTTTTTGTATTTTTTTAAGGAATATTTCTATTCCAATTGGTCAATAGATGCAATGTAATGCTTTATAGCAGATAAAATATTTTTTTAGCAGAAATTCATGGCATTACAATTCAAAGGGGGGGGAGGGAGGTCATCACTTTACTGGTAAGAGCAAAGTGCCGAAAATCTTACTCACCATAATTGCAGTGGAACAGCTACCGGACAAGAGCCAACTGAATAATATCCGAAGACTCGTCCCATGGAACTGGTTAAGACACAGAAAACTATTTTATCCTTTTTTCGAGATTTTTTTGCTATGTACACACACTGCTTGACAAATTAATTTCCTTTGAAAATGTTTGACAGTTGTATTACCAACCTGCGAACACTTGTTGCGGGATGGAGATGACAATGTCTAGGGGTCGGGAGAAGAATCGGTTTTTTCAGTTTCCCGAGATGCCGGAACTGCCGACCGAGAAACGAGTCACGAGGGTGGCTCTCTCCAACAGATAGAAGCCACTGGATCTGAAAGGCCTTTGTTCATACTGTTGCTGGAGCTGGGAAAGTGCAATAAATGACCGCGATACCCAGATAACACAGCCTGTTACTCATTATTGTACAACAGGATGGAACAAAAATGGCCTTAAACATTTTATTTTAGTTTGGTAATAGTGCAAAAAACCTGCCTTTTAGGTTCTAAAACATTTTTTTTAAAAAAAAAGGTTGCAATATTACATTATCTTGAAATGCCTCAAATAATTTGAAATTTGTAAAAAAAAATAAAAAAAATGGAGATTTTTAAAAAGGGCCTTTAAAACTTTTTCATAGATTTTAATTTCGTAATTGTGGAGAAAAGTTAGGTTTTAAGTTCAAAAAGAATTTTTAAAAAATCTGGTTGCGATATAACAATATCTCGAGGGGCCACAAAGAACTTAAAGTTTGTAAAAAATATTGAAAAATTATAAATTTTGATAAAATATTTTTATAAATATTTCGTTCATATAATGTGACGAAAGATGATTTTAAATTCATATATAAGCATTGCAATTGAAAAAAAATTATTAATTACAAAGTATAATAATGAAAAAATACTTTTTATGTCAAATTTTGCGTTTCTTTTTTCTGTATCCTTAATGATTACGAATGTTAAAGCTGCAAAATGTTTGTTTTTACTTCAGTGCCACATTAAACTGTTTTTTTAAATTAAATTTTGGCATATTTACACGTGTATAAAATTTTGATTTTATATATCCTGCTTTTACGATTGAACCACAAACATTTTGAGCCGATTCAGCCATCACTTTCACAGCTCTTTATCTTGCTTGCATGTGACAAGGAAGAAAGGGAAAGTCGATAAGCGAGTCCGTTATGCTATTTGGTTCAGCTTTAGATGCCTTCTGTATAAGTGAGTCATTGGAAACCTGTTTTAGCAAGAGAAGTTCAGTTACGTCATTTTTAAGCCATCAGATTATGTCGATCTAATCTTTTGCATCGACGTTTATCTTTGGAACTTCAAACTTCCTGATTCTGTCTTTATTTTTGCTCTTAAAACAAGTCATAAATCAAGTTCTCCTTGAATTTTACGTTCATCACTTAGCATGGACAAAAGGATATTTTCTGAATAAGCAAAGTGTCAATTTCTTTGAATAATTTGGTCTATAACATTCTTGAGAGCGTCAGAGAAATAGCGTGAACATGAAATAAGTTATTTGGAACCTTATTGAAAGTACAAGAAATAAGGTTACAAAGTACATGAATGAGTACATGAAATTTACCAGGTGCCTCTATATTATCTCTTCTTCTCTATTTGATGAATCTGGTTGGTTTGCCTTTTTTTGTAAAGAACACCTTTGTTCTTCAGCGTTGTCATTGTCTCCAGTAATCATTTTTGATGCGCTAGTATTTTTTGTCCGTTCTTGATTAAACTTTATTATTCTCTGTAGTTCTTTAATTTATCTTGCTTCTTTCTTCCTGAAAGCGCTTGTGGTAGCAATATCAATATTGCCTATAACCATTTTCCTCTTAGAGCGTTAATCGTTTAGAACCTTTTTTTCCACAACTGGCAGTCAAACTTATCTCAACATTTTCTGCTTTTAGACTTAAATAAATTCCTGTATTTAACATGATAAGTTTTTATCATTTGTGAAATACTTTTGCTAGAAGCAACGAGAAATAAAAGCTCTTCACCATATTTATTCTATTATTGGAACTAAAGTGTCATATTTTTCTTACAGAAAGATCCTTCGCTGAAGCAATCTTGAGATTATGTCTAATATAATAGTAGCACTAGATTCGTGAGTAATGAGTTCACCTTCAAGCAAATCACTAATTTCCCAAAAATAGAACTCTCCTATATTTATCTTGTCTTCGCTAACTTAGACTGCGCCATTTTTACTCATAGCAAAACACTCAAGCGTACAAACTAACAAATCAGTTAATCAGTTACACAATAGATGGAGCAGAGACGCCAACACGCTACTGATTTGAAACTAGCTCTGTCCTCGTCACCGGACGCTGACAAATCTCCCCATTAACTCAATAACAACCGACGACTCAGTGCAATTGTAAAACTGTTTTTATACTTTTATTCGTATGACAACGCGTATTTAAAGCTTTTTATTTCATAATCGAGGGATGCAAAAATCCTTAAAAAGTTACAAAAAGTGGGTTTTTATGAAACTTGAACGTCCTTGCGGCACCTCAAGATGTACTCTAATTTTTTTTTTTTTTTTATAATTTTTAATTCTTATGGAGAACGCGCCCCTCAGTGTACAGAATGCCAATGCCAATTGTCAGTTCAACACATTCTAATTGATTGTCCACAATTCATTTCACAATGCACCCGTTGCTTTCAGTCTTCCTCTATCATTTTGAAAGACATTCTTCGTAAAATTAATCATCCAAATCTTTTCACTTTCTTAAAAATGGTCGGTTTTTACCATTTGATCTAATTAAAAATGGTTCAATTATAAAGGTTTTTTACCGTTTACATAAACATTGACAAATCACGACAAATACTAAGATGTTTTTTATTATATATTATTTTTATGATTAGCTTATGATTATGTTTGAGTTTATAAACAATGTTTTAATTAATACCACACGTTTGGCGCAGCATAATCAAAAATGGTTTTTGCGCCACAAAACTCCACTAAATCAAATCAAATCAAATGCGCTATTACAAATTAAAAGTTGATTACGTCGTAGAAAATCTTTAAAATGTAACAAAAATTTCAATTTTATGGATCTGTAACGTTCTTGCTGCACCTCAAGACCTCCTCCAATATTTTTCATATTTATTATTAATTTTATCTACACCAAAAGACAATTTTTCCGCACTATTACAAATTAAAAATCAAAAATTGATTTTTTCATTTCACCCAACTGTACGATACTGCGCGATATTATTTAATGTTATACAATAGAACGAATATTGCTTAATATAGAACACTATTACACAATATGTGTGCTGCTAGGGTAATTTGGGATTCCCGATTATAAGGGAATTAATATTTTTAAGATGAAATTTAATAGTTTTTGGATGGTGTATACGAGATAACGAATTAGTTTTTTTTTTCTTTTTTAAATAAAGTAGAATTCTAGTTATCTGGCGTGAGAGTAGATCTTATCCGAATAATAGAATATCCGGTTAAGTAGAGAATTGATGAAATTTAATTTCCTTGAAAAAAGTGACTTTTACAACATTGTAATATAAAGATTACAAACAAAAGGTTGATTACTTTTTGTTCACTTAATACAAAATTTAAAATATTACTTCTTTCACCTTCTTATTCGTTTTTCTCGAAAAGATTATGTAAAATTTTTTCTTTTCTCAAAACAATTTGAATTGCAATTTAAGGTACCTGGAATTCTACTGTAATATAGTTTCAGGCAAAAACTAAACAGGACCATTCTTTTCTATTACTTTTAATAAGTTCGTTCTTTCTGTAAAAACGAATTGATAGTTAAAGCATTTAGACGATTTATGAAGAATTCATTCACTTGAGTCTTGAAAGTACTTAATACATATTTTAATAAATGCCTTTTAAGATATAAATACTTCAACTTTCGATGTGTCAAAATCGTCAGCCAATCCCCTCCCCCTCCCCCCAGTTTCATGGACATCCTCATCGTTAGTAACTCATTTTGTTGCTATAAAAATCTAGAACTTCGCACTCTGGAATTCTTATTCAAAAGCTCAGTCACTTATTAGGCGTTACATTTCTTGGTTTGATGTTTATCACTGTTACACGCAAATGCACTCTTAGCGTACAGTATTCGCATAACTAGCACCATATGAAATGATCAAAATCTTCACGAGATATAATCTTATCTCTTTCATTCTTAAAAATATTCTAAGGGAATTTTGCTCTTTGGAGCGATTATTTTAATGTCTTCAGTCTGATTATATATACATAATGTTGAACTTCTGATTTATTTTGCATTTGCTAAGTTTATTTACTAGAAGCGAAAATGCTTTAGCTTTCTTCAAAATCTTGCACCTTTATTGGCTTTTAGCATAAGAAAAAAATTCAAAATCCATCGTTCATTTACTTTCCGTTACCTGGTTTTAAACTGTAATCATAAGCAAGGAGTAGTATTGCTCAATTGATTATTTTTCATTGAAACATCCTTATTTATTGATAAATCCTCAACGGCTGTAGGTAATCGAATTTGATACTCTGTAGTCAAGTTTATTTTAAATGAAAGTTAGATGAGAAAACGCTAAGAATATTTGTAGCTAAGTTTCTTTACATAGAACTGGCAATGGGAATTTTGTGTAGTATTAGATGAAGGGGAAGGATTGGGATGTGGGAGAGAGGGGATGGGCTCTGGGTTGGGATGAGGGGGGGGGAGGGTTGAGATGTGGTAGAGGGTGGGCTTTGGTTTAGGATGAGGGAGGGAGGGGACGGTCTACGTGGGAGAAATGGATTCGGGAGTTTATTGATGGGGTCGATGGTCTAGAACGTGAAGGAAGGTCTATCTAGAGGGTCAATGCAATCTGGTTGTAGGAGCGTTTTGGAATAGGGAAGATGAGGGAATTCGGGCTTGCATAAGAAGGGACAGTTCATGTAAAGACTTAACTCGTATTTTAGCATGCCATCTAACTTTCATGGAACACATACTGCAGTTACTTAGAATCTGTAGATTAAAATGAGCAAATTTTTAAACATAATTTTTAGAGAGAGAAAAAAAAAAGGATCGCATTTTTAGGATTAAGCACTAATAAGCAACAAAAAATTCTATTAAAATTACTGAGCTGAATTGGAATTGAGTCGCAGTTAGTCAAAGGCGCAAGATGTATTTATATGATGTTCGATGAAATTGTGGTTTTACTATATATATAATGTGTATATAACCTTAATTTATGCCCTGATTAGTTTACTGAATTTTATCTTAAACTAGTCCATATTCTTTTATTCTAAAATTTTCTCTTATTTCCTTATCCAAACTCCACTTTATTAATTATTTTTAACACGATCTTTAACAGTTTTGACTGTTGCTATTCACGCTCTGAGAGAAGGGATAAAAATTTCTAACGCCTAAGGCCTTCTTTTCAAAGATGATTAAAATTCTTTTTTCTAAATCGACAAGTCAAAGAAATCTTAAGAGATTTTTAGTAAAAAGGATTAACGGAAGAACTTACTCTTGTATTGCGAAGTAGATAAATGTGTCATCTTATCGTTTCTCACCTGTACAAATTATGCTTCCCTTGGAAAAGTAAGTTAAATTCCAACTTCGCCTTCTTTCTCGGCCATACATCTGCACTGTCCCATATATAGTATAATGAAGTCATCGTCGAAAACTTTTTTTGTTTTTTAAATTATTGTAAATTTCTAATTATAGAGAATATCGTTCTATTAAGCAGTCATTTAAGAAATATTAAGTTACTCATAAATGTAAAATATTTGGGCATTATTTGAAAGTTTAATGATTGAAAAATTAATAAATATCCTTTTTCTATTTCTTTATTTCTATTGAATGCTGAATAAATAAATGATGCGGTAACAATTAAAAAATTCACAGCGGTTCAGTGAATTTTTCCACCACATTGTATCTCTTAAAATTTACATTTCGGATTATATCTTTATAAAATAACAAATGAAATTTTATTAGTAAAAAGAAAGTCTGGTCCTTTTGACATTTTAGTTTCCCATGAAACTACAGGGTGGTTATGATTAAAGTGACCCTATTTAGACAACTCTAGAACCTGTTTTGCTTATCGTATTTTGATGAAACTTGGTATAAATGTTATATGGCGTCATAATTTCTCCTGGTGGTCAAAATTTGAACTATTTTTCTTATTGCAGAAATCCTTTTCCCATTGTCCCTATAACGTATATACCAAGTTTCATCAAAATCAGATAGGTAGAACGGATTTTTGAGGGATTTGAATAGGGTACTGTAATTACAACCACCCTGTATTAAGTAGTTTCTTTTTTCTGTAAGAAGGATATACAGAATTTAAGTTCACTTTTATTATTATGATTGAAATGTTAATTTTTATTTCCTTAGAATAGAAGATTAAAATATAGTATCTTATATAATATTTTTTATTAGAATATCATTAATTAACATTTTAATTAGATTTTTTTGAAAGGAAAAGTCGGATCAAGTAATCAATCATTAATCAAGTAATCGGCACATAAAAAAAATCGGATTTTTATGTGCTGATTAGTAAGTAGAAAAACTATTTATATTACTGTTATTGTTTCATAGCTGTATATAAAATGTAATTATATATTTTATAGTAGATAAGCAATAAATATACTAGATTAGACCAGCAGTATGAGATTTAAAACAGAAGATATGCATAAAAATGCCACTTACATAAATTATATAAATGAATTATTCTAACTTGACATAGTGGTGTAATAATATTTATAAATACAGTAAACTTTGGATTATTTATGCCAACTGGATTCGGTATGCCAACTGCGGATGAGCGAATTAAGGATTAACCACAAAATGATAATGTGTTCTTTTCTCATTTTTGTGAATAATCTTCGAATAATTTTTATTCGCAGTTTCAAGCGGACTTTTGCATGATTTTTATTCAAAATAAACGAGCGTATACATTATGTACAAGTCGATAAATATGATTTAATATAATTCTGTACTTCAAAGTTTGTTGATTAAATTTAATTCTTATAAAATGTCTAAATTTTTAACTAAATGTTTTAATTTTTCTTTGTGATGGAAGTCTTTAAAAGACATTTTGTGATTTTGAAAACTGCAAATAATCGAGTTTACTGTATAATAGTTATAAAATATCTTTAATACATCATCCAAAAATTATTAAATAAACAATCTTTATATAATTTCTTTCGATCGGAAACTGTTTCTATAATGCTTTTTTCCGTGATTTACTGCACTGAAACAGCTCTCAACGACAGTTTAGACAGAGTTCGGTTAGCTCCAACGACCTCTGTCCGCTGAATTCGCCTTTCCCCGTGGCCGGCAGCTCCGTTCAGTGTATCAGGAGGTCAAGAGAATCGATTCTCTCGCCGACCCCTCGGACATTGTCATTTCCTTCCCACAAGTGTTCGCAGATTGGCAGTACAAGGGTCATCATTTTTGAAGAAAACTGTTTTATCAAGCAGGGTGTTTGCACATCATGGAAATCTCGAAAAAAAGTGTCAAAATAGCGTCCTGAGTCTGACCAGTTCCATTGGTCTGTCCTTTGGAGTGTCAACTTCCGTTTCGTCCAGGTTGCCAGAATTATGCAGATTGCCTAAGCCTTAAAAAATAAGAAAAAGGCCAAATTCTGATAAATCGATTAAAGTACTATTTTTTTAAAATTATTAATTGAAAAAGGGTTTTAAAAGAAAACTAATTGCATTAGATTGTCATATGCACAAAGTTTTTTTTTTTTTTTTTTTTTTTTTGTGATGAAGTGGCATTGAAGTGAAAATTTTCTTGCATTTTCCCCTAAACCTTTCACAAAGTTTGGCTCTTCACTTAGTTTCATCAATACAACATGAAATAGCGAATATAATATATTCAATGTCAAATGAACAAACACATGGTAAAAATGTTCTAAATTTGGTAATAATTATTGAAGATAGTTTCGGTATTTGTAATAAATGATTAGCAGTAGATATATTTAATAAAATAAAGTGTATTAATAACAAAGTATATTGAACTCGTACTCCTATGAAAATTTCCAAAACGTAATTATCAAAATGCATTTAAGTTTCGATATTATTCAGCTAATATTTAAATTTAATACACTGCGTCATTTTAGGTTCATCACTACAAATACAATATATGTATAAATAGAAAAGAAACTGAGACTTTCCGACAACGAAAATCACTGAAATTTGAGTTGGGAAATGCGGGGAAGTATTCGAGATAAATACTTCCAAAAATGAAAACAAATTATATAAAGATATAAATTTTAATATATTTAAGAAATCTGAATTGCTTCATTAGGAAATCAAACAAAAATATTTATATTTTAAAAAAAATCTTAGTACCAAGTTAGAGCAATTCCGTAGTAATCTATCGGCAAAAGGGGAGAATCATGCCCACAATTTAACATGCCCAGAAAAAAAAAAGGATTAAATTTATCTAATAATAGCATAAAATTATAAGCCCAGTAATTACATCGAATTTGTTTTAATATATTTAATATCTTTGAGAGTTTCATTGTCTTAGCTTGAAACTTGTTACGAATAAAGAAAACAAGATTGATTTTTATAAATAGCATTGCAAAATGTAAATTTTTTTTAGAAATAAAATTAGTCTAAAAGATACACAATGCTTATACAATTAAGCATTAAAGTGTGAAATTTCGTATGAATGCAATAAAAAGAATTTTTAACTGTACGTATTGAAATTTGACAATCGTAATCTGAATTAAAATAATTGAATATTTTATTTCGAAATCTTGTTAACTGCTCTTTAAATGGTAAATTTGACTCACTTTCCCAAGCCAAATAGATTATTTTTAAGCTGAGTTTGAAATGGTCAATGTTATTAATTACTTATTATAAATAATGAATCACAATGACCGTAATATATAAAAATATTTGATAAAAATGACAAGGTCTTGATATCCTGAAATTTTACAATTTCTGCTAATTTCTTTTCTTAAATTCAGATCTTTAGCTACAATTCATAAATTAATGAAGTTTTAAAATCTCATACAAGAAAAATTAAATATCTTTAATTAATTTACCACAACTTCCAGGAAATAGAAAGCTTAAAAATATGTTTAAATAGTTTTCTTTGGCGAAACGTGATTATAGAATTTGAGCTCGCAATTTCTTGGTTTCAACCGAATGTTTATATATATTCTATCTGAAACTAATTGATAAAAAAAATTAATACTTTTCTCAAATACCTTTATTTTAAAATTGCATAATGTTTCATTTAATTTGATACTTGCCTATATATATTTTTTTAAAGTCAGTGATAAAATTTCATTGTATATCAAAAGCCCTTTTCTACGTAAAATAAATTTTTAAATGTTTGAAATTAATCCGAAAAGGTACTATGAATGTTCTATAAATTTAAATAAATCGTTTACCAATTGAAATTCTCCCATAGAATGACTATAAAATGAATTTAATCAAAAAGATTGGTTATTACAATGCACTGTAAACTGACTGAACTCCTGCCCGACTATTGTGTGTTACCTTGATTTCTTCCAAACTATTTTGTGGTACCTTGGCTTCTTCTATTGTGTGGTGCCGTGACTTCTGCCCGACTAATGCGTGGTGCCGTGACTTCTACCCGACTAATGCGTGGTGCCGTGACTTCTGCGATGAATCTCCCTTCGAAGCTGTGCCTGCTCTCTTCAGTCTCCTTTCCTGAATACAAACTTTGCTGCACGAACTTGTGTGTAGAGTGCAACCTTTGCTGCACGAACTTGTGTGTAGAGTGCAACCTTTGCTGCACGAACTTGTGTGTAGAGTGCAACCTTTGCTGCACGAACTTGTGTGTAGAGTGCAACCTTTGCTGCCCGAACTTGTGTGTATAGTGCAACCTGCCCTCCACGAACATGTGTGTATAGTGCAACCTGCCCTCCACAAACTTGTGTGTAGAGTGCAAACTGCCCTCCACGAACTTGTGTGTAGAGTGCAAACTGCCATCCACGAACTTGTGTGTAGAGTGCAAACTGCCATCCACGAATTTTTGTGTAGAGTGCAAATTGCCCTCCACGAACTTGTGTGTAGAGTGCCGCCTTTCCTGCTCGAACTTGTTTGTAGAATGCAAAATTTCCTGCACTAACTTGTGTGTAGAATACAACCTTTGCTAAATACAACCTTTCCTACACGAACTTGTGTGTAGAATACAACCTTTGCTAAATACAACCTTTCCTACACGAACTTGCGTGTAGAATACAGCCTTTCCTGCACAAACTTGTGTGTAGAATGCAGACTTTCCTGCACGAACTTGTGTGTAGAATGCAGCATTTCAAGCACAAAATTGTGTTGAAAAGTATAACAATTTTGAAGTGTTAAATTAAAAATATATGTAAATGAGTCTGCAGCTCGAAATTGTCTGGTGTCATCAGTTACGAATTTGTCTGCTAACTTCATTCTCCTCCACGAAATTGTGCCTGCGAACTTGCAGTCTCCTTCACGAAATTGTGCCTGCGAACTTGCAGTCTCCTTCACGAAATTGTGCCTGCGAACTTGCAGTCTCCTACACGAAATTGTGCCTGCCAGTCTCCTACACGAAATTGGGCCTGCCAGTCTCCTACACGAAATTGGGCCTGCCAGTCTCCTTTACGAAATTCTGCCTGCCAGTATCATGCCTGCCAGTCTCCTTCACGAAATTCTGCCTGCCAGTCTCCTCCACGAAATTCTGCCTGCCAGTCTCCTCCTCGAACTTGTGCCTGCCAGTCTCCACCTCGAACTTGTTCCTGCCAGTCTCCTCCTCGAACTTGTTCCTGCCAGTCTCCTCCTCGAACTTGTTCCTGCCAGTCTCCTCCTCGAACTTGTTCCTGCCAGTCTCCTCCTCGAACTTGTTCCTGCCAGTCTCCTCCTCGAACTTGTTCCTGCCAGTCTCCTCCTCGAACTTGTTCCTGCCAGTCTCCTCCTCGAACTTGTTCCTGCCAGTCTCCTCCTCGAACTTGTGAATGCCAGTCTCCTCCTCGAACTTGAGTATAGAATAGAACCCTTTCTGCACGAACTTGTGTGTAGATTGCAGACTTTCAAGCACAAAATTGTGTTGAAAAGTATAAGCATTTTGAAATGTTAAATTAAAAATATATGTAAATGAGTCTGCAGCTCGAAATTGTCTGGTGTCTTGAGTTGTCTGCTAACAAGTTAGCGAATTTGTCTGCTAACTTGATTAACCTCCACGAAATTTTGCCTTCCAGCTTGAGCTTGCAGTCTCCTCCACGAAATTTTGCCTGCGAACTTGCAGTCTCCTCCACGAAATTTTGCCTGCGAACTTGCAGTCTCCTCCACGAAATTTTGCCTGCGAACTTGCAGTCTCCTCCACGAAATTGTGCCTCACAGTCTCCTCCTCGAACTTGTGCCTGCCAGTCTCCTCCTCGAACTTGAGTATAGAATAGAACCTTTTCTGCACGAACTTGTGTATAGAATGCAAACTTTCCTGCACAAACTTGTGTGTAGATTGCAGACTTTCCTGCACGAACTTGTGTGTAGATTGCAGACTTTCCTGCACGAACTTGTGTGTAGATTGCAGACTTTCCTGCACGAACTTGTGTGTAGATTGCAGACTTTCCTGCACGAACTTGTGTGTAGATTGCAGACTTTCCTGCACGAACTTGTGTGTAGATTGCAGACTTTCCTGCACGAACTTGTGTGTAGATTGCAGACTTTCCTGCACGAACTTGTGTGTAGATTGCAGACTTTCCTGCACGAACTTGTGTGTAGATTGCAGACTTTCCTGCACGAACTTGTGTGTAGATTGCAGACTTTCCTGTACGAACTTGTGTGTAGATTGCAGACTTTCCTGCACGAACTTGTGTGTAGATTGCAGACTTTCCTGCACGAACTTGTGTGTAGATTGCAGACTTTCCTGCACGAACTTGTGTGTAGATTGCAGACTTTCCTGCACGAACTTGTGTGTAGATTGCAGACTTTCCTGCACGAACTTGTGTGTAGAATGCAGACTTTCCTGCCTGAACTTGTGTGTAGAATGCAGACTTTCCTGCCTGAACTTGTGTGTAGAATGCAGGCTTTCCTGCAAGAACTTGTGTGTAGAATGCAGACTTTCCTGCACGAACTTAATGCAGACTTTACTGCACGAACTTAATGCAGACTTTACTGCACGAACTTGTGTGTAGAATGCAGACTTCCGAGCACAAAAATGTACTGAAAAGCGTAAACATTTTAAAGTGTTAAATTAAAAATTTATGTAAATGAATGTGCAGCTCGAAATTGTCTGGTGTCTTGAGTTACGAATTTGTCTGCTAACTTGATTCTCCTCCTCGAAATTGCGCCTGGTAACTTGGAAGTCTCCTCCTCGAAATTGAGTGTAGAGTATAACCTTTCCTGTTGGAACTTGAATGTAGAATGCAAACAGTCCTGCACGAATTTGTGTGTTAAATGTACGAAATGTGTACAGAATGGAGCCTTTCTTGCACGAACTTGTAGTCTCCTTCACGAAATTTTGCCTGCTAACTTGCATTCTCCTCCTCGAAATTTTGCTTGCCAACTTGCATTCTCCTCCTCGAAATTGTGCCTGCCAGTCTCATCCTCGAACTTGAGTGTAGAATACGACCTTTCCTGCTCGAATTTGTTTGTAGAAATCAAACTGTCCTGCACGAACTTGTCTGTAGACTGCAAACTGTCCTGCACGAACTTATGTATGTTCTAAATCAGTTCTAAATTTTAAAAAACTTTACATAAGAAAAATGTACATTTATTCAACATTCTGTTTTCAAATGAACTTGCAGTGCAATAGAAAACTTTTTCTTAATGTTTGTGATCGGAAAAAGAACTATAGTTTCTTCGTTGAGCTATTTCCACTGCCTATTAAATTATATGGCGCGGCATGGCCAAAGATTGGCCGTTATTTTAAAAATCTCGAACACAAATAGCCGGCACAATGAGCTTCACTGAACGTAACGCCAGATGATTGTATCGAGTTTCCCCTAGAAATGCAAGTGAACAGGAAACATGGATCAGTCTCTAAACGGAATTCCGTTATGTGCTTTTGGAGAAAGTGACGCAAAATAAATGAAAACGGAATGATCGAAATTAATTCTTTGGCAATGAGAAATCAACAAAAAGATCCAAAATTGTAGGAACTGTTTTGTGTAGCGAAAGGGAGAAAGAAAGAATGAATTTTGACGCATTAACATCGAAATTCAATCAGCAGTGTTTTTATAAATGTCAAATTCTTAATAATTGAGTAATTGCTAAGCTCTGAAGTTTTTTGGACACTTATCAGCTACTTAAAAATTTCGATTCACTTGGATTTCCTGGAGACGTGAAGTGAGATTCTGCTAAGACCTCACTGTACGCTATTTGCTGAATGGGAAATGTCCCGTTTTTCTGTTTTAAAGATTGTTTGATTTAATGTTGTTCTTAGTCCTGAACTGCTTATAACATTGCACTTTTCTAAAGTTTCCATTCTTTGCGAATTCTGGTATCAATTTGCCAATAATCACCAGAAGAATACTTTTTCAACTGTAATTTTCTTTGATAAAAATCTCCAGAAAACCAAATTCACCAGGATACGAAATTCATCTGCCTTTGCTGTTGATCCAGCAAGTTGAGTGCTCTCTCATTGATGTCATTTCTCTGTGATAGAAAAAAAAAGGTCGTTCTGTCCATGGATTGACTGTTTTCCCAAATCCACACTTATCTTCTCACGTCGTCAATTCTGGATCAAGAGGCGGCATCAACATTCATGTTATTTTAGGACAAGGTAATTGCCTGGAAATTCATAAATTTGGAAAAATGGATTCAATTGTGAAACTATGAGTGGTAATTTGATTTGAATTAATTTTTCATTACTTTTAGCTTTCATTGTTCGCTTTTAAAATCCTTTTATTTCATGTAGAATGTTTTGTTAACAATCCAAAGTTTTGAAAGGATCCGCAGTGCTAGACTTAAATGTGATAGACTTAAATGTGTCCACTATACAGTAGACTCCCGATTATCCACGGGCGGGTTATCCGCGCCTGCCGCACAAATTTTTTTTGACTGATTTTTTCAAAAAGGTGCAGTTTTACAGTTATGCTTTTGTAATTACATAATACATAACAGTATTAAAACAGTACATATGTATTAATTTTTCTGTGTATCCTTGACGCCTCTCGTAAATACAAAGCAATTTTCTGTTTTCATTAACAAAATGCATTTTTGGTTAGTTTTGAGTGATATACTAAAATATTAAGCGTTAGTTAAACATTTCCTGCTGTTTATTTTACGTTTGATAGTACATAAAACGATTTTTCAAAGTTAGAATGTTTTCTTTTTTTGCTATACCCGTTTTTAGCTTTTTTCGGATTATCCGCGACGGCCGCGCCACCCAATTCCGCGGATAATCGGGAGTGTACTGTATTAAAAAAAATATTAAACATTGAATTTATGCTAATAGATAAAGTGGAAAATTTTATTTATTTACTTGAAATTCTAAGAACCTTATTTTCAGATAAACTTGTAAATCAGACCAAATTTGTTAGCAGTATTATAAGAGTATGTAATTAATAGTGATCAGTCTTTTGGAAATGCTTATGATTAAACTCGTATTTGATCTTTGTAAATCCATATCTGCTCTTTTCCCCAGATCTCACTCGATGATAACAAGATTAAATGGAAATAATCTTTTAATGAATGGTCGAAGGGAGCTGGCGTCGAATCATCATCAAATATCCCTGCAATTACAAGAATGGGAATCCGGCACTTCTATTGGCGGATGCTTGTGGAACTCTTGATGTAACAAGTTAATTGAATCAACCTACTGAATGGAAACGTTCTGTATTCCATTTGACTATCAATCACAAGATGAGAAAAGTAATGCATCGTTGAAATCAAATCTTTCAACATTTCAAGTTCCCTGATGTTAAAGGTTTCAACAATTATATTACAACAATGTATTGTTACCTAATCTGTTTATTTTAAAAACTTGCCACTGCATAGTCATTCTGACTATTGCAAATTAAAATCCATTTACCTTTCTCGGATTCTTAAAAAGAAAAAGAAAAAAGGAAGCAAACTTTTAAATTTCTCACGTGCATTACCAAACTTTGACGAAAGAATTAGAATAATATATGAATACCTAATATCGTTTTTTGTTGGCCAGCCGTTTTCGCTGGTATATTTTGTTTGGCATTCGACAAGGGTATTTGATTTTCAATCAACTTTTCATTCTAATATTTCTCTAAAGTTTTTGTAACAGTAATAATTTGATTACTGCAAACCAATTACAATATGTTTGAGTAAATTGAAAAAGTTATTTTTATTCTTTAAGGTATTGTATTTTCGTATGAAACAATCTTAAGATTCGTTACGTTTTAAAATTCAATTATATTTTCATTTCCCCCCCCCCACTTTAAATTTTTCCAGTAATATTGAATTTATAGATTCATGTGTAAATGGATCAACAAGTTTTCCTTTGAATTTACCTTCGTCTTTGATGTTCGAAATGGGCGTACATAACTGAATTTACCTTGATAATTAAAACTTTTTATGCTATGCTGTCAATATGGAATTCATTGGAAACCATTTTCAAACGACCATCAATAATATTGAGTAACCAAATAGAATCGAGTTCAATATTTTTTCTTGTGCACGTAGGAAAAATGATCTTCACTTTTGTAGACGGCACAAATAACAAATTTCATACATTAAATCTTCTATTAAGGACATTTTGTCAAAACTCTTGTCTTTAATTCTCTCTTAATATCAAAAGACCAATATGCGTTCTGTCTAGAGAATATCCTTAAGTGTCTAGTGTTCCTTCGTCCTAGGTGGTGTTGTTTCTTCGACGGATGGCCTCTGGCTATGTCAGGATATTGCTTGCATTAATGTAACTATTTAAAAATGCTAATGCCGGCGTCCTGACACAGGGGTAGCGCGTCTTTCCCGTGATCTAGGTGTCCTGGATTCGAGCCCCGGTTCAGGCATGGTTGTTCGTCCTCTGTTCTATCTGTGAGATGTGTGAATGTGCCCTCCTGTAAAAAGGGGTTGTGCAAGCGAATGAGTGATGCGTGAGTGGCAAAGTTGTACTCTTGGCCCTAGTTGACGCTACTAAAAACAAGAAACGCACCCTATCGGCTTAAATCGCTGTCTTCGTAACATCATGTATGCTATGAATGTGGTTGCTTAACACGTTTGTATTATAACTCTGAATATATGATATTTATTTATTTGAAATATTCATTTGACAGATAGCTGTGATTCTCGTGTGTGTTACTATGTAACTCTATTTTCATTCTGCGTAATTGATTTATTTTGAACGATTAAGATATTACATATAGCGATTTTACTTTTAAAGAAATTCTTACATTAGTATTGAAAATAGCGAGTTTTAAGGCTCGAAATCATTCTGCAATGTTCATACGCAATAATTAGCGGCGGCTGGAAAAGCGGAATATTCCACAGTTGATGAAAATCGGCAATGAATGTTAGATTATTCCATTTACATTTGCAATAATTTTGTGATGAATTATTTAATAATGTATTTCAATCTTAATGAAGTTTGACATTTCAGTATCTGCTACAACACTTTCTTTTCTTTTTTTAGAAGTTTAAACATATGTTAATTATATTGTCTAATGAATAAGCTTAAATATGTGACTTTTAAAATTTAAATTTCAGAGAATTTTTCAACAAGATCTAATAAATATATGTAATTTATTCAGTAATTACATCCATTTGCATTTATTTAAGGAAGAATTTTTTTTAAACTTAAGAGAAAATTCTTCTTTAAATTTTAAAACATTAAAAGCTTTTATCTTGTGTCCCCAAAACTATATATTAAATAGCTTATAGATAGTTTAATTCTAATCAATTTTTTAGCTTAGCTTTCCGGTTTAGGATTTTTGATGGGTTCGGCCGGCCAATCCATCAAGAATCCTCCGAATTTTTGACAGCATTATTTGATCATCATGCCTGATCAACATGGGGATCAATATGCTTTAAATAAACTTGTAACTGAATCGTGTAGTAATCTTTAGTAAAAGTTAAATTGGGTGTAAAAGTATTTTTGTTGAATAAAATATTTCTATTTATTTCTAGACGAGTGTCGAATGGATGCAGTTAATAATTAATTACAATATTGGCGTAGAATACTTTTAAGTTCCTCTTATCTTTAAATTAACTCTAATTATTTTTTTATTATTTGTTTCTACTTGTAAAATATATTAATTTTTTAGGTAATTTTACCAATAAAATTGCTTAAATTTGCAATGAAATCATCAGTTTAAATGTTACAAAAGAAAAGTACAGAATATATTTTTGAAATTATTAGTGTCGCCATTGGTATAAATGTCTTAATTTCATTTTCAGTGCTTTATAGTTTTAGTGGATATCCTGCTTTAACAACTGTTTTAATTTTATTAAAAGTTTTATTGTACCATCTTTACTTTAATGATGGAATTTTGTAATGGATTTTTATTTGCGTTCTATATGCTAGAATTTAGAAATATTATGCATTTGTTTTATGTCACATTTTTAACAATACAGTGTATTAATTATTAGCCAGTGAATGTAAATGCATTTTGATTTTATCCCAGTGGTGCCATCTCAGTAAATTTAAGAGATTGAGATATCATACAATTTGCAATAAAGTATAATTGTAAAACTAAGATGTATAGTAATTAAAATAAGTGCTTTTCATTACTAAAATGTTTTAAAAAATATGTTATAAAATTTTAAAAATCTCTTACTGTTTTAATTATATTTCTCCAACTTTTGTTTTATTTTTTAATGTCCTCTTATTTTACTTTTAAAATTGTAATGACTATTTGTATATTTACCATATATATGTATTAGGGTCATAAGTTGGTAAATAAAATTTATTATGCTTCGTGTTCTCATTTTATTCATCTTTAAATATGCAGATTTAAGGAAACAGTTAAAATGACCCAGCTTTCAGAATTGAAATTTCCCAAATAATAGGATAAATCGGATTTAAGGTGTAACATCAAAGCTCATTCACACACAAAAAAAGGACAGTCTGTTTCTAACATATCTATTATAGATCGGATTGTTGTATACAATTCTTGTGCTTTTAATTTAACTCTTTTTAGTATTTTGCATCAACATTTCTGTAATAGTATTCATGAAGTCAAATATAAGAGAATAAATTCAGATGTCACGTGACAATTGTCACGTAATCAACGCGTGCAGCGTTTTTTAGCAATACCTAATTAGCTGCCCATCGTAAGTTTTGTTTATTTTATTACAGATTTTACCTTATCCTTATAGGGTTTGTTAACATCAGGAAGCCGATCTCGAGGATGATTACTATGGCTTGTTACACAGTCGTCAACAAAAAATTGGAGCACTCCTAATTTTGTTATTGACGCATTTTCAGAAATGAGTGTTAATAGAAATGAGTCGAGGCCACATCTGCTTACCTCTTCTGACTGATTCTTGAGCTTAACGTATTTCTTTCGGCATAAAAATTAACTTATTTATTAAGAAGACCACTGATTGATGAGATGCAAATATCGTAAAGATGTTTTAAGCCAATTAAATTCGGTATTAAAAGGACAGAAGTTTATTTTCATGCCAAAATAGCGGCATGAAAATTAATTGGACAGGGAAATTAAATTTCATAGGATTATGTGTCATTTTATAATAAAATTTATTTCATATAGACTTGAATATTTTTAATTACTTCAATGATTTAAAGATTTAAGTTTTTTTAACTATTATAAAATTGTAAATAATGAAAATATTATTGAAGAAAAATTTAATTAGAAGTATTAAATCCAACATCTGATAAAGAGTTTCATGAAGATACTATGATAATGAAATAATACCTCCCCATAATAAAAATAATGTAATTGACAAAAAATTCGAATTCGCGATTTTAACGAATTTACACTTTTTACGTCTCTCCGAGTTCGAAAAACATATTTGGTAGTATGTCTGTCTGACAAAGATAACGAAAAACCACTTTGAGATAGACGGTGTACGTCAAATTTGGTCTACTTCAAATTTATAAATTTCTATGAAATTTTGAGAAAATCCCTTTGTCAGCCTAGTTGTTCAAATCTAAGCTAACATGTGAGTCACAAAACAAAGAGAGTTAGATTGAAGATTCGGCACATAGTTTGAAATCTGTAGCGTAGACTGCAAACAAATGATAAAAAAACACATATTGCTGATCAAGAATTACTAAATACTTTAAATGCAATCGGAAAATCCAACAATTGGAATTTATCCCTTAGCTGAGAGACAAGCTAGAACAATTATTAAAGCTAAAAAACGTTTGGAATGGGAGAATCGAAATGTATAGTTTAAAATGTAAATCTCCGACAAAAACAAGAAAAAAAAGAAAGAAAGAAACGGTTTCTAAAAATAATAGACCAATGTTAAAAGGAATTTGTAATTCTAAAAAGGATAGTTTTTTAGGGATAACTTTAAAATAGAAAAAGACCTGGGTTCTAGAAAAAAACATACAATGATGCAGATACTGCTTATTGTGAAATATATGAATTGAAAAGAAAAACAAATCAAAAAGGTATTAAAGAATTTTTACATTCTCAAGATGTTTATACTAGATATAACTTATTATTCGTAAATTTAAAAGAAGTATTTATGCATCCTCAGAGATGACCAATGGTAAACTTGTTTATTATTTATCAAACCATTTAGTAAATATAACGTGGTGATTTATTAAGTTATTGATGTATTTAGTAAATATGCTTGGGCTGTACCGATTAAAAAAAAGACTGAAGCATTTAAAAAGATTTTTGAAGAATGACTACCTTAAGAAACTTCAAACAAATAAAGGAACAGAATTTATAAGTAAACATACTAAAACATTATTTAAAGAAAATAATATACATCGTTTTACAACTGAAATAGTCGAAATTAACCCTTTGCGGTCGTATGTCTATTATCGGCCACCAAAAGCATTTTCACCGCTCCGGTCGTATACCTGCTCTCAGCCACCAAAGCATTTTTTTACCTTTCCGGTCGTATGTCTGCTCTCAGCAACCAGCAAGGAATCGTACTTTTTTTTAGTACTAAACTTGTATCGTATTCGTCGCATCTTAATCTCCATTTAGGATATATCAGTTTACAATTTCTATGATAGGGCTTAGGAACTTATTCACGAAGATGCCACACGATGGCTAATTATAAACTCTAATTTTTGTAATAAAACATTGTGTTTACAATAGAATGAGTAAATGGTCTTCATAATCTTGCACACTATGTATTACTGCTCGCTCACTGGAAATTAGTTCCGAACCAGCACGACACCTATGTCCAAATTTAATACGACCGCAAAGGGTTAAATGTTCTTTAGTTGAGCGATTCAATCGAAGTAATAATACTAAAATTAGAAAATACTTTTTCTAATAATGCAAAGAGATATCTAGATGTATTAGATAAAGTAAGAAAAAAATGATAATAATTTATATCATAGATCTATAAAAATGACTCCTAAAGAAGCAAGTAAAAAAGAAATTGAATCTCAAGTTCATAAAAATTTATTCAAAGACAAAATGACAAGAAAACAAAAATATAAAATAGGTGACAAGGTTAGAATTTATAATATAAATTTAGAATATAAAACAATATTTATGAGAAGATATTTTAAATATGTGAAATACTTAAAACAGATCCAATCGCATATTGAGTAAAAGATTTCAATGGTAAAGAAGTTAAGATCGATAAATATATAAAAAAATAGATACATTACTAGGATTCGTTATTTCAGTAAGTTCAAAATAAAACATAACCAAGACTGCTGAAGAAATATTTATGGATTTTTTGGAATTTATGTATTTCGAAAAATATTTATATTATTAGTGTTTTGTTAAGAAAATCTCTGATTTACATAATATTCCACACAGTTTGTTGAAAGAAAAACATGAAAATATCGTAAATGCGTTCTTAAAATATTAGTCAAATAAATGGAGTTAACAACAATTCGTACATTTTGTTTGTTTCTAAACCTATAAACGCTTTCTATACTTTTCGAGGAAAGAAAAGTTGGTTACTCTCTAATTCTTAATGAAGCGCAGTGTAACGAGTGCGATTCTAAAAACCAAATATGAAAAAGAATTTGAGTGAATGTGGAACGATTTCTCCTTATCCCCATAAAAAGAGACAATTATTGAACCAGGTGAATATAAGGTAAGAAAAACGCGTGAATATAAATATGTTTTAGAAGATTTATTACACTTGAATGTAACTGATATTTTGATTTTTGTAAAAAAAATATTTATTAAGAAACCTGAAAAACGAAATAAAATTTAAAACGACGTTTCATTCTTTCGGATTAAAATATCATAAAAATAGTAATGATTTTAAACCAGAAGAAGAAGAGAAAAAAAAAGATTAAAACGGAAGTAAAGTTTGGAGAGTTATTTAAACCTAATTTTAAAAAAACTATTAAAGCACTTTATTAACAAATCTAAATTACAGAAAATATTTAATGAATACGATTTACAACTTAAAAAACAAAAAAGTAGTAAAAAAAAAGAGAGAGAAAGTGAAAATAGAAACAAATCTTGAAGAGCTATTTAAGCCAGAATATGAAACTTTTGAAATATATCAAAAATGTATTAAGAGTATATAGCATATTGGGGAAACTTAAAATTATAGAAATTAAGATCGGAACAATATCATAATATTTTAAGAGATTTGTTTAGAAAAGCAATTGGTAAAATAGAGGGCCATGTTTATATTATTACATATAATACTCACTTAAATGAATGAATTTTCATCCTAAAATGACGCCAGCTCAAGAATCTTATAATATCTATTTATTCATAAAATAGAATACAAAAAATTGAATATTACTGAATGTAAATTTCATTTTGCAGTGATTCAATTATCTAACGGAGGAACTCGAAATAAACCACCTCTAAATGAAAAAGCTATAGTAAATAAAAGAAGTATTGGGCAGATTAAAAATGATGAAAATATTTGTTTAGCCAGATGAATAGAAACTGCTTTAAGTATTCAGAATCCTGAACATTTATGTTAAAAATTAGATTGTTAAAAATTAATTAAAATATAGCATATATTAAACACGATAGATTATTACAAAAAGCTTTAGCTATCAAACTACATGAGACATGTGATATTCCTCTAGATATTTGTAATGTTAAATAATTTAAAGAATTCCTAGATAATCAAATTAATAAATTTTGTAGAGAAAATTATAATGTCAGAATTTATAGTGGTGCTTATAAATCAATATCTTTGTACATATATAAGGATTTAATGGTAAAAAATGTTTAAGAAAATCATAAATACAAAAATACTGATGAAGAATATACAACACACACTGTGAAATACTATGGAAATATCTAAAATGCAAAAGAAAGAAGAAACAAAACTTGAAGAACATAAATGTAGTGTGAAAGTGTGAAAATTGTTTGAATTGTGAAGATGAAGATCAGAACTGTTAGATGAGACATAAAGATGATCTAGGAAAATAAGGAGATTTTAGTTGTTTGAAACGCAAATGATTAGTCAAATGTGACGTTTGCAAATTAAGTAACGATAGATGCAAGCAAAGTTGTTATTGGTTAAAAAGTAATGAACGTCATAAATGGTGTGAAATATGTTAAAACAAACCCACAGAAAAACACTTGTTTTGGAAAGTTGAGACATGTCAAGAGTTTTTTTTTCTTTTTTTTTTTTGAGAGGCTAGTCCTTTGATAGCTATTCAAATTCTATTTTAATTTTGAGCTTTATATCGGTGTGACGCCACTTTAGGTACACACATACTTATCATCAGAATATCAAGGAACATGAGATCATAAAATCAATCTAGTTATAAATGAAGATATAGACCGAAAAGAAACTAAATTTGATACTATAGATGATTGTTGTAAATGGTTATTTGATGGAGCCTATCCTAATCGCACAGTATTTACTCATTATGGAAAAGGGTTTGATTTCCAGTTCATAGCCAATGATTGTTTTCAAATAAAATTAAAGTATTTACTATATATAAAGGAAATAAACTCGCATGCATTAAAGACACACCATAATGAGAATCTTAGACCCTTCAGAAGCTGTCGGGTTACGAGGCTTGGTGGCTGGCTAGGCAGAGTGTGGCACTTAGTTTTGCAGGTCTTCAGTTCGAGGCTCGAAGCAGCAAACGTTTTTATTATTATTTTTTTTAATTTATTTTAAACAGATTTCGCCCTCATTCCTAGAGTCAAATTGAATTATTCCAAATCATATACATCAAAAATAGAATTTAATTTAAAAATATTTCTATATTTATTCGAAGTTTTACGAATCAAGTTCACGCTGATGCTCAGAATTCATTAGTATTCTTAGCATTGTGCTTTTAGCCCAGATTGACACCGTATTTAAAATTTTATTGGACAGCCGTAATGAGAATCTTAGACCCTTCAGAAGCTGTCGGGTTACGAGGCTTGGTGGTTGGCTAGGCAGAGTATGGCACTTAGTTTTGCAGGTATTCAGTTCGATGCTCGAAGCAGACAAATGTTTTTATTATTTTTCTTTTTTAAATTTATTTTAAACAGTTTTCGCCATCATTCCTAGAGTTAAATTGAATTATTCCAAATCATATACATCAAAAATAGAATTTAATTTAAAAATATTTCCATATTTATTCGAAGTTTTACGAGTCAAGTTCACGCTGATGCGCAGAATTCATTAGTATTCTTAGCATTGTGCTTTTGACACCGTATTTAAAATTTTACTGGACAGACGTAATGAGACTCTTAGTCCCTTCAGAATCTCTCGTGTTACGAGGCTTGGTGGCTGGATTGTCAGAGGGTGGCGCTTCGTTTTGCAGGTCTTCAGTTCGAGGCTCGAAGAAGACAAATATTTTTATATATTTTTCTTATTTTTTTTAAAATTTATTTTAGCCAGTTCTCTCCATTATTCCTAGACATAAATTGCTTGATTCCAACTCATATACTTGAAAAATAGAATTTAATATCGAAATATATCTATATTTATTCGAAGTTTTACGGGTTAACTTCAAGCACATGCGCAGAATTCGTTCGTATTCTTAGCATTGTGCTTTTAGACCAGATTGATACCGTTTTTAAAATTTTACAGATAGTCGTAATGAGACTCTTAGAGACTTTAGAAGTTCTCGGGTTTCGAGGGTTGGTGGCTGGATCGGCAGTGTGTGGAGTTCAGTTTTGCAGGTCTTCAGTTCGAGGCTCGACGCCGACAAATATTTTTATATATTTTTCTTATTTTTTTAAAATTTATTTTAGCCAGTTTTCTCCATCATTCCTAGAGATAAATTGAATAATTCCAAATCATATACGTCAAAAATAGATTTTAATATCAAAATATTTCTATATTTATTCGACATTTTACGAGTCACGTTCACGCACATGCGCAGAATTCATTCATATTATTAGCATTGTGCGTTTTGACCAGATTGACACCATATTTAAAATTTTAAAGGATAGTCGTAATGAGACTCTTAGACCCTTCAGAAGCTCCCGGGTTACGAGGCTCGTTGGCTGGATCGGCAGAGTGTTGCGCTTAGTTTTGCAGGTTTTCAATTCGAGGCTCGTTGGCTGGATCGGCAGAGTGTTGCGCTTAGTTTTGCAGGTTTTCAATTCGAGGCTCGAAGCCGACAAATCTTTTTATATATTTTGAATTTTTCTTCTTCTTTTTCTTTATTTATTTTAGCCAGTTTTCTCCATCTTTCCTAGAGATAAATTGTATAATTCCAAATCATATACGTCAAAATGAGAATTTAATATCAAAATATATCTATATTTCATCGAAATTTTACGAGTCAAGTTCACGCACATGCACAGAATTCTTTCGTATTATTTGCATTGTGCTTTCACACCAGATTGACACCGTATTTAAAATTTTACTGGACAGTCGTAATGAGACTCTTAGACCCTTCAGAAGCTCTCGGGTTACGAGGCTTGTTGGCTGGATCGGCAGAGTGTTGCGCTTAGTTTTGCATGTCTTCAGTTCGAGGCTCAAAGCCGACAAATATTTTTATATATTTTTCTTATTTTTTTTAAATTCATTTTTGATAGTTTTCTCCATCATTCCTACAGATAAATTGAATAATTCCAAATCATATACGTCAAAAATACATTTTAATATCAAAATATATATATATTTATTCGAAATTTTACGAGTCAAGTTCACGCACATGCACAGAATTCTTTCGTATTATTTGCATTGTGCTATCACACCAGATTGACACCTTATTTAAAATTTTACTGGACAGTCGTAATGAGACTCTTAGACCCTTCAGAAGCTCTCGGGTTACGAGGCTTGGTGGATGGAACGGCAGAGGTTGGCGCAAAGTTTTCTAGGTCTTCAGTTCGAGGCTCAAAACCGACGAATATGTTTATATATTTTTCTTATTTTTTTAAAATTTATTTTAGCCAGTTTTCTCCATCTTTCCTAGAGATAAATTGAATAATTCCAAATCATATACGTAAAATAGATTTTAATATAAAAATATATCTATATTTATTCGAAATTTTACGAGTCACGTTCACGCACATGAGCAGAATTCATTCATATTATTAGCATTGTGCGTTTTGACCAGATTGACACCATATTTAAAATTTTAAAGGATAGTCGTAATGAGACTCTTAGACCCTTCATAAGCTCCCGGGTTACGAGGCTCGTTGGCTGGATCGGCAGAGTGTTGCGCTTAGTTTTGCAGGTCTTCAGTTCGAGGCTCGAAGCCGACAAACCTTTTTATATATTTTGCCTTTTTTTTTTCTTTTTCTTTATTTATTTTAGCCAGTTTTCTCCATCTTTCCTAGATATAAATTGTATAATTCCAAATCATATACGTCAAAATGAGAATTTAATATCAAAATATATCTATATTTCATCGATATTTTACGAGTCAAGTTCACGCACATGCACAGAATTCATTCGTATTATTTGCATTGTGCTTTCACACCAGATTGACACCGTATTTAAAATTTTACTGGACAGTCGTAATGAGACTCTTAGACCCTTCAGAAGCTGTCGGGTTACGAGGCTTGTTGGCTGGATAGGCAGAGTGTTGCGCTTAGCTTTCTAGATCTTCAGTTCGAGGCTCGAAGCTGACGAATATATTTATATATTTTTCTTTTTTTTTTCTTCTTTTTCTTTATTTATTTTAGAAAGTTTTCTCCATGTTTCCTAGTGATAAATTGAATAATTCCAAATAATATAAGTCAAAAATAGATTTTAATATCAAAATATATCTATATTTATTCGAAATTTTACGAGTCACGTTCACGCACATGCGCAGAATTCATTCATATTATTAGCATTGTGCGTTTTGACCAGATTGACACCATATTTAAAATTTTACAGGATAGTCGTAATGAGACTCTTAGACCCTTCAGAAGCTCTCGGGTTACGAGGCTTGGTGGCAGGAACGGCAGAGGTTGGATTTTGGTTTTCTAGGTCTTCAGTTCGAAGCTCAAAGCCGACAAATATTTTTATATATTTTTCTTATTTTTTAAAAATATATTTTAGCCAGTTTTCTCCATGTTTCCTAGAGATAAATTGAATAATTCCAAATCATATACGTCAAAAATAGAATTTAATATCAAAATATATCTATATTTAGTCTAAATTTTACGAGTCAAGTTCATACACAAACGCAGAATTCATTCGTATTATTAGCATTGTGCTTTCAGACGAGATTGACACCGTATTTCAAATTTTACTTAACAGTCGTAATGAGACTCTTACACCCTTCAGAAGCTCTCGGGTTGCGAGGCTTGGTGGCTGGAACGGCAGAGTGTGGCGTTTAGTTTTGCAGGTCTTCAGTTCGAGGCTCAAAGCCGACAAATATTTTTATATATTTTTCTTATTTTTTTTAAAATTCATTTTTGATAGTTTTCTCCATCATTCTTACAGATAAATTGAATAATTCGAAATCATATACGTCAAAAATAGATTTTTATATCAAAATGTATCTATATTTCATCCAAATTTTACTAGTCAAGTTCATGCACATGGGCAGAATTCATTCGTATTATTAGCAATGTGCTTTTAGACCAGATTGACACCAAATTTAAAATTTTACAGATAGTCGTAATGAGACTCTTAGACCCTTCAGAAGCTCTCGGGTTACGAGGCTTGGTGACTTTTAGTTTTGCAGGTCTTCAGTTCGAGGCTCAAAGCCGACAAATATTTTAATATATTTTTCTTACATTTTTTAAATTTATTTTTGCCCGTTTTCTCCATGTTTCCTAGAGATAAATTGAATAATTCCAAATCATATACGTCAAAAATAGAATTTAATATCAAAATATATCTATATTTAATCGAAATTTTACGAGTCAAGTTCACGCAAATGCGCAGAATTCATTCGTATTCTTAGCATTGTGCTTTCCGACCAGATTGACACTGTATTTAAAATTTTATAGGACAGTCGTAATGAGACTCTTAGACCCTTCAGAAGCTCTGGGGTTACGAGGCTTGTTGGCTGGATCGGCAGAGTGTTGCGCTTAGTTTGCAAGTCTTCAGTTCCAGGCTAAACCCGACAAATATTTTTTTATATTTTTTTTTTCTTTTTCTTTATTTATTTTAGCCAGTTTTCTCCATCATTCCTAGAGATAAATTGAATAATTCCAAATCATATACGTCAAAAATAGAATTTAATATCAAAATATTTCTATATTTAATCGATATTTTTCGAGTCATGTTCACGCACATGCGGAGAATTCATTCGTATTCTTAGCATTGTGCTTTCAGACCAGATTGACACCGTATTCAAAACTTTTTTGTATAGTCGTAATGATAATCTTTGTCTCGTCCCTCGCACCCGAGGTATTAGGTATGGTATCTAGATCGGCAGGGTGCGTCGTTCTCTTTTTCAGGTCTTCAGTTCGAGTCTCAAATCGCAAGTCATTTTTATATATATTTCTTTTTTTTAAAATTTATTTTAAATGTTTTCCCCATTATTCCTACAGTTACTATAAATTATTAGTAATCACATAGTGCAAAAATAATATTTATTCTCAAAATATTTCTATTTTTTATCGAAATTTTAAGAATTAAGTTCACGCACATTCGCAGAAGTCATTCCTATTCTTAGCATCGTGCTTTTAGATTAAATTGTCACCGTATTTAAAACTTTTCTTGTATAGTTGTAATGAGAATCTTAGTCTCTTCCCACGCACACTGGAAAAGAGGCTGGGTGTCTAGATCGGCAGGGTGCTTCGTTCGATTTTGCAGGTGTTCAGTTCGAGTCTCAAAGCGAAAATTATTTTTATATATATTTCTTTTTTTTTTAAATTTATTTTAAATATTTTTCCCATTATTCCTACAGTTACTATAAATTATTCCCAATCAAACAGTGCAAAAATAATATTTAATCCCAAAATATTTCTATTTTTAATCGAAATTTTAAGAATCAATTTTACGCACATGCTCAAAAGCAATTCCTATTCTTAGCATTGTGCTTTTAGACCAGATTGACACCGTATTTAAAACTTTTTATGGATAGTGTTAATGAGAATCTTAGACTCTTCACTCGCTTTCGGAATAAGAGACTTGGTAGCTATGTTATCAGGGTGCGTCGTTCTCTTTTCCAAGTCTTCAGTTAGAGTCTCAAATCGAAAATTAGTTTTATATAGATTTCTTTTTTTTAAATATTTATTATCAATATTTTTTCCATTGTTCATACAGTTACTATAAATTGTTCCCAATCACCATTGTGCAAAAATAATATTTCATCTCAAAATATTTCTATTTTTAATCGAAATTTTAAGAATCAATTCACACACATGCGCAGAAGTCATTCCTATTCTTAGCATTGTGCTTTTAGAAGAGATTGACACCGTATTTAAAACTTTTTTTGTACAGTCGTAAAGAGAATCTTAGTCTCTTCCCACGCACAAGGGATAAGAGACTTGGTTGCTAGACCGGCAGTGTGCGTCGTTCTCTTTTGCAGGTCTTCAGTTAGAGTCTCAAATCGAAAATTAGTTTTATATAAATTTCTTTTTTTTAAATATTTATTTTCAATATTTTTCCATTGTTCCTACAGTTACTATAAATTGTTCCCAATCACAGAGTGCAAAAATAAAATTTAATCTCAAAATATTTCTATTTTTAATCGAAATTTTAAGAATCAAGTTCACGCACATGCGCAGAAGTCATTCCTATTCTTAGCTTTGTGCTTTTAGACCAGATTGACACCGTATTTAAAATTTTTTTTGGATAGTTGCGAACGAAGTTTGCACATGTGCATGAACTTCACTCTTAAAATTCTTATATATATAGAAATATAGAAATATTTTGAAATTAAATTATATTTTTGAAGTATATAATAAGCATTATTTCATAGTTATTATATGTATGATAGAGAAATACAAATAAAATTAATTTAAAAAAAAAAAGATAAATTGGAAAAATTATGCGTCGATTTCGAGACTCGAAATGAAGACCTGTAAAATACATTGGCACAAAATGTCGATCTAGACACCATTCCTCATATTCCGGGAGCGTCTGAAGGGTATCAGATTCTCATTACGACTATCGGATAAAATAGTTTTTTCGGTGTTAATCTGGTCTAGAAGCAGAATCCTAAGAATAGGAATGGATTCTGCACATGTGCGCGAACTTTATTCTTAAAATTCCTATGCATTTAGAAATATTTTGAAATTAAATTAGACATTTGAAATATATGATTTGGAATAATTCATGAAAAAATTATTTGTTGCTTTTAAGACTCGAAACGAAGACCTGCGAAATTCAGTGATAAAACTTGCCGATCTAACCACGATACCTCGTGTCTCTGGCGAGTTTGAATTTCCTTAAAATCTCATTAAAAGTCTGCAATAAAGTTTTAATTTCTGTGTAAATCTGGTCCAAAAGCGCAGTGCTAAGAATATGAAAGAATCCTGCGCCTGTGCGTGAACTTCACTCTTTAAATTCCTAATAAAGATTAAGAAATTAATAAAATTTTATTTTTGAAATATATGATTTGGAATAATTTATAGTAACTCAATGAATAAATTAGAAATACAGATAAAATTTATTTAAAAAAAAAGAAAATTATAAAATTATTTTTCGTTCTTGAGTTTCAAACAGAAGACAAAAAAAAAAATAATAATAAAGAATAAAAACCTGCAACGACACACCTTGCCGATCTAAGATTCGTATTACGACTCGGCAATAAGTTTTCAGCACGGTGTAAATCTGGTCTAAAAGCAGAATGCTAAGAATAGGAATGGATTCTTCGCATGTGCATGAACTTGACTCGTAAAATTTAGAATAAATATAGATATATTTTGATATTAAATTCTGTTTTTGAAGTATATGATTTGGAATTATTCAATTTATCTCTAGGAATAATGGAGAAAACTGGCTAAAATCAATAAAAAAAAGTAAAATATATAAAAATATTTGTCGGCTTCGAGCCTCGAACTGTAGATTTGCAAAACTAAGCGCCACACTCTGCCGATCCAGCCAACAAGCCTCGCAACCCGAGAGCTTATGAAGGGTCTAAGAGTCTCATTACGACTGTCCAGTAAAATTTTAAGTACGGTGTCAATCTGGTCTAAAAGCACAATGCTATGAATACGAATGAATTCTGTGCATGCGCGTGAACGTGACTCTTAAATTTCCGAATGAATATAGATATATTTTGAAATTAAAATATAATTTTGAAATATATGATTTGGAGTAATTCACAGTAACTCTATGAATAATTGAGAAGTATAGAAAAAATTCCTTTTTTTAAAAAAAGAAAAATTATAAAATTATTTGTCTCTCTCGAGATTCGAACATAAGACCAGCAGTATACAATGACACACCCTGCAGATCTAGCCACCAAGCCTCGCACCTCGAGAGCGTCTGAAGTGTCTGAAAATCTCATTACGATTCGGCAAAAAGTTTTAAGTACGGTGTAAATCCGGTTTTAAAAGCACACTCCCAAGAATGGGAATAGATTCTGCGCATGTGCGCGAACTTGACTCTTAAAATTCCGATTAAATATTGAAATATTTTGAAATTAAAATTTATTTTTGAAATATATGATTTCGAGTAATTAATAATATCTCAATATATTATAAAATAAAATTATATTATCAATCTAAATTAATATCTAATCCATATTCTAGTTGTAATTTACACAAAATTTCTAATTAGTAATAGTTTATGCCTATAAAAGTCAATATCGGCAAATACTAATTTCTCGAATTGCCGTAATAATCTAAACGGCTCCAGAAACAAATATTGTACAAGCAAAAATTTATAAGGAAATGCTTACGTCTGACTATTTTTTACTTCGTTTTCTTACTGGATACTTTTTACTGTTATATGCCGAATTTGCTTCCAGCAAATCGTGTTCTCTTGTAAGGCTATTTTGAATCCTAAAGAAAAGAATAACCTATGCAGGAATGAAAGAGCCAACTGAAGCCTGAACTGGATTTAGAACATCGGTTAACTCCATATAAAACGATGTCAAATATTTATAACATATTGTGGGAAGCGCTGACAGATCCCGTATCCTGTATGGCGCCATGCTGGCCATGTTGCGTCACGTCATTAATCACGTGATGCTTTCCCGCCATTATTGGCAGACGAGAGTTGGGCAGTGAGACTGCAAGACGTGCAGCTCACGCTCATGTATCTTTTATGTTCTATGTAGTAATGTTTTGTCCTTTGTACTTTAATCTTAATAAATATATTTCACATATTAATGCTGGTCGTTGCCTTTTCCCACATTTTTTGGTGCTCGGCCTTTCTCGTGAATACCCCTAGCAAATCCCGCCAAATTGTTGAAAAAGCTGTGGCCGTTAGTACAATTTAAGACGTTAAATTGATGCTAAAAATTTTGATAAGAGTGGATTTTTGCCGTGGACATTTTACTGGACTGGTGAATGGACGTTAGTGCACGTTTTGGATGGATATGATTCAAGTGAAAACGTTAAAGGTTTAATTACTTCGTGTTCTTGTGCAACTGTGCTGACATATACTGGCTGCTTTAAAAAAAAAGGAGCTTTTAAGAGTGAATAATTCGACTGCTCCCAGCCAGGTAGGCGCAATTTTTTCCCAAGTTTGTAATTTATAGTACGTTACTTTATTCCATTCTCCCTTTAAATTTTAATCCCGAGTGAATGTGCATTAGTTCTGTTTTAATTCATTACAATGTCTTTAAAACTAGGCGATATTCAATTAATCGCTAACTCCCTTAAATATGCAAAAACTAATTCAGTAAAATTGCTTAACTCTGTGTTAGGTTACAGTAATTTTGACCATTCTTCTCGAAAAAGAATGAGAAATTTTGAAAGATTTGAAAATTTAGATGTAGAAAAACATAAACAAGAGTTGTTGAATAATTTTTCTTTATCTGATTTTATCTCCGTTTCTGATTTATTACATTTAGAAGTAAACGAAAGTAACAAAGATGATTTGTGTGAAAATATTTTTAAAGCCCTTACAAATTTAAAGGAATTTCAGAACTCGCTAGATATTAGTTTTTTATCGGAAACAGAAGAAGAACCTTTATCTCCTCAACAGATTTCTGAAACCGAAAGTTCATCAAGTAATGGGGCTAATAATTCTTCCTTCCCCATCCCCGTAACGTCAGACGAAACATTAATAAATAACAGTCAGGCATTAATTACTGGCGCCAAAAGGGAATCACTCGAAAATGATCCCTCGAATAAACAAACGATGAATGAAATAAACCTTCAGTTTTATTTTTTATTACGCGATCTCTGTGGTAGTTGTAGAAACTTCACAGGAAATGATTCCTATTCGATTAAAAGTTTTTTTTATGATGTTGAAGAGAATTTTTCTCTTTTTCCTTCATTAAGCGAACAACAAAAATTAATCTTTGCAAAGAGGTTAGTTTCCGGTACTGCTAAATCTTTTTTATTCTCCCAAAGAAATCTAAATTCCTATCAAGCTTTTAAAAGTGCATTAATTAATGAATTTTCCTATAAAGTAACTTCTATTGAAATACATAAACAACTAGAAAGACGTAAAATGCGCTCGAATGAAACTTTTATGCAATATTTTATTGCCATGCGTGAAATTGCGAATCAGTCTGAAACCCTTATTGATGAATGTTCTGTTATTCAATACACAATAAATGGGATACAGGGTTCCCCTTCTGATAAAATTATTCTTTATGGTGCAAAATGTTATTCTGAGTTTAAAGAAAAATTACGAATTTTCGAAACTATCGTAAGTGCAATGAACGCAAATAATTCAAAGATGTCGTATTCTAGATACGCTAATGACGGCCAAAGACGTCATACTATACATAAAATCCCTGCCCAACAAAGAGAATCAAAATCGAATCTTAGTAATCCGACTAATAGTAAGACGCGTTGTTTTAACTGTAACGATTTTGGACATATCGCAAAGTCTTGCCCTAATCGTAATCGTGATCCTAAATGTCTTTCTTGTAATCTTTTCGGACATAAATCTTCCGATTGTCATCGTACTACTCGGAATGACAGTTCTACCCCACGTGATAATGTCAACACTTTACATTTATTGCATTCTCCGTCGAATATGCATAAAGAGGTTGTTATTCTTAATAATACACTTTCCGGATTAGTCGATACTGGTAGTTTTTCGACACTTCTCAAACATTCTGCATGGATTAAACTAGGATCGCCGCCGTTGACGAATAACAAGATAACACTAACTGGATTCGGTTTTTCCCAAACTAAAATAATAGGTTCCTTTGAATCTGAAATTATTATTGACAAACAAAGTTTTCCTGTTTTTATTTCTGTGGTACCTAATAATTGTACTACTTATGACCTAATAATAGGTTGCGACGTAATAAATCAGGCAAATTTGACAATTAAACCTGACGGTGTTGTATTTTCCAAAATTTCTAAATATGATGATCCTGTTGAAACTGACAGTTTTATAATGGCTATTTCTGCCGAAACTCCCACGTTTTATATAGGTCCGAATATTTCTAAACAAACTCGCAATGAGGTTGAACAGATTTTGTTAGCCTATAAACCTAACAAAACTAAAACCACGAACATCGCACTTGATATAACGCTTACTGACGATGAGCCAATTTTCCACACTCCTCGACGTTTACCCTTTGCCGAACGTGATATAGTAAATGCGCAGATAGACGAGTGGTTAAAAAATGGAATTATAGAACCAAGGTTCTTCACCCTATGCTAGTCAAGTTGTCGTAGTTCGTAAGAAAGATGGAAAACATAGAGTCTGTATAGATTATAGAAAATTAAATCGTAAATTAGTTAAAGACCATTATCCACTACCATTAATTGATGAAATTTTAGATCGTCTTCAAAATGCTAAAATTTTCAGTACTCTCGATTTGCGTAACGGATTTTTTCATGTGCCGGTAAAAGAAAAAAGTCGTTGTTACACCAGTTTCGTCACAAATACAGGTCAATTTCAATTCCGTTATATGCCATTCGGTTTAAGTTCATGTCCTCCTGTCTTTATGCGATACATAAATGCCGTTTTTCGTGATCTTATTGCAAAAGGCATTGTCCTCCCGTATATGAATGACATCGTCATTCCCGCAAATAATGAATCTGAGGCTCTCGAACGCCTTAACACTGTTCTAAAAGTAGCTCGCGATTATGGACTAGATATAAACTTTAAAAAATGTCAGTTTTTGTATAGTCAGATTGAATTTTTGGGTCACGTAGTAGAACACGGCAAATTGCTCCCTTCACCCTCCAAAACTAAAGCCGTTCTTAATTATCCTGAGTTAAAAAATGCAAAAGACGTACAACGTTTTCTAGGTCTTACGGGATACTTTAGAAAATTTATTCCCTCATACTCTACTATAGCAAAACCACTTAGTGATCTTCTTCGTAAGGACAGCCCCTTTCTATTTCAAGCTCAGCAAAAAACTGCGTTTTTACGCTTAAAACAGTTACTTTCTGATAAACCCGTTTTAACTATTTTTAATCAAGGCAGTCCCATTGAAATTCATACAGACGCGTCAATTGATGGCTTGGGGGCAGTCCTACAACAAAAATCCAAAGATGATAACAAATTCCATCCAGTGTATTATATGTCCAAGAAAACGTCTGACAGCGAAAGAAAATACACCAGCTATGAACTGGAGGTACTCGCCATTGTAGAAGCTCTTAAAAAATTCCGAATTTACATCCTCGGATCACACTTTAAAATTATCACTGACTGTAATGCATTCGTCAAAACGTTAAATAAAAAAGAAATGAATTCCCGCATTTCGCGATGGACATTATACCTTCAGGATTTTGACTACGAAATAGAGCATCGAACCGGTTCAAAGATGACTCATGTCGACGCTCTTAGCCGAAGCCCATGCTGCATGATCATTCAAGACTGTGTCAATCTTCAAATTTTCAAAGCTCAACAGACAGATGAGCATATTACAGCTATAAAAGCATTACTTCAAAATGCACCTTACGAGAACTACATAGTCAAGAACAACATTTTATATAAGAACATAGACGGAATCGATTTACTTGTCGTACCTGATGATATGCAGGCCAACATTATTAAATCCTGTCATGAACGAGGCCATTTTGCAGTAAAACGCACGCAGGAAATGTTAAACAAAGAATTCTTTATTCCGAACTTGAAAGAGAAAATAAACGATGCATACGCAACTGTGTAACATGCATTTTAAATAACAGAAAACGTGGCAAATTAGATGGCACTTTGCATCTACTTGACAAAGACGATACTCCCTTTCATACATACCATATTGATCATTTGGGTCCTCTTCCCAGCACTTCTAAGAAATATAAGCATATTCTGGCAATCATCGATTCCTTTACGAAGTTTCTGTGGCTTTACCCGACCAAGTCCACTGACACCGCTAAAGTTCTCAAAAAGCTCGAATGCCAAAGATCAGTTTTCGGTAATCCTTCAAGGATTATTACGGACAGAGGTACCGCTTTCACATCTACGTTTCAAAGAATATTGTGAACATCAGCATATCACCCATATTGCTATTACAGCTGGACTTCCTAGATCAAACGGTTAGGTAGAAAGACTTAATTCTACTATCATATCTGTACTCTCCAAGCTATCCATAGAAAACCCTGAGAAATGGTATAGCCATGTTGCTTCCGTTCAGCAAATTATTAATTCTACATTTCAACGAAGTATCAATTCTACTCCATTCGAAATTCTGTTTGGAACTAAAATGAAATCTGAGCATGATATAAAAATCCTCGAAATCGTCAACGAAGAGATCCAGTCTGCATTTCTCCAACAGCGTGATGAGCTCCGTAAAGATGCAAAACAACAAATCCTCAAAATCCAAGAAGAAAATCGCCGTACCTACAATCTGCGTAGGAAACATGCTCAAAAATTTCAATTGAATAATCTCGTCGCAATCAAGCACACTCAATTTGGCCCTGGTCTGAAATTGAAATAAAAATTTCTCGGACCATATAAAGTGATCAAAATTAAAGCAAACGACACATACGATGTTGAAAAGTGTGATTTCTTCGATGGACCATCAAAAACTTCAACTTGTGCAGAATATATGAAACCATGGTCCATCAATATAGAACATATCACTTGAATTGTGTTTCAAAAGAAAACACTGAACATTACTTAAAGAAAAAGAGAACTATTTGCCTTCTTTTTGTGTGTGCATATTTGGACGATATAGACTTTGATTTTTTTTCTCTGTTTATTTTGTGTTATTATATTTTTATATGTTCAACACTAATATTATTTTTATTTTTAGTTAGTTATTCGATATTTCCAGTGCAAGCTATTGTATTGCTATATACTTATGCTGTCACGGATGGTATGACTATTTTATTTCTTTTATCTTGTGAATATTTCAATTTTACATATTATTATTTTCCTGTATTTGCTGTTTGTTTTATATATTTACTTCATTGTACTGTATACCATAAGGCGAGGTCGCCTATCCTGTCATGATGGCCGATGTGGGAAGCGCTGACAGATCCCGTATCCTGTATGGCGCCATGCTGGCCATGTTGCGTCACGTCATTAATCACGTGATGCTTTCCCGCCATTATTGGCAGACGAGAGTTGGGCAGTGAGACTGCAAGACGTGCAGCTCACGCTCATGTATCTTTTATGTTCTATGTAGTAATGTTTTGTCCTTTGTACTTTAATCTTAATAAATATATTTCACATATTAATGCTGGTCGTTGCCTTTTCCCACAATATGCTTAAGACTAAATCAAGGAGAGTAAATTTGATATGCTTAAAATTTAAGAGACGGGGTTAATTTTTAAGTATGTAGAAATAATCTATACTAGCCGCCTTTGGCGACCAGCCGGTTCGCTATTACAGCTCGCTACAATTTTCAATTAAATATTTCAAATAACTGGTCTCTTAATATTTTCTCAAACAAAACATTTTTAATCTTCAAATTTTGATAGTCATACCAAACTTATACTGTTGTTTAGATCGTTTCGTTCAATTTACTATATATATTTTGCTAATTTGTTGTCATTTCCGGTAAAACTTCAACTTTAATTTAAAGTGGAAATGATGAAAATGCAATTAATATAAAGATATTTTTTAATAAAACCAAGCGTTTTATTTATCATCTTTATTGTTATTTATTTATTATTATTATTATTGAATATGAGTATTGCAAACAGAATCGCTCGGTATTTAAGTCTTAAGTGAACTACAAAATATTTTTCCTAATTTATGTAATATTTCAAAGAATAATTCAGCAAAAATTTCTCAGATTCAGCATAAAATTCATGCTTTCAAAAGGATTGAAATGAAATCAATAATAATATATTGTTCCGACATATAAATATATTTCAAAAATTATGAAGTCTAAATTTAATGCAGTAAGGTATCATATTCTGAGAAATATTCTGGACACACCAAATTTTAAATGAATGAATGAATGTTTCTATTTTCCACGATCAACTAAGACTGATTTATGAAACTTTGAATGTTAAAAATTTAGAAAAACTCAACATTTTCATAATCTTAGGCCAATTAATCTTGAGAAACCTGAGCGCTGGTTAGCGTATTTTCTTTGAAACGATCGATAGAAAATCTAAAATTATCTTTTTTTTATTGAATAGTGATATTCAAATTTTCATAAATCAGTCAGTTTAAGTGATTGATTTAGTTGATTGGAAATTAACTCTTTTTATTTAAAATAGTAGTGTTTCAAGAACATTTTGTTAAACGTGATTTCCACAGCAGAAGCTTTATGTAAAATCAAAAATTCGTTATTCATTAGAGCATTTATTGAATCAAGTTACATAAAATATAATCATTTTCCATTTAGACCATTTTAGCAGATCTGTGTCTATTACTAAAGGTTTACAAATTAGCTGTGTGGCCCTGATTTGAATGGATATCCTGTTCATATTAAACAAAACTTGCCTTAAAATATAACTGATTTATTGCATTAATAATATAGATAGTGTAAAAGATCATAAAAGAATTTTTCTTAAATTTATTTTTTTGAAAAAATAATATTTCATATTTGTTTTATTTCCTACAGACACGTGCTGAAAATTATATTTTTGCAGATTTCATTTCCAAAAAGATTTAATTTATTTTTAATTGGAGCTTCAATCAATGTGATGGCAACACTTTGAAAAAAGCTAATTTTCCCCCATGAATGCGAAACGAGCTCTTGCAGCTTAAATTTTATTTTTATTTTGTACGAAAAAAATTGTTGAAAAATATAGTTAAAATATTTATTTAAAAATTAATTAAAAATACAAACTTAATTTTAAGGTTAAAATATTGGTATCATTTAAAAGATAAATTTTTGATCTTTAACTTTGTGGAAAAATCTTTCTTGTGCAGTAATATTTTCGGAAGTTATAGCAGAAACACGCCAAAATTTCGCTTAATTTTTAAATAAATAAAATTCTAATTAAAAATTTGAAAAAATAACCTCTAGGTGCACATTCCCGGCCTCCAAGGTATACACGTGCCAAATTTGGTAGCTGTGGGTTGAATGGTCTGGCCTGTAGAGCGCCAACACACACACACACACACACACACACACACACACACACACACACACACACACACACACACACACACACACACACACACACACACACACACACATTGAGCTTTATTATAAGTATAGATATAGATATAGATAATACAGTAATACGAACGGTAAATCTCTTCCGAATATAAATGAATATCTTTAAGTTGAACAATGTGAAGGCGAATTAAAAGTTATTAGATTTTAAAAATATGAGGATAAACTTTTCAACTGAAAAAAAAACTCAGATGCCTCAATTTCTTCAATTTCTTATCTCGCACAAATTGGAGCGACTTGATTTTTTTTTCTTAATTGGCAATTGACCAAATTAATTTATTAATCAAATTACAATTATCTAGTAAGCTAAATGAAACGTTTTTCATAAGCCAATTTCAATCCTAGAAAGATTTTTAAACATCTTAATTTGCATGAAAAAGAAAAATTTTAAATATTTTTTACACATGAAACTTAATTTATACGAAAATATATTGTCACAAACAACAACAAAAATCAGCAAGCTAAATAAGACAGGGAAACAATCAACTCGGAAGTACGGACATGTGTTTATATTCAGTCGACTATAATAAAATAGGCTCGAAAACGTTTCAAACATTTTTTCCAAATTTGTAGAAAAAATATTTTATATAAAAAATATTTAAAATTTTTCTTTTTCATGCAAATTAAGATGTTTAAAAATCTTTCTAGGATTGAAATTGGCTTATGAAAAACGTTTCATTTAGCTTACTAGATAATTGTAATTTGATTAATAAATTAATTTGGTCAATTGCCAATTAAGAAAAAAAAATCAAGTCGCTCCAATTTGTGCGAGATAAGAAATTGAAGAAATTGAGGCATCTGAGTTTTTTTTTCAGTTGAAAAGTTTGTCAGAACTTATACCAACCTATTTAGTGTGAAGCATACTTGTCCATGACCCTAGAAAGGGTTAAAAAGAAAAAGGTCCAGCGACAGATTGGTTAATAATTCGGATAGCAAAATATAGTTACAGAAATTTCATAGCCGGAAATTTTTTAATTATCTATAACAATTTTTTTGAAATTTATATGTAAATATTTATAATCAGTATTACATAACGGAAAAGTGCATAATAATTACTTTCCTTTGTTGCTTTAGTATTTTATAAATTTATTTCGAAAGGCTCCAAAACGTTTCATATAGAATACCTTTTTATTAATAAACCAGATTAAATGTACAATGTCAAATCTTTTTTCAGAATGATAGTAGTTAATGCATAATTTTATGATAATCATTCTTATATAATTTAATGAAAACTCATTTGTCTACGTTTCGTTTTCAAGGTTCTATCCACCTCTATGTTAAGATGAAATTTATCTGCCTTTTTATTCTGCAAATCTTGAATTGGCTCATCAAATTCGATGCCTTTAGCACCTCCTCTCAAACAATGACGCCGAATGAAATGAATGCCTAAGCCAGAAAATGGTCTCATTCTCTGAGGATATGAATCAATTCTTAATTTGAGATTCGAAAAATTCCTCCAACAGAAATACATGAAATTAAGAAAAATCTCAATAATACTATTTTGAGATCGAAACGAAGTCAAAAATTTCATATTCATCTGCAAACAAAAAGTCGCATTAATACAAAAACGACAATTTTTGTGACTTTTTTCTTCAACTAAATAATTATGTTTTGTACTCGAAAGGATTGCTTCAGATGCCATGATATACAATGCACCACTTTGAAATGAAAAAAATCGTAGGTTAATTTTTTCGAAAAAAAATCAGTTTATTTATCGAAACATTTAAATCACTCATTATAATCAGAATAATTATGCAAATTAAATTTCCTAGTTTTCTGAAAATCGGATATATATCGGCATTAAAAATCTTGTTACGTATAGGAGACTCAAACCTTCTCAATCAACATCAATTTCTACTGCACCAAATTTAATTTATTTGATAGTTAAAAGCAATTACATATAATATTGCAAAAAGTTACAGTATAATTTTTTCGAGAAAAAAAATGAATTCACTTTATATAAAAATATTTATTTTTTTGGTCTCGGAGCTTTGCAGTGAGCCCGTATGAGAAAGGAGATATGCGTCTGCTTAACATTTCTGTACTAAAGACTAGGAAATAATTCGATTCATTTGCATCTTTTTCAGTGCAAAAAACTAAAAATAACCCGAAGTGCATCGCGGCAGTTCTTTTTTATTCTGTGCAGGATTTAATTAGATTTTACTAATGACCGACACTTGCAAACTTGTGAAAATTGCGAATAATTTGGAAGATATCTACCATAAATACTCTAGTAAAATTTAAGAGTTCAGAAAACTAGATTATTTAATGCTGGGTGCAGCCCCTAATAACTGTTACACGTTGTTTCTCTGTATTCTCTGTATTTTTAAAAAGTGCAATCGAATTAAATAGAATATTACTTTAAAAATAGCACAAAGATTCTCTCTTCATAACACAGTAATTCTAACTTTTAAATCGCTGTCTAAAATATTTTGGTTTAATTAGTAATAACAAATTCAGAGAAATGTTAGAATTTATTGAAATATTTTTGTTCTTAAATTGCTGTTTGAATGCATTTTTTATCAAGTCCTTACACAAAATCGTCGAATTTTAAAGCGTGGAATTTTCCGAGCAATGCTTGGTGCGTGTTGGTTTCAAGTATTTCAAACGATATGTTCATTTTCGCAAGAACAAAAAGGAAAATATTATTGTGGGGAAAAGCTCGATCCTATTTCAATAAATTTACGTGTTCAAAAATCACGTGTTTTTTTTAATTATGTGTATGAATATTAACTGATGTATTTTCAATTAAACTGATGAAATTCGATATGTGGTGTCCTTTTAAAGTCATTATCCCGCCTAACGATATTCCCAGATGTGGTTTCAAGTTCATTAAGTTGTTCCTCTCTACGGAAATCTTAAGTAAAAAGCGAAATATTTGCACGATTGATATTTGTTATTAATTTACAAACATTTTTCTTGTATTAGTTTGCTGAAAAGACCATTCATTCTCACAAAACTGCATTTCGGAAACCTTTATTAAAGAATATGAATTCATAAGACATTTTCATTCATCTTAAAATACTTTTGCACTTATAGACATAAAAATTACATATCACTATTCATCTTTAGTAAAAATTTAACAATTGAAAATGCCATATTTTTTTATAGTTTCATTTATAAATAAGAACAATATCTAATATCTATCTCTAATATAAAAGAGGAAAATTTAAAGATATTAAAAATTACATGAATGTCAAAATAAAAATGTAGAGACGGAACACATAATGAAATAAATCATCATCATGGATTCTATTTAAAATTTCAGTACAAAGTAAACAGTACAAATTAAATCTAACAGAAATGATTTTAATCCATTATTTAGCATAATTAAAGTTTGAGTTTGACATAATATATTTTGAAATATCAAAAGTATTTATTATTTTCTGAAACAAATTCATTCATTTCATGAAGAAACCGAGTACTCTTTAATAAGATTAGAAATATATCATCGTTGTGATATATTTCGAGTCATTCTAAGAATCTAATATCAATTATTAACCAGACTAATACTTGATGTATTCAGTTACGCAACCAATTCTTAATTAATATATGTATACACATATATATGACTAGTTCTATAATATACAATGACATTGCATTTACTCAGATTACAGCTTTCAGCAAACACACATATACAGATTTTACATAGAGATATTTTAAATTTAACAGCTTGTCTGCTATCATTGGAAAGTAATGTGAAAATGGTACAAGATTCATTTCTCTGAAAGAAGGTCTTGATGAAACATTTGAAATATTGTTCATGAAGCATTAGTCACATTCTAAGTCGAAAATATTTAATAAGTATTGATATCACTGAAAATCTGTCTATTTAACATTTACTTGAATATATGGTACATTTCTAATATATAAGTGAATGGATTTAATATGTACAATACCAATTTTTTAAGAATGTAAATGATGAAAAATATGAAGAAAATAGTCAGACAAAAAAAAACTGCATGAAAAAAGAAATAAGTAAGCAATAAATGATTTTGTGACCTTCATCTATCAAAGTAAACACAACGTCAACTAGGTACAACATACAGAGTAAAAACATCAACCAAGAAGAGAAATGGAAACCTAGGGCAATCTTAATAAATAACCTACAACAGATTAAATATTACAAGCACAAATATTTACATGATCCAACATTTCATAAAAATAAAACCATTTACTATAAATATAACTGTTATAGGAATCAATATGCATGATAATTTGACTTTATGTAATGGAACAAATATAATCAGAAAATGCTACTTATTCAATTCAAAATCACAACCTAAATAGAATATGGATTTGATATCTGAATGAATCCCAAATGAATAAATGACAAATACACACATGCATAAATGTGATTAAAATTCCAACAAAAATATATAAAAAAAAAGAAATAATCATAGATAATTTTTTTTGATAATTAATTTGTTCTTCATAGCAATTACTTCTATAAGAATTTTAAAACTAAAAAAAAATATAATAATAATGGAAGAAATTAAACAATTTACATCAATCAAAATAATTTGAAAATAATTAAAAATTGAATAAATAATGGAAATCAGATACTCGGTATACAACAATAATTTCAATAAACAATAAATGGAATATTTCCTTTCTTTTTGCAAATACACGTATGCTTATATTTTTAGTTCTAAATATAAATACTTAACTAAATTTTAAATGGGGTATTATAGAACAAAAATATAATACAATATTTTGAACTATAGATAGAAAACAAGATTCTGTGAGACAAAGAGCACATATATTTGTAATATACAGAATAAAACTTCCCCATTTATATCACATATTAATTTTTTCTATTAATAAACAAAACCAAAGTATCTTTATACATAAAATACAAAATGAAGTATTTTATCACAAATATTTTCCAAACTATCGTATTTACAGATGTTTGCTGCTGCATAACAAACTTTAAACGAAACTGATGAATTTCGGCGGACAATTCAAGTCACTTGTGGAAATTACTTACAAATGATTCATAGACGACTAAAGATAATTATAACAATCCAATGGTGATATGTTAAATAAATACAATGTTTTTAGATTTTGAATCATTAAAGTTTAAACCAACCAGCAGCAAAAGTTACTTAACATAAGAAATGACGCTATCTTTTACATCACAAAACAGCTATATTGACCGTTGTATGTTGATGACTGTTTATCAAATGCTATCAGCATAAAAATTAGTGTGCTTTAGTTTATTAAAAAAGAACATTAATTTTTCAAATATCAGATATTTTTTAATAAATTCTTTTGTATAAATACAATTCATAAAGTAATTATTTTTTAAAATAAAATATTTCTGTATAAATAAATTAATAAAGTATTTTTTTTTTTTCAGTTTGAGAAGAATTTTTCAGTTTGTGCTAACTTATTCAATATATATATACAGACCATGCTTATTCTAAACTTCATATAGCAAATAGTATATATACAGGGTGGTTATAATTAAAGTTACCCTGTTTAGACCTACGTAGTGTCCACTCTAGTGGACGGATGTCGAAGAAACTTGATACTTAGGTTGTATGGATCATAGGGAACAGAAATCTGCAATAAAAAAAAAAAATTAGTTTCAATTTCAACCGCCAGGTGTGAAGGCGGCGCATGAAAAACAAAAAACATAATTTGGAACTTAAAAACTTTATTTAATTACAATATACGTTCAATGTGCATTCCATTTACGTCAAGCACATGTTCAAAGCATGTTACAGCGTGTTCAACAGTGGCACGAAGGGTTTCTCGATCAATTGCATCAAAATGACATGTTATACGTGCTTTAAATTCATGCAGAGTCCCTATGCTTCCTCCATAGATACGATCTTTCAGAAATCCCACAACCAGAAATCACAGGGATTCAAGTCTGGAAAACGCGGAGGCCAGGCAGTTGTAAAACTTCTTGAAATTACCCGTTGATCTTCAAAATAGGCACGAAGCAATGCCGTCACTGGTCGAGCAATGTGAGGTGGTGCACCATCTTGCATGAAGACAGTAGTCCCTAAACATTCTCGCTCTTGTAACGCAAGAATGATTTGCTGCTGAAGAAGGTTGCGGTAACGGGCACCCGTAACGGGCCATGAGGCGTGTTCTCCTCAAAAAAAAAAAAAAAAAAATAAGGAACCAAGAATGAAATCAGCAGTAAAACCACACCATACAGTAATGTAATCAGGATGTAGAGACTGTTGATGCGCATCATTAGGACTTGCAGTACCCCATATACGACAGTTCTATTAACTGCTACGCCTAGGGTAAAATGTTCCACGGCACTGAATTGTCAACGGCTATTGTGGCTAAAAAACTCTAGAAAACTGATTTCGTTTCTCCGGGTCTGCAGGATTCAGCGCTTGCACATGATGGATGTGTATGGATACCACTTTACAATGGGTCGAAGAACTTTTCGTACTGTATATCAAGGGAGGGACAAATCACGTGCCACCACTTGAGCACTTGATGAAGAATATTACGAATCAGACGCTCTTTCGACACGGCAAAAGCGACATCTTCCGCAGTTTCATTTGAAATCCGTTTCCGTTCTCTTCCTTGTACCACACCCAACTCTCCAGTCTCTTGAAATTTAACAATCATCTTATTCAAAGCTTGCCTGGACATAGGCCCTTTTCGTAAGTCTTTAAAGCGCCGATATTCTCGCAGTGCAGCTGACAAATTATGCTGTTCTGATAAAACGCCTTTATCAGCAAAGCTCTTCCTTTCTACTCTAACGACATGGCGAAGAATGATTTTGCGACAGTGAGTACTGACTTTTTAAATTACTCTAAATTTGCATAACGGCCTTTATTGTACATGAAAGCCGCCATCTATCGGCCGAAATTTGAACTAATTTTTTTATTGCAGATTTCTTTTCCCCATGATCCATACAACCTAAATATCATGTTTCTTTGACATCCTTCCACTAGAGGGGACACTACGTAGGTCTAAACAGGGTAACTTTAATTATAACCACCCTGTATATATATATATATATATATATATATATATATATATATATATATATATATATATATATATATATATATATATATATATGTCAAGTACGTACTGATATTTATTGAGTAGCCTCTCAGCCACTGCTGACATAAGCCAGAGCGTTGCCCGAGGAACACCACGAGGAGGTGGGCTACCATCGTTCCTCGCCCCCCTGCCGTTTTCCGAAACCCCGCAGAAGAAATTTGGTAACCGATTATAATTTCGTTATTTAATATCATCTTTGCAATTAATAATGGCATATTTTTTCAAAATTTCGGGTAGAATTTTAAATACCCAATTGAAAATCGTTACGTGTTTTCATTAGAATTCGGTATTAATTCAGTCAAAATTTGTACTTGGACATTGAGAAATGAAATGCGGGCCTTTCTATTGGTTTAAATTGTTGGACTGTACATCTAATCAAAATATTATATTTTTGATTATATCATGTATTCTGAAACTATTTCTCAAAATGTCTTACAAAATAAGCTACGAGAGAAATGGAAATGTTCTACCATCAGCCTTTCGCCTTTAAGGAAAAAGGAATTAAGATCGGAAGAAAAATTTAATTCATAAGAGAAAACTTATGAAAATGGCCTATATTATAGATACGAAAAGTTAAAATAGCTTCTATTATAAATGAACAAATTTTAGTAAAAAGGGTCTTTTTTTTCGAAAATTTAAATTTTTTTAATAACAACTCTTAAGTATATCTTAAACATAAAAGAAAAACTGTTAAATCTCTTAGGGTGATATCTGCATTTAAAAAAAATGAATTTTATCTAAAATAACAGAGTTGTCGAAAAATACCTATGAATTCGGTTATATCTATCTGAATTTAGAAATCGAAAAATAAATCCTTTTATTTAAATGTTGTTCCATATTTACAGATGGGATTACTGTAGTCTTTCGTTTTTCCAAGAACACGTAGCTATAAAATACGAATTTCTCCTCTATAAATTTAATTTTTATCAAATTATTTTTGAAACTGATTCTTACAATGCTACATAACACTTACAGCAAATTATATACATACGCTTCTTTCGACTATTCTATTATTTTGTAAAAGGTTAAATTTTTCGATGAATAATGTACAGTGGCTCAATTTAGAGTAAAAATAAAGAAAAATCAACGAAAAACTTCTAAATTGAAAAGTTTCAGAAGCATTTTAAATAAACATATGCAGAATTGTGCCTCAAAAAATTGAGAATACACCAATGAAATTATTGCAATAGCACGCATAAAAACAGTGTCGCTATTAAGTTGCATATCTTTTGGCTCTTATAATGGCCTCTAAACGTCATGGTACCGATTCGACCAATTTTTGGTGATACCTGAAGATATTTTATCCCATTCTTCTTGCACCACTTATTTTAAATGGGTTTGTTTCTAATTTTGTGTTTTTGAACCACTTTTTCGAGTATGACCCACGAATATTCATTGACATTGATGCCGGGGTACTGTGGTGGTATGTGTAACTGCTGTTTACAATGAAAAATACACCATACTTTGACGTTACGCAATTCTATTTGAGATTGTTGTCCTGCTGGAAAATGGAATTTCCATCTAAACCCAAATTTTAACACTTTCCTTTAGATTGCTGCAACCATATGGATCATCCAACTTGTTGTAGAATATTTTCAAATCATAAGCAGAAGTGTAAGTGCTGAAACTATGCGAAATGCCATTAGACAAGCTGGTTATAAAAGTCGCATTCTTAGAGAGAAACCGTTCATCAGCTTGCAAATTCAGAAAAAGCATTTGAAATTTGAAAAAACTCCTCAGTTGAAGACCAATAACCTTTGGAAGAAAGCTATATTTAGTAATGAAAGAAAACTCAATATTTTTGGCAGTGACAGCCATCATTCTGTATGGAAAAAGCCTAATGCTGCTTTGGATCCAAAAAAATTACAGTTAAACATGATGTTGACTCCGTCATTATTTGAGGTTGCATGACTTCATCCGGGTAGAAAATATTTTATAGATGGCATTATAAATGATATGATTTACTTGGACATACTTCGCAGCAATCTAAAGGGAAATGCTAAAAATTTGGGTTTAGATGGAAATTCCCTTTTCCAGTAGGATAACGACCCCAAACAGAATGCAGGTAACGTCAAAATATTGTGCCTTTTTCATTCTATACAGCAGTTACACACACCACCACAGTACCCCAACATCAATACCATTGAATATCTGTGGGCCAGACTCTAAGCAGTGGTCCAAAAACACAAAATTAGGAACAAAACCCATATAAAATAAGTGGTGCAAGAAGAATAGGGTAAAATATCTTCAGGTATCTCCAAAAATTGGTCGAATCGACAATGACATTTAGAGGCCATTATAAGAGCCAAAAGACATGCAACTTAATAGCGACACTTTGTTTCTATGTGTGATATTGCAATAATTTCATTGGTGTATTCTCAATTTTTTGAGGCAAAATTCTGCGCTTTTTTATTTAAAATACTTCTGAAACTTTTCAATTTAGAAGTTTTTCGTTGATTTTTCTTTATTTTTACTCTAAATTAAACCATTTGTTATGCGTAAAAATAAAAACATGTTTGCACTTTCCGGTAATGTGTTATTTATATTGAGAGTTAGATTTATCAAGTGAAAGTAAGGTGTACTCTCAATTTTTTCAGCCACTGTAGATATCGATTTGGAATTTTTTTAAAAGTGTTTTTCTGTGTTAGAAGTATTTTAAATCAAACTGAAAAATTATTAAAAAAATGTTTTTTAAAAAATAAGCGTTTATTTAAAAAATTATTATTCTAAAAGCTACATTAACTTTGTCAGATATATGCAAAAGTTTTATTGCTAATTATAACTTTCCTATTTATTTTTTCCCACTCATATAAATTCCCTTTTGTTAAATCCACAAATCGACAGTGCAGCTTTTCTAACGGCAATAGCCATTACTCGGGAGTAAACGATTTTGGAAGCAATATTTTGGCTCTATTTCAATCCAACTATTTTTCAGCATTTTGATAATTTTTATGCCATTCCAGGGCGTTAAAATAGATACTTTAAAGCGACAAATAAATATTTAATTTAAATAAATAATTAGATTACAAGACATTCATTTAAAATCAATTTTGTTTTCTACAATCTAAAATAGCTAATAATTTTGCATATGGTATTTGTTATATTTACACTTGTATAATGATAATCTTCAACCAATGAAGTCTACAAATTGATAGAAAAATCAAATATATATCATTTATTTTTTGAGATAATATCTGTAGAGAGTAATTGTAAGTAAAGGATTCACTTATGAATATCATACAGAATTTTGAAAAAACAGAGTGGATTTAGATCAAAGATTATTATCACTTAAAAGATGCTTTTAGTTATAATATGGCAAAATAACTATTTTTCTAGTTTTATAGGAATTTAAATTTTACAGAATGTCGGTTCTTTATATTTATTATTGATGATAACTTTTAAATTACACTCTTGCAACGAATTTAGTATTTCGGAAAATTTTAATTGGAAAAAATCCTCTGATCTAGCTAATACTGGATACCAAGTTTCTTCTGCAAATAGTGAACTTGTCATTTAGATTTATTACTTTAAAAATCTTCTGAAAAGTGATTTTATATTTTGAAAATATGAAATCACTCTTCAAAAGCAACTTTTAAAATCAACCCTGTGATGGTATTTTATTTCTGACATTTTTTGCAGAGTCTACGACAGTGAGGTTGAGAATCTAGAAGTGGCAAAGATAGTAAGTTGCAGACGACATCAGCGGCAGATATGTGGAGCAGAGAACAGGGGAGCAAGGATGGTAAGTTGCGGACGACGTTAGCGGCAGAGATGTGCAGCAGAGAATAGGGGAGCAAGAATTGTAAGTTGCGGACGATATTAGTGACAGAGATGTGGGGCAGAGAACAAAGGAGCAAAGATGGTAAGTTGAAGAAGATGTTAGCTGCAGAGATGTGGAGCAGAGAACAGGAGTGCAAAGATGGTAAGTTGCAGACGATGTTAGCTGCAGAGATGGGGAGCAGAGAGCAGGAGTGCAAAGATGGTAAGTTACAGACGATGTTCTCGGCAGAGAACAGAGGTGCAAAGATGGTAAGTTGCCGACGATGTTAGCTGCAGAGATGTGGAGCAGAGAACAGGAGTGCAAAGATGGTAAGTTGCGGACGACGTTAGCGGCAGAGATGTGCAGCAGAGAATAGGGGAGCAAGAATTGTAAGTTGGGGACGATATTAGTGACAGAGATGTGGGGCAGAGAACAAAGGAACAAAGATGGTAAGTTGAAGAAGATGTTAGCTGGAGAGATGTGGAGCAGAGAACAGGAGTGCAAAGATGGTAAGTTGCAGACGATGTTAGCGGCAGAGATGTGGAGCAGAAAACAGAGGAGCAAAGATGGTAAGTTACAAACGATGTTAGTGGCAAAGATGTGGAGCAGAGAACAGAGGAGCAAAGATGTGGAGCAGAGAACAGAGGAGCAAAGATGGTAAGGTGCAGACGATGTTAGTGGCAGAGATGTAGAGCAGAGAACAGAGGAGCAAGGATGGTAAGTTGCAGACGATGTTAGCTGCAGAGAACAGGAGTGCAAAGATGGTAAGTTGCAGACGATCTTAGCTGCAGAGATGTGGAGCAGAGAACAGGAGAGCAAAGATGGTAAGTTGCAGACGTCATTAACGGCAGAGATGTGGAGCAGACAACAGGGCAGCAAAGAGTGCAAGCAAGGCAAGAGGCAGCAACGAACAGATGGAACTAGTTGAATCAGAACAAACGCTAAATAATTGGGAACGACAAATCTGCTTATAGAATAGAAATCACGAAGAATGAAAGAAGTGGCCAATGGAATCAGAACAATAACAGCTTAAAAACTCGAATGAAAGAGAAATCTGAAAATGAAGAAGCCATGGTGATGAATAAAATGGAACTGGAATTAAATCTCAGAAAAGTGGATGCGGAGCCAAAAGAAAAAATATTCAAAGATTTGAATTTGAAGTGGAATGGAAAGGATGAGAAAATAAGATGGAATTGTGAAAGAATTGTGCATTCGATGTGAGCTGACATTATTTCTTGGAATTATTTGATTGAGATGGAAGCATAACAAACGGAATAAAGCACTTCTATAATAATATGTATTTATATAAATAGTGAAAAAAAAAGAAAACTAATAATTTTAAAGCTAATATCTTATACATAATCTTAAATTTAAAATTCCTCAATAACTAAATATTCTTATAACCTAAATATACTCAAATCTACAGTCGGTTTATAACGAATTTTGGTTTCTTTCTTTTCCAAAATAGTTTGCTGCAGCGATATGTATAAATATATTATTAGCCCAAAAGAGTGCAGCAATAAAATTTCGCTTAAAAATTTAACTTAAATTCTAGATTAACTAATAAAATAAATTCATAATAATAAATAAATAAAAATATTGCCTGCAGTAGGTATCGTCTGATGGGTAAACAGCTCTCCTATAAAAGAAAAGAAAAAAAATTCAGAAAATTGCGAAAATAATTATTATAAAAGACAAAAATTATCTTTCTGTATATTTTGGATTTCAGATCGAAAAAATGTTTTGGATGAGATTTTGTTATTAATTTTCTGGGAATGTAAATGTTTATGAAGATCAGTATTTCATTGCTTACATTATTTAAAAGGACTTGGAATACATGAAAATTGGAATAGATATAAATTTTTCGAACATTTATTAATTTCAATTAAATGTTTTCTTCCACAAAGTAAATGTTTACTTTAACATTTATAAACAAAAAAAAATTATTATAAAATACAACCTAGAGCAAATGATAGTTCAAAATTATTCCACACTGCCATTATTGACGATACTTCTAGTAAAAATTAACACATTTGGTTTGAGTAAATGTTACTTTAAAATCCTCAATCAAGTTAGGATATGATAAATGATTCCTAATGCTTTTTCCTTTAAATTTAACAAAAAAATTATAATATGTTCAGTTGATATAAAGCGGAAAATATGAGATATTTACTTACTCTTATTAAAATAATTTTGCATTTCTTAATTAAACAGGGAAACGCTTTGTCTGAATTTCATTTTTAAAAAACTTTAGATGCTTTATATTTTTATTGATATATGAGAAAATTCAACGATTTTGAAATATTTTAACGGTATGTTTTCATTTTTTTTTATTTCAAGAAACAATTACTTGTTAGTTTTTCTGTTTTTGAAAATCAGTAATAATGCTTACGACTAAATGATTATCTTATCAGAATTGTTCTTCAACAAAACTGAAACTTTTTAAAATATCTAATAATTTTAAAATATTTGCGCTCACTTATGAATTCAAACTTAAGAACAAAGCGTTCCTTACATAAATTGAAATTAAGTTTGGCATTTGTTTCCATTTTGGAACTATTTCATTAACTGTAAGGAATTTTTTATCACCCATTGAGAAATGTCAGTTGGCTTAGAAAATAAAAAATTATGATCATAAACTTCAAAAACTTAAATTTTTCTATTTTTTTAGATATTAAAGGTTGAATAGATTTGGAACTTGATGATTTAAATTGGACCAAACTTAAGGAGATCTCTCCTGTATTTTCACTGAAATAAAATACCGACATGCAAATGATAAGAAGAGATCGGAATTTCAATTCTTAATAAAAATTGTAATATTATTTACCATTATACATAATTTTTAAAATTTTAATTTGTATTATGCCATATTATTTTTAATATATCAGTTAAAATTTTAAGAATGTTAGAATTTCCACTAAATTATAACTTTATATTTTATTATGGAAAGCACGTCGATTTCTGATGTTTGCTGTCATGTTATAATAAAATCTTATAAATGCCGATGAAATCAAAATTCCTACATTTTTAAAAGTATTTTTAGTCATAAGACTTCCAAGCAGAATATGCACGAGAGCTCCTAACTCCTTTCAGTAATGACGCGATGACTACAAATTCTATTTTTGTATTCGGCTATTGAATAAACAAATAGGATGGTGACGCAAGCCGAAAAAATACCATTCCACGAGCGCTGCTTGACATTACAGAAAATATCTTAATAGATCTGTGTTCTTCACTTTTGAAAATAATGAAATCTATGTTTAATATTTTCAGAAACAATGTCTTCGATAGAAAGCAATAAAATTCCTACTGTTGTCTAAAATAAATCAAAAGAAAGCACTCACGTTTTCTACACGAGAGTCTGTCTTTCCCACCGACCCTCCAGGACGTCGTACACGAAGAAGCTGCCCGGCCAGTAGGGATCCGGAATCTAAAAAAATAATATAAATCGCTGCGTGAGATTATTGCATCTTAGATAACACCGAAAATTTTAATACTAAAAATTATCTATTACTCTACAGTTTCTCTTAAATCTAACTGTAAATAATGTATGTGTTCTATTTTGTATTTCTGTATAAGATGAATATGCGAATTTTTTTTTTATGAATCATAAAGATCACAGAAATTAGTTAATTACTAATGCGGTGATGATGTGATGGATCTAAAGAGTCCTGCTGTCTAATCAGCTCGTTGTGTTTTTCAATTATATAAGTAGAGGTTCAAGTGTATAACCGAATATATTATTTTACTATAGAGGGATAACCAATAGTTTCGAGCCTCATTCCTTTAATGTAAACGGAAGGAAAATCGTTCATTTTCCATAACCGACGCTGGGTGTAGTTTCTGAATTAAAACATTTTAATTTCTTTGACACAATATATTTTCTGTTTATCATCCGTTTCGGAATTTTGCGAAATTTACTAAAGTTTCACTTTATAAAACAGAATAGAGCGCACGATCAGATCTGATAAAATCAGATCAGAACTCACGTCCAAATCTGACTTTCCCATCGGAGCACTTAAAGAAATTTAAATATCGAGCCAAAGATACTTCAGAAAGTGACTTAAATTCTCTCTTTTCTCGATAGTCTTCTTATTTTTTGCCGATAGTGTGATCCTTGATGGAGTGTTATTAGACATTGTACGGCCTACCTCAAAATGTGAGTAGTCATTTTGAACTGCCACTATCATACTGATGTTCTAATGTTTCTGTTTTCATTGATGCTTATTTTAGTAACTTTATATATTTTTTTCTCGACATTTTCTCGAAAGATATACATCGATAAATCGAAATATTAAGTGAAAAGATACAGCTATACTTCAATTAAATACTGGATGCTAGGATTTTCATTCTGCGCGAATTTGCCTGTAATATCTCTAAGGATCTTGTTTAATACGAAACATATACCGTTTATTGAATGACAGGAAAATGTACTTACTCCGATGAACAACATAAAAAAATAAAACCCTTTTGATGGAATCACCATAAATACCTGAATGCCAGCTATGCGTACTATATGTTAGAAGAAACTGAAAAAATAACACTAAAAGAAAACGTTTACAGGAAAAATCCAACATCTAATTAATAGCACAAAACACATTACAATTACATAAAATCATTAACTATAATATTCAATAGTATAAATATGCTGTTAAAATATATAATTATTTATTCTTCTTATGCTTTATTATTATTATTTGCTTTTGAAACAAAAATGATTTAAAATATATTTGACAACATATAGTTTGTTTCAAACTCTGTTCCTCTTTTTACAATTAACAATGAAGGCAAACGAAATTAGAAAATAAATGCATTATTTAACACGAATTTGAATTTTCTATAACTGGGAATATGTTAATTATGTAATTAATATAAAAATTATTTTATATCTCAGATATTTCGAATACCTTTCTCTGAGGGAAACACTTACTGCTGCACGTCAACAATGGGCAATTAAATGACTGAATGACAAAAACTATACTCATAAAAATATGACCTCTCAAAATCATTTATTAGGAAAAACAGCCTTTTCGAATTTGCATTTTTGGCAATGTAAAAAAGAAAAAAAAAAAAAAAACAATATAGATAGTCGCACATAAACAAGATAGAATTCACACAAAACGGCAATTTTCATCGTGTACCTACAATTATTGTGCATTGGTTTGGATAGGTTTTTAAATGAAATCTTTTTTTCTTGTACTTTCTATGTTAACAATCGCCAACAGACCCATGAATACATTTGTGAATTAGATGATTTAAATAAAACCTATAAACAAACACCGGAATTGCAAAATTCCCTTTAGCTTATGTCTAATGAATCTCAAAGGAAATCCAAGATGTAATTCCTGTAGTGTTCAAATCTATGATTTATACCTCTATTGCTTCATTATCGTTCTTCGCTCTTCGCTCTATCGCATCATTATTTCATGCTACATTTAAATTAAATATATTGGCTATTTTTTATTTCTTTATAATAAAAATCATTATTGCTCAGAAGTTAAACTCTAAGCGAAATATTATGACATTTTTAAAAATTAATATGACACGGATATTTTAATATTCATTTACATTCAACTATTAAAAGAAAAATTACGATGATGCATATGTTAGTATATATTTTATTGAGCTCTTACCTCGTACATGAGATGCTGATTTCGGTCGAAATCAGCGAAGTCTTCCTGGACGAAGACCTCCTCCTGTCGGCGAAAACGGCGGCGTAGGTTCGACCTGCAAAACATTAAAAAGAAAGACGCCCGAAGACATGGTTAGCACATATTAATAGATGGTGGCAGAATTTAACGATGATTTTAAAGTAGAATATTAATTTTGCTCCGCCCCACGGTATTAACTAAAAGTAGATCAATGTCCAAAAAAAATTACAATTGAATATATTAATTAACATAAAATATTCATTCCTTTTACAGAAATTGTTCGTCGACACACTCCCTTTGTTATTAGGTTTGTGCAAACAATAAAATTGTGCTTTAAAAGTTATTGGAATTAAGGCAAAACCTCTCAGAAACAGAATAAATGAAAAAAAGTGTTAAACAAATATAGACATCTGAAGAGATGTTAATTAACTTGAAGAAACAATTGTTGGAATTTGAATTAATAATTTTGGAAATTCGGTGCAGACTTGAAATAACTAATATCTCGTTTGTGTTTCTCAAAAATGCATAAAAGTGACATTAATAATGAAGCTGAATAGTGAGCATTGGCCTAAACTGATTCTTCAGACTCACCAGAGTGAATCGCTTTCCCAAAACTTTATCTCCTACTTCTAATAAAGATGTTTTGCCAGTGAACGCTTTCAATGGCATTACCGTACAGTGGTTAAACACTGAGGTGAATTAAGCAGTTTTTTTATTGAATCTATCTTGAGGTAATTGACGAATGCTGTTGGTGGTTAATCCTTCACGGATAAAAAGCATAAAAAATATTGTGTTTCGGTTTTAGGCGCGACCTTCTCACCAGTTTGAAACAAAAGTTTGACTCAAAATGACAATTAAAGTTTCAAAAATCACTTACCAAATTTTATATGGTGAAAGTCATAATGATTTTGTGTTATCGCGTTTACGTGTTTCTGAAAACGCAGACCGAAAAATGATCGACCACTCGTTGGATATGGCTCACAATAGGATGAGCGTTTTCACTAATGATGCTAAATAATCATTAACTAGATTTTATCTATCTGGCTCGCTTCGTTTTGAAGTTATTGTATTAAAATTTATTCGAACAGCCGAAGAGAGGAGTTTGTTCAAAATTCGATAAGACTTATACCAAATTTTATCCGTCTTGTTCAAATAACGAGTCACTTTTATGAAGTTCGCCTTTACAATTTTGATGTGTGGGAATTAGATGTTAATGGAAGCTGAAGTAAAAAGGCATTCTAATATATCTCTGTATACTTCACATGAGGAATAATATATTTAAGGAAAAGACCCAAAAATGAGATGGATTTGCTTACAATCCGTTTCATCAAAATCTGGCAACGTTTTCTGAACTTAAAATGATTCCAGAATCTAATGTAATAGATGGCTTTTTATAATATAAAATTCTTTAAGAAAATTTTAAAGAACTGAACTGCCTAAATCAAGACTGGAATTTTGATTCCTTTAAATTTAAAAGAATTTTCTAAACTATTGCTTTTAATGAAATTCTGAAAATAAATGTTTTGCTCAAACCTTTTAGTGTTAATTCAAAAATTGAGAAACACAATGTTTCATATCAAAATGAAACATTTTCGGAAACTTGTTCGTTATACTTGGCAACCCAAAAAGTTTCCGTTAATTTTCTTTCGTATCCTACATAGATCATGAAATTTAAAAAATCTCCTCGATTAAATAAAAAAAAAGCAATATTTAGGAAACTTTTCGTTTTTTCTGCTTCCAGATACATTGTTTAAAATGAAGGCACTCATTTTTGATAAAAAGCTCCTAATTTATATATTTTAATCCCTGTGTTATGAAGGAGTGTTTTCCGATACCGAATTTCGGAGTATGGACAAAATTGAAACGTCTAATCTTCGGCCTTTTAAGAAGGGAGGGGGGGGGGGTCAACTTTTTTATAGTATTTCGTTGTAATTTTCTAAGTTATTTCTTTTCAAATATCACTTCGCACTTAATTCTCCATTCTATTATTTTATTTAATTCACATGAAAATATTTTCTGATACAAATAGGGCCACACTAATGTTTTTTCTTCCCAAAAAACAGACTAGAAAGTTGCGAATGAACTTTGAGAACAATATCATCGATGTTTTGAATTTAAGAATGTTTAATAATAATATATTCCCCTTTAACACATGGTATATTTACAATAGTAGGCTTCATTAATATGTAATTATAAAATAAACACTCTTAATATTATCTGTAATAAACTTTTCATGCAATTTAAAAAATATTTTTTCGAATCTTTGAACTTGGTAGAAGCAAAATAATTTTTTCTACTTACTTTCATATTTTGTAGTTATAGAAAGAACGTACATTGTAAGCATGCTACTAAGAAAGAAAAAGTTTATTTGAAAAGATATAATGATGCAATTAGCTTAAAACATTATTTTTATGTTATAATTTATATTGATTATTCGCATTTTGCATCCATTAAAACCATTTTTTTTAAATCTAGATACATTTTCGAAATCATTATGACAGCTTCATGATTTTATTAGAAATGATTTATGTAAGTGAGTTTGTGTATAATGTTTTTTCAAACGATAAAAAAGATTATACAAAATATTAATAAAAACACATAAAAAAGAAGCGTCAAATTTTTACCGTTTTTTACTCCTGCCAAAATGTCATTGTGTTGGCTTTCTATATGTAAGGTTATGGCTTAAAATACACTTGAGTCTTTCTTTTTAAATTTAAATTTAAAAAACTTTTCCTCTAACTTTTTAATATACATTCGCATAAAGTCTTCTTCACATAGTTTTAGCTTTAACGAGGACGAAACAATTTTTATTGTAATGAGCATAGTCATTTTTTTTTCTCTCGGAGACATCATCATTTTATCTTTATTTTTTATATCCAATCAGCATGAAGCGAAATTAAGACTTCAAATAGTAGATGTAAAAAAAATCCCTTTCCATGTCTCAAGAAAAGTTTATTTGGATCCAAAACTTGAGTTACCGCGATCAAAAGGCCATTGCACAAAATGTGGACTAAAATTTAAATTGAATAAAGTAACAATGGTTATGTAAATAAACTTAAATATTAAAAAAATGTTGAAGTATTTTTCTTGGACTTAACTCACAATAGCCAAATGAATTGATACAGAAAATAAGATATGAATTATTTATTTTTAATGAACGTGAATACAAGCACATAACATGAAATAAATTAGTTTAAACATTGTTCTTAAATACACTTGAATCCGTGAAATTAAAATGTTCGTGAGAAGAAAAATCAATGTTTCATTTAAAACTTAATATAACATAACAATTTTTATTTTTCTGAAATACAATATAGGAGGCTAGAAAAGTCAAAACTGCAGTGAAATTTGAAAGTTTTTCTAACTACAACTCACCATATTTGGTGATCAAGTTGGTTTTGAGCCCTAAAAAGTACTAAAATCTCCATAAATATAGTTTGTAGCCAACATAAAAACCCACAATCAAGCAGTTTCTATTGGTGACACTTCTTTGAGAACTATCAAAACTTTATAATCTTCGCAGATGTCTTAAACGTTTTCATATTGATTATGAAACATCATTAAAATAAATACTTCAAATTTGAAACCTTAAAAATGTTTTTAGATCCTCCGGAATAAGCGCAATCTTGACAACTGATGAAAGTTTTGAAATTTCACATCTCAATAATATTGTTTTGACCAATTTAACCACAATTTAAATTTACCGGATGTTTAAATAAAGTTCACTATATATCCAATGATAGTACCATATTTATTTGGCAGATCTAAGTGCATTATCTATAGATATTTCATATGAAAGTGAAATTGAATATTGATAGACCAGATACGGAAACAGTTCGCACAAAACATTAAGTTATTTACGGGGTATGTATTTCAAAATATATATATATATATATATAGTATAAAAGTTTTTTTTTCTATATTTTTAAATCTTATTTATAAGAATGAATTTTAATAAAAACTATTTTATTAATATTCATAATAAAATAATAATCTAGACCACAGTGGCGAAATTAAGTCAGTTGCTAAAACAAAATAAGAACCAATATTAAATTGGAGATACTTTTCCTTTAGCAGGATGCAGAAGAAAAACTTGCCAAATCAAATGATAAATCGCCAAATCGCAACACGAAATCTCATCACAGTATCTTGAAGATTCAGGGAAACTTAAATACTCAAAAAGTTCCATACAAAATTTGAAATATAAAATAATCTCTTATTTATTGTTTGTTTCCTTTATCATGTAAGCGATTCTGTTTTGTTTTCGTTTGTATTTGTGTTTTTCTTTGTTTCTCCCATATTTTTTATTTGTGCCTATGCCTTTTATATTTGAATTTTCTTCCACAATCCACTTTAATCGAGTACTGACTTACATTTGTAAACCTTGTGTTATACATGTCGGTACACAAGGTGTTTCTACCTAGAGACTAAATAATAATAATAATAATAGTCTCTTCTTTCCTGTTTGCAAAATTGAAATACGATTATAGTATTTTTAATATGTAAATATTTGATAACCATTTGAATTTCATTAAAAAAAAAGAAAAAAACTTTTATTACTTGTTAGTTGTAACGGGAACCAAAAGGCGCCAAGGAAAAATTTCGACAATTTGGCTATTACAATCGTTAAAATATATAGCATATGAATATATAACTTGATATTTGATATTTCAGTATATTTTTATTATTTGGTGAAAAATTTTCTTGGCGCTTTTTGGTCGCCATTAAAACTGCATTGTACCAAATTTTAAATTGGTAGCTAATGTTTTGACTTTAAAGGATAAAATTATTTGTCAAGACCTCGTTATTATTTGACTTTTTGAATAATTATAAACAAGCGATTTCCATTTTAATAAGAAACAACATTTGTCTACGAGCAAATAATGTAATCAACAAAAGTCATTTGGCATACTCCATCCGACGAAGTCAATTGTTCAGTTTTGCCACAGCGAAAGAACTTGATTCTATATTTTAAGCACAGCTATGGCGGCTAAAATAGTTCATAAAAAACAAAGAATCTTTAAAAATACTTATTAAAGGCATGTCAGTGAAAGATGGCACTCTTTTAGATTCTTTCGTTGTTAAAATTTGACAATGGCAAGCAATAAATATCAAACGTTTTTAGGAACTGCGAAACAAATTTTACATGCCTAAATAAAATATGTCAATAATAGAAATATATATGCGTAAGGTTTCCAGAACTTAAGAATAAATCAGGCCAGGTGACAACCGTTCGGAAACGCGCCAGATATCCACCATTTTAAATATCCACAAAAATTGTAAGAGACAGTTCAAATCGCATTAAAAATTGGCGTATTTGGCGAAAACTCTGCAACCTTCCGCAAATTCATCTTTAACAAATACACATATTGTTTATTCTTAACCGTTTCAGATTTAAAAAAAAACACGTTAAAATCAAAATTTAGACAATTCATACTTCAATGTTAAGTTAAGAATTTGTTATTTATTTATTAATTGAATACTTTTTCGTGGAATAAGCTCAATTTTTGGCTTAATTCGATTTTAATTTCACCAAATTATAAAAATATACTCAAGTCGAGAATCAGCTGCTATATAGTTTCAAAACGAAATCTCCAAATTGGCGATTTTTTGGCACATTTCCGTGGCCGTTACAATCGACAAGTACCTATTTTTCTTTGAAATTAAAAGTTTTCATCAATATAAAATTAAAAAATGTCAATCAAATTGAAATTTATCCTTTAGATTATTTCATTCGTGTCAGATAGTATTATAATCTCTTTACCCTTGATGATCTTTGTGCGCTCATAACATTGTACAGCAATCTTCGGGAAAGTTTAAAATATACATCCAAAAAGTTATTGTCGATAATATTTTCCGGAAATATATGCATTAAGTTATGCATCTAATAAATCATAAATATCTGAAATAGGATATTAAGATATGAAACCAATTAAAGCATGAAAATTTGGTTATTGATAAATGAGATGAAAATTATAAATATATGAACGTGAATAAAAGGATAAAAAATATCCGTTATATTATTTAAACAGTTTTATTTTTTAACCGATGAAATCTTATAAAAATGTAATTTATAATTAATGGTTTAAAAGTTTTGAATTACTTACAGTTTCTTCCTTAGCCAGTTCAAGCCCATCTCTGAATGCTATCTGAAAATACACTTAAAACAACTAACAATAATAAATAATAAGTAATAAGATAAAATACGTAAAAAAAGTTTCAAAAAATCAGTTTTTCACCACAAAATTTGTCGCTTTCGCAGAGCACACAACACAAGTAGTGAAAATTTTCAAAATGGCGGATTTTACGATTGAAAGGAATTTTCTAGAGGTAAAAACGTTATGCATGACGTCATAATATCATGCGTCAACAATACGTAAATCTAGTTTCTTAGACTGATAAACAATAGCATTAATAATATACTAACAGTAAGAGAGTTGTTCAATTTTTCATAGATGCAAAATTAATTGTTATTTTCAAAAATTTGAAATTAACCATTGTAAATTAACTGATTAATGATTTTAGTATATTCTTATTTTGCTTGATTATAAAATAAGAAAAAAAATGCAGCCATATTTTAGAAGAAGACTTTTGTATTAGCTCTATTGGAACTATTGCAGAGACAGTTTTGAAATCTCCTTCCGTATACTTTGTTTAAATATTTAATATTTTGACACATTCCATCCATATACATGAAAAATTAAACGTGCTTATATACAAGAAAAGCAAACACGTTCATGAAGATATAGAAATGAATTGGTGTAACTACGCACTTTGATTCAGAAATTAATAAGAAAAAATTTGTAAAAATTCAGAAAAAGGGTAATGAAAGAATTGTGATATTCACTAACATATATGTCTACATTTGCATATTTAGTTATATTATTAGATTTTGGCAGAAATATCAGTCTTCATCAATGCGCATACTTCTCTTCATTTTACATCCATTTAAATGTTCTAAAACTGTGAAGACATTGCACTATGTCCATTTAATGGCGATAGCGATTCAATTAGATCAATATATATAATACGGAATGTTTTTCAACTCGTACTTTGCATTCTATAAATTTAGATTCAATCTGTCTGATGACCTTGTATTACTGACAACTAATTTTTTACCTTTTTAATTTTCTTCTATTCTTTTTTATTTCTGATTTTTACTTTCACCTACTTAAATATTTTTTCAATGACAGGATGTGAAAAAGCATGAATTTGTTGGAACATCTGCTGTGGAATGTAAGCACTTGTAATGGTTGTTGAAATATCATTGCAAAGAATTTTTCCTGTTGATAAGATAAAGGACTTGAATTTCAAAGAAGAATTATTTTTCAGTTAAAAGTTGCAACTGTTCGTCTGCAATTGCCTGATAGTAGATTTGTGACACTACCTAACTTCTTGATTAGGCATATGAAACGGTATTAGCTTTGCTAACTATATGTTTGATTTTGGTTAAAAAAAATTTTAAAAAAGTTCTTGAAGATAGGGTAGCTGCTTGGAAGATGGTTTTCATTTATATGCTAAAGTGCGAATGTAAATAGTTTATGATCAATACAGAGAGAAAACTCACATATCAGATACTTTTAATAGTTTTTTAAAAATACTTTACAGGAAGATTCCTTCGCCCCATAAATTCTATGCCATAGTTCTACACCCTTTCTGTGCATCATTTTACTTTTATAACGACTCTATTTGTCCACTCTCATTTTCATATTGTTGCAATACCAATCTAATAGTAAAATCAGATGTATCGGTACACACAAATAAATAAAAGAAGTCCATAACATAGGAAGGATGAAATAGTAATATCTGCTGTATCTGCCTTAAATATTCAAATTTACGTAAGGTCTCCGCTACTTCTCTTCTACGTTTGTTTCTTTGCACCTTTCAGAACGTCACATAGAAATGCTCTTGTTTGTGCAAAATATTGCAGGCATCGTTAATAAAAATTCATGGTGCCACGGAATGTACGAAGTTCATGGATGATAAATGTAGTTTGTGATGTCTTCATCTTTCTCCAGATAATGAAGGCCAGCATTTTGCAGTGATAAGATTTCCAAAATAGCTCCAATTACTGATTTTGCAACATTGGTACGGAAACCAGATTGCTGCAATATCGCAAACACATTTATTATAATTCATTTGAACCCGACCAAATTTAATTTGCCGATTAATGTTCTGTTTTGGACTGCAAGCAAAAGGATATAAATGCATTAGCACTATTATTAAGAAAGAGACGAAATGCTTCAGCTTTCATTCACGAAAAGAAATGCTTCAGGAATTATTTCATGTTTTAAGACCAAGTGTTATATTATGGATAAAGCTATTGAAATCCTTTTAATCTTGATGTCATTTACCTTTAAACATCCTATATAGAGACATTGATCGAAATTAAGAAGCATTTATGTATAATATTTTCATTATAAAATCTAAATTTATATAAATTTAAATGTACACGGTCCTTTAATTACACCACTTGGCTTTACTGAAGCCTTAAATTTGTATCAATCTATTTAATTTGTACTATTTCTCAATCTTTTTCTTTCGATTCATTTAGACGCCGTAAATTAACCATCCTAATCCAATTGAAAAAAAATTATAAACAAGGAAATAAAAAATAGTGGTAGTGTAAATCAGTCTTACTGCTACTATATTTCAAAATGATCTGGGTTAAATTTTTAAATTACCCATTGAAGGGGAAAAAAACCGCCCAGAAAGTACAGCGACACTGAACTGACAACAATGAATATTAAGATGGTATTAAAACATTTCTAGTATGGAAATTTCCTTTGAAATTATTTCAGATAAATAGCAAAGTTTGATAATTTATAATAAATCGAATATTTAAATAACTGCAGCCCTTTGGAATATTGCCGGTATTCTTTCGTTTTAGAGAATGCGAACAAATTTAGTTGAAATCAATTGGAGCGCTTAGGAGATGAGGTTATGCATGTATATATTATACAATAGCTTATATTAAAATAAAGCACTCTTTAGCACCCTCGTACTATCTTAAGTGGATAGTGGAAACTACCAGATACTTTTTTCGAATTGTTTATTTAGGGTTTTTTATGCACATGTATGAAAATATAAATACGTCAAATTTCTTTAGGAAGGTTTTAAAATATTTATTTTAAAATAATTTTTGAAAATTTCAAAATATTGCAGGCGAATTAATTTTTTATGCTACTGTTTTTTTTCTTATTACCCAATGCAAATTTATTTGGAACAAAACCGTGTATAATTTTGTAATTCCAATTAAATGCTAATTTTTAGAAATATTTTTATGCACACTTACTGAATTTCCATGAGTTTTATGTTTTTCTAAACTAAAATGGTCTTAACTATCTAAAAGACCTCGAAACAAAATGTATACCTTATTTTCTTTTAATGTTTGGCCGAAATTCTTATCAATTTCATTTAATTTCTTCAAAAATTAAGACATCTGGAGCATTTCAAAGATATTTAAATCTAATTACAATATACTTTTGAGAAACGTCATTAAGTTGCACTTTTTTTTTCCCTCTTTACCCTTTAAATATTTTACTGAACAAATTTTGTAACTATTTTAGTTGAATATAAATGTATATTTTGATGAAATAAAATTAAAATAAGTAAAAATGGACGAAGACGTGCAAAGTACACTGTCCCCTTAAATGTTATTCCTTGTAAAATACCGATTCAGATTAATTGTTAAATTTAATATTTTCAGCAAATTTTCTCCCAGATAACAACGTTTTTTATTATACATTACATTTTAATCTGAAGACGATTGAATAGCAGAGGGAAGGCAGATTGCGAAACTTCTCCAAGTGCCACCATTTGATATCTGAAATTTAAATTAGATGCTTATGCTTTATTGGTAGCATTCGAAGGTTAGAGCTCTTAAAAGACGATGCAATAACTTTGATTAGAACCAAGATTAATAATTGCGATTTCAGAAGAGATGTACCTACTGTTTAAATTGAATTTATTCATGCTTTAAGCATAAAGTATGCATACCACCTAATATCCCATAATGGAATCAGGGGAGTACAGTACTAAGGATTGATGCAACTCTTGAGTGAAGAGACGATTGACGTAAGAGAATAACAAATTGCACTCAAAAATTTGAATTAAAGATTACTGGACACATTAAAAATTGAACCTTTTATGTAGTAGTGCAATCCCTAAAGGAATATTTTTTTTAAATTTCTGCCAACATGTTTGATTTTCTTTATCACATACAGAGCGTTTATGTTCAATAGAATTAAACAGATTCGCAATTGAAGTGGGAACCAAATTCTTACAATTAAAATTTAATTTCACCACAATCCAGGACGATTATAAACGAATATTACAACTTTTCAGAAGTACTAAAAGAAAATGAAATTAAGTGCTATTTTATTCGCAGAAGATGGCCATTTTCAAACAATTTTTTTCATATCTATACATTACCATAATTACAGAAAAAATGAACTCAAATGATTTATATCAAATGAAACCTCAAAATGACTATGAATGATAAATCCATAAATGAATACATTAAATTATAAATTTGCCAAATAATTTAAAATAGTTTTCTTAATACTCTATGCAATTAAAGAGAAAGAAAAAAATTCAGCATACGTACAAATTGCTAGAAGAGTAAAAAGAGCTTTAAAAATTCTGGCAAATAAGGTAAGCATACTTCATAAGATGACAAATAATTAAGAATACTCGATTGAATACAAAATAAATTCGAAACAAGCTTTATTTGAAAATTCTGTACAAATACATATCCAATACCATTAGCAAGATTACAGCAATAAATGTAATATACGAATACATTTGAATAAGAATTTAATACAGATTAAGTAAAAAAATCAAAAGCAATTTTACATTAATAATCTTTACAAGAATACAGACAGTTTAAGTAAAACATTCACTTAAAATCGATATACTCGAGCTTAAAATTTTACTAACTTATTCATACTTGAATTCTTAATAAAAATATCAAATGAAAAGAAACTAATCATTAAAGAAATTCTATGGATGGAAGAAACCAGTTAACGCATTTTTACAAAATTACTGTACAATATATAAACACATTTTTAATTAGATTCAATTTTAAACGCACAATGGATTTTTAAATAATTAAACATTTAGTATTTCCTTAATAAATTAAATTTGCCTGAAATACTTTCTTCTTAATTCATTAGAAACTGATAATTCAGAAGCCCTATCTTTTTCCCTCATCATAATTGAAGAATTATGAATTTTAAAACTAAAATATACCATTTACTATTCATCTCATCCATTCACTACTATAGAATAAAACGATATTCTTGAAAGTCGCCATATAAAATAATTTTAATTCATGCTAGTCATGCGAATGACTTCTCTTGAAGCATAGTGATCACCGTGGTGATCAGGCACGATGATCAAATGCTTTCTAAGAGTATACAAGGATATTTCCATTGGTTGGCCGGCCGAACCAATCAAAATATCCTTTGTCCGCGGAAGAGGTTTACGAAAAATTAAGAGCAGAAAGTAAATGTTTGAAATTCACGATTTATTTTAAGCTTTCTATTAATATTACTGAATATTACTAAATGTAATAAGAATGATTAATTTTCAAAAATATTTGTAAATGGATGCAATGAATAGATACCAAGGAAGAGTGTTTCTAAAACTCAAAATTTAAATTAACTAGTTAAAATTTTAAATGTAATTAACAGAAATTAAGAGGAAAGTAATGCATTTAAAATAAATCTTTCAACATAAAAATTACATTACCTTTTAATATCAGAAGAATCCATTTCTCAAGCACTCAAATTAGAAATTTGCTTACAAACATTTAAAATACAATTAATATTTCTATGCAATTACAAAATAATTTATCAAAACTCATCCTTATTTCATGTGCGCCAGTACAAGATTAAAAATACCAGATTCTCTAAATTCAACCTTATTTCAAACAATTAGAAAAATAAACATTGTTTAACAATGCATCTTTCTACCTCATACATAGTACAAAGGCATTTTGCCTTTAAGAACTATTTCATATATTATCCATGCATGGATACATATACACCATATATTACATATTGCACAAAATTTTAGTTTAAAGAATTTTTGGCTTAAAATACTTATTGTCAAGATCTCGAAATGGATAACCAACTGAAATTTAAAAAACAAGTTCCTTTACATAGTTAAAACCAACTTCAGAATCCAAATCCTGACAAAATCCAAAGTTTGATACAAGTACAAGAATTAAACACTTGATTTTTAAATGTGCGCAATGTTTCCGATAATCGCCATTTAAAATCACGAAATTAAACTCTAGAAATAAACAAGGTCAGAAAAAGCTTCAGTACAAGATTAAAACGAAAGGTCACAAGTTTATTAATAAAATTGTTTAGTAAATGTTTGGAGGAGCTGTTTTGTTTCAAATTTTTTTTAAGTAGATTTACAATACACGTTTCATTCCCTCCGAGTCGATTAGTTCTGTTCACGATTTACGTGTAAACATATAATTTATATTAAAATACAATCCAAGAGATTATATCAAGAGAGATCAATATGGATTCTATCCATATTGAAGTCAAAAACAGGAATCCCCAATTCTAGGAAAGTTAAAACTACTGAGAAAAAAGGTGAATAGATCCAAAATAGTTTTTTCGATGTAGATTGTATTCTAAGACATCGTTTCTGTAAGTAAAAATGCATAGCATTGCGCATCAAAGAACTCAATATGCATCAATAGTTTATTGCTTCAGTTATAATCAGAATTATCCGGATAAAAAGTTGCGAAGAACCATTTGGAAATTAAACATTGACAGACACAGCAAATACCCGTGTTTTGAATTCCATGCAAGTGCGATAAGAAAACATGTCGAACTTGTCATGTTTGAAACAAAGGATTTTTTGCATATTCCAAAAAACTTAAATGTTCTTAATCCTTAAAAAGGACTTATCAAATCGTTTGCTATTTCAATGAGATTTTTGTGGCAAACATTTCAAATATATATTTACTTCCAAAAATAATGCAGACAAGAGGAAATTTAAATTTCTACTGTGTACATTGCTCATGTTAACCATTTGTTAATATTGAAGGTCTTCAACCTCTACAGTTTACACGCCGAATTAGATATATTGAATCATCGTCCATAATTCAATTGCCAGCATTAGCATTCCAATATAGGTTTGAGGAAGGGTCCAGAAGTTATTGGTTGTGCCATGCTCACTTCGATGAAAGCTTGTTCTTAACAAACACCTGAAAGAATTAAATATATGAGTCAGTAGTTTAGATACGAATCCATTGATGTCGAATGCCATAAAGTGGAAAAAAAAAATCAAGGCGATTTAATATTGCTCATGAAATTAATTCTAAATATCTGAAGATAATTTGACTAAAACTAAATAAACTGCCTATTAATAAGGCAGTCGTTTGAAAAGTTTCCGATTCAATTATATTTTGGTCCTAATGGAGCTATTTGCATTGTTTTAATGCGTTTGAAAAAATTATCTAAACATTTTACTTTTCGTAAAAAAATTATAACTCCTGAAGACTTCGATAGTTGCACGTATTAATTATTTAAGATAAACGGTGATGGCAATTTATTAATCCTTCACTAAGCAAAATTATTAACAGCGAAGTTTTTTTTTTCGCCACCCGCCCTTAAAATATATAGTTTCCAAATGCCCGTTATGATATATACAGATAAAGTTTCGCTTGAAAAGCATTCATTTTCCATTTTAACTGGCATTTTATAAATCAGACGTAGACGGTTGAAAAAAGAAAAAAAAAAAAAAAGAAAAACGTTTTGTAATCTTAGATATTTGTTGAGAGAGAGGGAGAGCTATATAGAGTTGTATATGCACATCCGATTAGGCTCAATATAGGATTGAAAATGTATTTAAATGTTGGCTTCTTTAAAATCTTTCATTCAAGAAATAAATCCTGGGAAGCCAAAAGACAAAGGAAGAAACAAGTTACTTCTAAACATTTCCTATTCTTCCACAGCATTTTAAGATAATCCTGGGCAGATGACATTTTGTTTGCAAGAACGACGCAGAAGGTTGCCACATACTGTCTCCACTCTCAGCCGTCCGATTTATTCAGTCCTTTCATGTACAGAAATCGATCTCCGAATGGCACGTGTTACAGTTCTTGCATTCAGAAATAGCTGGATATGCCGTCTGTTTGATAGATTATGGTTTGTTTCTTACAGCTAAATGGAAATTCGCTTTCTAGAAGAATGCAAAATCTATTAGAGAATGTTATTTTTAAAATTTTAGTATTATAGTTAAGGAACTGACTACACTTGAATTTTTAATATTTTGATGTCATTCGTTAGCGAGTATTTCACAGAAGCCAGCGTAGTTGATGTCACTTTAGAACATGCTAGGAACAAAGTCGTTTGGCAAGTGGCCTTTATTCAGCAAAAGATCACTACTGTAGATCAAAGCCCATTCAGCAATAAATATATTAAAATAAAAAATCGTATTAAGTTATAAAAAGCAGAAAGTTGGTTAAATTATATAATAAGATATTTTACATGCGTGAAGTAATTTAATTAGCAAATGAAAAATATATCCTGTACTCATTATGGTATGACAATTATCAAAATTCTTGCAACTTAACGATATCGTTTCGGCATCGTTGAGGCAACACTTTCCAAATCATTCTTATTTTGATAAATAGCTGGAAATGAAGCTCCTGTTTTGATAGTTGTTCACGGGTAATTATGGTTTTTTTCATTATCGCTAGAAAAAAAAATGAAAAAATCATGGCATTTTCGTTATTTCAAATAATTTCAGAATTTAATTTTTAGAGAGCGCCCCCCCCCCTCCATTCAGCATAACTGGTATCAATACAGGATATATGTGGAATCGTGAAAGCCATCTTACTTCAGGTGTAGATAGCGTGTCTTCATTCAGAAAAAAGAGCAATAAAGTAATAAGTGTTCCACTTATAAATACATCTATTAAAATGTGTACATTAGTAAAGTTAGTTTAATAATCAAATCCTATATTCATCTTGGCAGGGCAATTATCATTTCTTGCAACTTACTGATATCTGTTTGGCACCATTATGAGAAAACGTTTCCTGATCATCCAGATTCCTTCTGGGAATGTGCCAGAAACTGAAGTAGTCACTCCACAAATGGACACCGACACATCGCCAATAGAAGTACACATTTTATATTTAATCAGGCAGACATACATTCAATATAATTAGAAATGTTTTTTAAGGCACAAGAGTATACAATTATCTAGGCTTATCCAACTGCTTGCAATATTTTAAATATTTTTGTAAAACAACTTATCCAGACATGTTATTGATCTTAGTTCCTGAATTTTTAGGGAGTTATGCAAATATCTTAAGAACATAAATGTTGCAACCCATTTATCAATCCTCCATTAGACAATTGATTATACTGAAGATTATAGTACAATTTCTTTCTCAAGCATCGTTATAAGCTTCTCCAAATAGAGACCATATAGTGACAAAATCTAATTTATCTTGAAAACATTCCCTTTTTATTCTGTAAGAGCAACTGAAGTCTCGTGGATTGTCATATTTAGAAAATTGAAGAAAATTGCTTTGCGATCCTAATGAGCTACATATGCACATCTCATTAGAATTAATATACGATGGAATGATTTAAAAAAGTGAATTGTTTCATTCATCCAAAAACTTCGGAAGGCAAAGACTAAAGAATGAAAGCTACCTGGAAGCATTCCTTGTTCCATTTCAATAATTTAGAAGGATCTTGGTAGGGTAATATTTTCTTAATGTGGAGGACGATTTGAAAAAACTGTCGCAAGTTGGCTCCCTTTTCAGAAGATCAATTTCTTCAGCCTCTATTTGCAGAAGTTGATCTCGGAATGGCAGGCGCTTCCATTTTACCGATTCTTATTTTGAATAGCAGCTGCTCTCCAAAAAGAAGCCATCATAAATTGACAAACCACGTTTAGTTTGAAGAGCATTCGCTTTTCATTCTATAAGAGAACAGAAATTGAGCATTTTTAAATTTAGGCGCTTGGAAAAATGTTTTGTGGAGTTGATTGATAACATATACGCATCTCAGCAGGACTAATATAGAATTTAAAATATGAATTGTTTAAAACCAACAGTAAAATGTTTAATTCGTCCAGAAAATAGATTTTAAGAAATAAAGTTACCTGGGTATCTCTTCTGTTTCAACATCCTAAGAGGTTTGAGAGCGTGGCAACATCGATTTGCAGAAGGCTGTCGCTTGCTGGATATACAGAAATCCATATACAGAAAGTGATCTCAGAACGGTAGATGCTCAAAATTTCGTCGAATTTTATATTGAGATATAGCTGGAAATTCCGCTTTTGTTTTGATAGATGTTTACAAGTACTTATAGTTTGACTCCTTGCAGCTTACTAGAAATGGATCTTCTAGAAGAATAAATAAAACCATTAGAAAATTTCATATTTGAAATTTTAGTATTAAGAGAGCAGATTATACTTGGATTTTCAATGTTTGGATGTTGTCTCCGAGTATTTCACAGCATCCATCGTAATTGGCCAGTTCAGAATATGTGGAACCGAAAGAGCGGTTTCGCTTCTGGTGGCGAATGGTACGCTTTTAGTCAGCAAAATGTCATAGATCAACATCTATTCTAAATAAACGCTTAATAAAATATATTCGTAAAATAGGTTATTAAATAAGCAGACGAATATAACCTATATTCATTTTAATATGAATTATTAAAATTCTTGCAACTTACCAATCTCTTTGGAATCGTTGAGAAAACATCTTCCAAGCCATCTATATAATTGTTGATAGAATTCGTGTCTAGAGCTTCTACAGATTCATTATTCTACAGAGATGTGGGCGAGGATATGTCATAGCAGAAAATAGTATCCAATACATGGAGCAATGAATTCAAATGATTCGATAGCCTTTGAATACAAGTAAAGCGGTTGAAATAAAAGGCAACTCCTACTTACTATTATTTTTATCTCCATAATCCACATTTATTCTTTCTAGTACCGGCTACTACTAACCAACAGAAAAATCGCAATGATACCGTCATCTGCCACAGTAGACAATACCAGGTATTACCCATGTAATTGTGGCAGTCTCATCGCTAATTGTTCGCTTGTACGAAATATCCAGACATTACGAATATTTCCGTACTCAGTGTTTTAAAAGTGTAGATATTTCCACTCAGTTCTGAAAACTTTCAGATAATTTAAAACTTAAGAATAAAATTGAATTCTCCGATACGGTATCTATTCAAGCTATGGAAGCAGATCTTACAAAATCAATTTCATTTTGAATTTTTTTTTTTTTTTGAGTAGCAGTTTAAACCAATTTTCTTTGCCCTTATAAAATCTGTTCAATGATAAGATCAATGGTTGAGTTACTTCCTGTCGTTATTAAATTAAATACAACATTTTATAACTTATTATGATCAAATTTATTCTTAAATAAAAGTTTAAGATAGAAAAATACTGTTTCAAGAACAATCCTTCTCAAAATGATTTTAATATACAATAGCATATCCAAGTACGAAAGGTAAACTGTTCAAATCATTTCATGAAAATCCAAAATTACTTCATTTTTGAAATGCTTTCATTTATCCCGAATGCTTCATCCAACACAATTACACTTTTAAAAGTTTCGTCCTAACTATTTTTGCCGATTACTTCCGTTTATTCAATTGCAATTTAAATATGTTTGCATTCAAAGTATATTTGAATTTTTGTTAGTGATTTAATTTGTGATAATGTGATAGTAATTTTTGTTGAATTAGTTCAAAATTAGCGAAATATTTCAGCTCGAGTGAACTCAACTGTTTTATTAAGAAAGGTAATTATTACATCTGAAATGCTTATTTTTATGGCTGATTGATACACGATGTCGAATGAAATCGGAATTTGTGGGATAACAGATGAATCATTACGTTAACTGCGGGAATGATAAATAATACATGGAGTGCTAAAAGAGGTCTACTAGACTGAACCTTACATTTTAGGTAATACCAAAATGAATTTAACTCCTAGACTAAAGAAAATTAACTAAAAGTGCCAATTGTTCAAAACAACTCGAAAAAAATGGTCAAATAAGCAGCACGGAAATGGAACTAGTACGATTCTAAATATTAAGAATTCCGAATTAATTTTTGAAGGAAATTAAACAACTTTTTAATCAAAAGGTTTAGATGTTGTAATACGAATCTATAGTTAATTATAAATAAACTACATTTTTTATAACGTCTGGTTAAGCGAACGTATTTGAAGAAATTAGATATTTAAAGATTTCGATTAGGCATTTTATAGAGAATTTAAAATTGTAAAGTAAGAAAGTTTTATTTTTTTATCAAGTGCTACCACGAAGAAAATATTGTAAAGAATTTTGTTAATGAAGATAAGAATTTTTATAAAACCTTATTCTACTCTATTCAGTCAATTAAAGTACCAATTAAGAACCTTGTCGATTCTCCTCATACCATAAAGAAATAATTTCGATTATCCGTTACAATCATTAATTGCGAAAATTTACTATGGCGTGATTCTATGAAACAGTCTCACAAAAAGAATCTACAATTATATTGATTTAATAATTAAAAATCTTCCTCATGGTTTCCAAAACCGAAAATAAGCGAGATTCAAATACAAAAGTGCATTTGAAAGTAACAAAGTTCTTGATTATTTAAATTTAGTCAATTTTAGAGCTTCATAGACATTTTGTTTTTCTATTCTTTATCTATTGAAATGGACGTTTTAAATCCTTAACTGATGCTCCATAGTTTCCTCCATTTTTCCTCCTAGACCATAATATTTTTTGCGAAGATTAATTTTATGAATTGCTTTCATTCAAAATTCTAATTTCTTGAACTTAAAATCAGTATTCTCAGTTCACACACATTTCCCACACCGCCATCTTAACGACGACCTCACAACTCACGCATACACAACCAAGAGCCGACAGTTCTCGCACTCATTGCCCACGCCACCGCCACCATGACGACTCCCACACACACATTGCCCACGCCACAGCCACCATGACGACTCCCACACACACACACACATTGCCCACGCCACAGCCACCATGACGACTCCCCAACTCGCACACATTGCCCACGCCACAGCCACCATGACGACTCCCCAACTCGCACACATTGCCCACGCCACAGCCACCATGACGACTCCCCAACTCGCACACATTGCCCACGCCACAGCCACCATGACGACTCCCCAACTCGCACACATTGCCCACGCCACAGCCACCATGACGACTCCCCAACTCGCACACATTGCCCACGCCACAGCCACCATGACGACTCCCCAACTCGCACACATTGCCCACGCCACAGCCACCATGACGACTCCCCAACTCGCACACACATTTCCCATGCAGCTTATCCCGATACGATTCTCCAGTTCTCATATTGCCCAAGCCGTCTCTACCACCACCATAACGAATCCTTAGCTCAGACATTTCCCACTCCACAATAACTCACTCATAGTTGCATGCAATATAAAATTCCGGAGTAAGGGATTTTCACAGCCACATTTTTAATTCCAGATCCTTACCACACTTAAATCCACCCATACCAGACCTACCCCACCACTTTTGAGTGCGTCCAAGTAATCCATAGTTCTTTCGCTCCACGTTATATATAGTATGTGGAGTCTGTACTTTCACAGCGTGTTATCTCTCACGGATATCGTTTCATAAACAAATATCAAGTAAGTATTTTGATTTAATTCCATATATCGCATCCATGCGCAAGACCGCATGACAGCTTTCTTAATGCATAATGCAGTGTAATTTCCCCATTGACAATGCATTTCTCAATAGGAGAATAAAATGCACCTTACTACCCAAGTTCGAAACGACGATGAACATTTTATGTCCAAATTTACAATTGAAAATGTTTAAAAACCCAGAGCGCCGATAATTATAGTTTCGATGACCGGTATGTCGATTTAAAGGAGGTTAATAGTAATTCAGGACGTACGATTTGCTCAAAAGCCATAGTTATGCAATTTCCATATAAAGACTTGCATTCTGCGTAACTTCAATGTATCAATTTAAGAAGTTTTCCCATAGTTTAGCAAGTAGCGACAGCTGTAAACTCCCGTCATATAGTTAGGTTGATTTGAATAAAAATGCATTATGAATATAAGTAGGATTAAGTATAATTTGTATCAAGTATATGTACGAGTGATTTTATTCAACGTAATAAATTTGAAAGCTATATTTGAATTCACGAGTCTGGCTTAACACATACCGTATCCTTCATTTCTTTGATTTGGTGTTAAATTGCGACAAAAAAATTGATGCAAGCTCAAATATACTTTTCTAAATTTCAAAAATAAATTTGTTATAATGTAATACACTTCGACTGAAGTGTTATGTAATATCATATCAGAATTCCTGATTTATTTTCGTAATGAAAGCGGCACTCATAAAAAATATAGAATGTTAATATAAATCGATTAATGAAAATACGGATGATATCAAACCCCTTCACGCAAAAGGCGTCTAACACGCGCATCGTATTAGCGATTTTTTAATTTTAACTCCGCAATTAAGTGAATCGATTAAGTATTTTTTAAATTAAAATATCAAATACTAGAATATCTCAAATACCACTCATAATAGGAATTAAAATAGTAAAAAGGTGTTATCCAATTAGAAAGTTATATTTATTGATCAAAGAATTGACATAAATAGGAAGTTAAAAGTTGAAAACAAACTACTAGTAAAAATGAATGAGTTTTTATGCTACTAAAAATCCTAAAACCATAACGAATTATTTCGAACAGCAAAAGTAATTTCCTAAAATTTCCGAGCGGTGATAAGATGCACAAGGAATTGCACATTTGAATTAGCGAGATTAATTCAAATGCATACTATATAATCATACTATTAATCTACATAGAATATATAAGCATTAGGCAACTGCATTTAACATCCTATGAAAGGTAAAGGTCAAAATTTTGATATTTTCCTTTATTCAACTATCTAGTCGCCATTGACAAACACCTTTCTCCATTTAATATTGATTTTTCCGACCATTAAACTATTCATATGGAATACATTAAGATTACACATTTATGGCATGAAAATTATGAATTAAATTGAATCCATGTATTGCAAATTACTGCTCAGACAAATTAAAATGCCTATTTTCTGTTAAAGGGTATAATAGTTAAATTAAGACTATGAAATAATTTGTATTGTACGAAATAAAGGATTTCATGTTTTAACAAAGCAAGATATACCGATTAACTATTTAATAACGGTTAAAATTTCATGTTGGATTAAGCTTTGAAGTCTATTTCTATCGTGATATTTTTTCATTGACTGATTGGAGTTCTTGGTAGCAAGGCAAGCTTACTGAGCATTTCTAATAACATTCTGTAACTTGCTTAATTAATATGCTAATTATATGCAGTTACAGATGCGTTCAATAAAGTAGTCTGAAATTATAGAAATTCTTAAGATACAATAATTTATATCGCATTTTAATAAAATAACTGAATAAACTGATAATAAACTTAAACAGGTTGCGAGTTCAATATAGTTTTCCCTTCAGTAACCTGAAATTTGCTAAATCGGTTCATAAATGAAACTTTGAATAGCGATGTGCACTGAATGTTTCCATTTCATTTGAAGAAACTAAGCGCGGGGAAAGCTAAACTCTAAACACAAAAAAATGTAAATAAATTGATTGAAGCATTCGGGATGCTTTAAAAATATCCCGAGATGAAATTGTGCGCGAAATTAAATGAAATGCTTTGAACAAAGTTAGATAATATTTAATGGAACTTGTCGCTGAACTACCAAATACTTTAGAACTCATCATTAAGAATAAAATTTTAGTTTTTAAATAAGATTCCTTTTGGAAAATTATCTTTATACAAACAGAATATTCCAAAATAAGGAAATAATTTTAATTTTTAATTTTAGAGAATTTCTCTTGCTGCAAATTTTACGATTCTTACCCCTATCTGAGAGTGAATGTATGAATTATATGGCATTTTGAACTAAACGAAAGATTTGAACGCATTAAAACTGGAACTCGAGTATTTTGAATGAACAGGGAAGAAATATTCATAGTTTACGAATATCTGCAGAAGCAGTCTCAGAGCAGCTAAGATGCCACAATGACCCAGCGAAATCCAGTGCGACAGAAGGGAATACCTAAAAGTTTCATCCGTCATCCAAAGAAGAACTAAAACGGTGCGATTGTGTTTTGTCGAGTCATCGAGGAATTAGCATTGGTTTGTAACTAAGCAACGTACGTCCCTTGCTACGACTTTCTTCCACCATGTGCACATTCCATCAAATAAGGCAGGTTGTTCATAAAGGTGCAAATGCCACTTTATATGCCAGATGATCTTCTGCGAAATTGCGATCTGAAAAAAAAAATGGATTATTAATTTTAAGTAATAGTATCCGGGTATGAAAAATATTACAAAATTAAGAAATTGTTTAATAAAATATGAAAATGTTTGCACAGAATAAAGAAGTCTTCTCTATTCTTCTCTTTTCGAAGTCTTCATAAATATAAAATTTTATTCTCAGACGTTGAAGAAAAGTGCAACGACACTGGAACCGAAAGGCGAATATAATTCAAGTAAAAATTTAAGAACATAGTGCTGCAAGTTTTCGATACGTTATAGACTATTTGCAACACTATAAAGCTATTCTTTAGCACCAAAATGAATCGCATTGACAGTAGCAATTAACTCGCGAATCAAATATAAAAGAATGAAACGAGAACGACGAACGTATAGTCAAACGGCTAGCTGCAATGACAGATTACTATAATATGTAGATTTTTGATAGAAATGCCATTCTAAACCAAAGAAAATAAATGAAAGTTTTAAAAAATGAAGCAGACTATCTCGTAGATGTGGGAATATGCAACAGTTTCAATAACAGCTTTATTAAAAATGCACTCGAATACGCGTTTTATGTATTCTCCAAACCGTTCGAGTAATATTATGCAAACAAAACATTCATAAATTTTGTACTTATTCAAAGTATAACATTTTATGTTTAATAACTATTAAATGACTAAAACTATTTCTCTTTGATGCGAACATACTTATAAAATACTCATGAACTATTCTTCATTTCTGGTAAGGTTCCGCTTTGGATAAAATTTTATGCATCGTAACTGAAAAAAAAAAAAAAAACTAGATTTTTTTTGCCTTCATGCAATACATAGAAACAGATTTAAAATATAAATAATTTCCAGCGATTTTCAATGATATAATATTTGTACAAAGTTGAATTTCTCGTTCATTTAAACTAACAAATTTCCATAATAAATAAAAAACGACTACTGAAATCAAAATTAATGCACTCACTCGGGCAATGATCTTGTTCAAACGGTAATGTAGATTATAAAAAGGTATCGATTTTCGAAAAAAAAATCCAGTTCAAAATATTATAAGCCTTTCCAAAATAAACTTATTGTAAAGAGATATTTCAGTGAAAAAGGCCTACTTATTTTAGATAGATAAAAAACGAATTAAGTATTCATAGTCAACTTTCGGATTTATGCGAAGAAAAAAAAAAGTGCAGCTTACCCATTATTAACCAGAATATCAATAGAAAGCAATTCTGGAGCCAATATTGTATTCAATACCAACAGATAATTAAACTGTCATTCAGTTTCATTAAAGAAACTTCTAAGCGGTTAAAAAAAAGTCCAATTCAGTTATACTTAAAAAAAAAAAAAAAAAAAAATGCGTCTCAAAATTTCCTTAATAGAAATCTACCATGTATTATAAAGAAATTTTTGAGTCTTTATAAAGTTGTAAAAAAATTAGTATTAGCAAGTCCTCTTCTTCCAAAGATCCATACAAAGTGGTCGTTCAACAAGCATTGAGATATAAATAGTACAAAAGTAGTTTCGAAATTTGAATCCGTAAAAGACATGCATAAGATTTATAAATGAAGTTGAATAAACAACAAATATTTCATAAATGAAACAATAAATCTGCCAGCCTTCCTAAAAAAATAGGACAAGGTTATAAAAGACGTGGCTTCCATTCATTCTGCAAACGTAGTGATGTCTTCAAATACTATTTGTGAGATTTTTATTTCAGGAACAAACAATAGGTAATGGCCCAGCAGCCTAGATATTAATAAAGGAATGGGAATATAAATATTCTTAACTAAATAAGAATAATTGCGATAAATTAAAAATTAAATCTGCCAGCTTTCGTAAAAAGTGAAGAAAGGTGACCTAGCATTCATTCAACAAGCATACTAATTAGTTTAAACTCTATCAAAATGATTTTTATTTTGCCATTCAAAAGTAATGGTTCAGCAGCATACATATGAACAGATATAAACCGAAAGATTTGTTGAGTTTTACGATGATTAAATTACTCTCTATGTCTTGTTTGTTGTATATGAAAAAGAGACGTCATGAAAAGTAAATTTCGAACCACATAATTGGCTTTTTTGGACGACATCGTGTTGGAATATTTCAATAAAGATTAGCCACCATATATTTAATTCTTTTTCCATATATTTAATTCCAAATATTTAATTATTTTCCCCTTCACTACCATTTATGATTCCGGAGCATTACTTTTGTCATTGAGATAAAATCCCGGTAGATAGTATTTAAATTGATCATCATATCTGCTAAATTGATGACTGACCACCTTTATTTCACATTTTCCAACAGTGGAAAAATTATTTTTATATTTATCGCATTAATTGCGGTTTATTTAACATCATTTATATATCTTATGGCTGCTGCTTCCGGATTCGAATTTGAATAAGTATTTCTTTAACGCCTTAAAATCTCTGTGCTTGCTGATCAACCACCTTGTACAAATATTTGTAAGAAGAGGACGATTTATATCAACGCCCATCTCCTTATGACCTTATAAAAGCTCTAAATATTGGTCAATTTTTTTTTCATGATTATCGTATAAGCTTAGATAACCTCGTTAAATCTGAAATCGATGGATATTAAAATTTAGTAGTTTCTTTTACGTGATTGAGTAATGACGTAGAGAGAATAAACGTTGATATGTAGTTATGTTATAATTTTTATTAATATTGGGTAAGTTCGTTTGCATTTTTTTAAAGTCTCTTATTCATTTACGATTCGATTCTTTCGTTTAATGTTTATTGTAAGTTAGAAAATTTTTTCCATGAAATATCCGTTAACAATTAATTCTTTTCCCGAAAGATTTTAATGTTTTTATTTTAAATCAAGGTTTTTTTTAGACAACCAAATGCATTTCCTCGTTTATGTTATTGGTGACGACCACTTCTTTATGAATTGCATTCCGTTTGTTAAATGAAAAGGTTGATTTTAAATGCGGAAGTATTTCTAAAACACAGAATATAAAACTTAATATATTTATTATTATTTTTTAGAAATTTTATTTTTGTGTCAAATTCATTTCAAAAAATGGGCAGGATTATAATACTGAAGTAAAACTTGTTTGGCCTTTTAGTTCTAATGTGAAAGACGTGTTCTGAGAAGAGTTTCAAAATTGTTACACTTTTAGCAATAATTTTATGTATATTTCTATATCATAAGAGTTGCACATTTAGAATTCTCATTCTACATAAAGTGATATGCTGAAGAAATATATACATATTTTGTGTTAATTTTTAGGCAGTGCCCCATCTCTACTGTTAAGGAGTGCAAGAAATATATTCATGCTAGTCTTGATTAGAACTATTAATGAAATTTTAACTTCTGTTCTTTAACCGACTGGAAAATATTTCTAAAAAGGTTTTATATTTACATCCGAAAATCTATTCAACGAATATTTTATTAAAAATTTAGGTTATAAGACTTCCATCATGATTACTTTTCCTCCAAAGGCCATTATAGGTCAAAATTGGCAATTCTACTTGTCTGTTAGCGTTGATTTATAGATAACGAGCTGCGTTACATCTCGCAGTTTATGGAAAGTATGCGTAATATTTAATCCGCTGTAATGTAGGACATAAAGCACTCCTTCAAATTGCGAATGGCTATCTTTTCATAGTTCGGAATTGTTAAATTGAAGTTTGGAAAAACCTTTTGCACTATTTTCTTTTTTGTATTTTCATAGCTAAAAAATTAATAAAGTGCATTTTTAAGAAAATGCTATTAAAAAAATAGAATGTGGTGCTACAATTTAAAATGTAGAAAATGCACGCGCATTGTTATACCCTGCCTTTTCAAAGTTTTTTAATGATTTTACATTTTCAACATGATTGTAGCGCTATATTGAACCCTGCATAGTAGAATTTTCATTGAGCGTTTCAGTTTCATTAACAAGGTTGTATTGCCTAAATGAATGAGATGATATTTTACTAGACTTAGTTTTAAGTATTTAGAATTCCTCTTTTTCATGCAGAAGCTGTTTCGGAAAAGGGAAGGTGTGCTCTATCGGTTGTCTTTCTTTTCTACTGATCGTGGCACAAAATCAGTCCATCTTGAAATGGCTCCTCTCGCGAAACAGAATATCAATATTCCAAATGGTTACCATTTAAGGCTCTTGCCAAAGGCCATGAAATATTATGACGTGTAAAGAATTAGAAAATGAGAAATGTTCTTTATCGTTAAAATACCAACATATTTAATTCAAACATTCAAAACAATTTGTATTTTAATATTTGGAACTAATTGCATATTTTCTTATTAGACTTGTGTATGGTGCAAACTGTTAAATTTTATCAAACCATTATACAAAACTTCATGTTTCATGAAAGCTAATAACCATTCATAATCTGCACCATAACTGATTGCAATTTTCTTACAGATCACATCGCAGAAGATGCTCTGGAATTACGAGTGCATCTTTACTTTCATAATTCCTTATGCGAAAGAATGTATCGCTGCAAGTGGGATTTTTCCAGTTTGATAAAATCCAGTACAAGTTTCCTTTTGGCTCGAGAACACCATCTGGATCACCGCAAAGCACACCGTGCCATGCCATTTGAGTCGCTTATGGTTAATGGAAAATATTTTCATGTAGATTGCCTTCTGTTGCATCGGACGATCTAAGTATGTCTACATAATTGCGGTACCTAGCTCCTCAGAGGCTGCTTGTGTGGAGTATTCGGTGATTGTTAATATTGTTTCCTATTCATTCAGGGAAATAGTTTCTGATTTTAATAATCTATTTCTAATCCTAAGACTAACAGTTCCATTTTTAAAATGGTAAGTTTTCTCTCAAAAGTTAATGGCGAATTGCGATTAATGCGGCAGTGAATTTCCTAGAGTTGAGAAAAATACTTCTGATATAAGCTTTAGGTAAATGAATTTTCAAAAATGAATCCAAATAAAAAGTTGAAAATGACTTTCAAGCTTGTTGTAGAAACAAGTCGGTGCGAATTTTTGAGGTTTAGCATAATCGGTTCATTCATTAAATATCGATTCAAACTTTGACCTAAACGTTTCTTAATTCCTATATTTCTTATTATATTCGGATTCTCCATCCAACGTGTTTAAAATTACTGGTGCCTGGCTTTTGTTCAGTTAGGTACATTTAATCATAAGTGATTTAGTACAAATCACTACTTGGTGATGTTATATAATGGTGTAAATTTCAGGTTGCTGAATATAAATTAAATTTGTAAATCTGCAAAAAGGAATTTATTCCGACTGCGTTCAGTTAATTATAAAGGCAGATTGCAGATATTTCATCTGGAAAATCCGATTATCACAAATATTTAATGCAGTAAAAAAGGATTTATTTTCAAATAACGAACTATTTTAAACTTGTACGTTAGGTTGAAAAAGTTTTTAAATGTATACATCTGTAAGTGATTATGTAAATGCTTAGACATTTCGGATAAAGATTAAAATATGAATGAAATTTTCTAGATTTACGTTTAAGATAGTTAATTTTAAGTTAGACTTGCATTTTTTGGGGGAGGGAATTACTTTTGAAATAACTAGTGATAACTTGCTAAAGAATGATGCATATATTTCCCCCCTGACGACTAAGAAATTTTAGAACTGATTCTCTAACTTGCTTTTTTCACTAAAATAAAGTAACCTTAATTTTAAGTTGCTATTATTCTAATTCTGACCAATTTTAATAGCCACTTTATATATTAAATGAAACTATCTCAAGTTTGTTTTATTTAGACAATATCGCTAATTTATGTTGTGCCTCTAACTCACACCTCGAAATCCTAAAGAAACTTAATTTCCGTTTGAATTAATTCGTAAACGTTTTCTTATATAATTCTAATTTAATAAAATAAAATTGATTTTTATTATGAGTTTGTGTAATTAGTCTTATTTCCTATTTACATTAATACCTTGACTTTCTAATTAGATAGCTATAAATATAACAAATAGCATGCCAATTTAATTATAATAAACAATTCATTTGAAGCATTGATGGTCTTGTGACTTTTAAATTTTAATTACTTATTACTTTCACTTAAATGCAGAGGTAAACGCTTCATGCGATGCTCATTTCGGATACCTCGTTGTATGCGTAGGGGTAAGGAAAATTAATGTTCAACTTCTTTAACGGAGTAAATTTAAATCGTAATTGTATATTTTATAATTGCTATAGTTAATATCTATTTCCCTTGCTTGACCAAATTCTGAATCGTCGGACATGTTACTACATTAAAAATTCATAGTTCCAATTGATTCCAGCCTAAAATACTTATTTAAGTTAACTAACTTTCGAAATTTTGGTTGAAATTTAGAAAAAAATATCCTTTATTTTCTACATTTTTGTATCCACCTTTTTATAGGTAGTATAAAGCTCTCGGATAACCAGTTTCCAAATTAAAATGCAAACTGTAAAAATGTCATAGAAAAACTTTAAATAATTCTGTACGTCTTAAAACCAATTCTTGCATTCAAATGCCACATTAGAATATAATTAAATAGCACTATTTGATATGAAGAATACTTAAGCTATGATTTCATTCATAACTTTGATAGTAGTCAGTCGCAAGGTACAATAGAAATGACAAAGTATTAACTGCTTTCAGAATGACAAAGTTGGCGCCGAGCTTGTTGTATAGCACCGAATATAGAAAGTATTTTAATGGAATTTATAAAATTTAAGAAATTTTGCATGCTTGACTTGCTACTGGATGAGTTTTTTTTTTTTAAAAATAGTCTTCATACACCCATACCAAAGGCTGATAATTTGGCCCATTTGGCGAAGTAGGGCGGTAGAACCAATTCTATTACCTGGTACAGATATATTATTCGAATGGGAAACTGTCTTTTGATGTGCATTACAAAAATCCGATGAAATGTATGAAATAGTAATTGGTAGCTGTGCGAAAAACGTAATCTGTACAGTGTCTCGGTATACGGATAGGATTTTCAGCATAAGAGTAATGTGAAATTAGGCAGTATGTGATCCAAAACTGAGCGATTTTCCGCTGTGGGTTAGTGAAAAGAAATGCATTATCATGGTCAATTGGATGTTGAATGTAATGTTCAGCAGTGCGGATTTGTGGTTTTGGCGGCGTAGGCAATGTATGTGGAAGTTGTGGAATCCTGATGGGGTTGAAAGTATGGGCACTATATATGAGCTGTGGAATTGCGCTTGTGCTGGTGGCGTGGGTAATGTCTGTGAAAGCTGTTGAATTGCGCTTGTGCTGGTGGCGCGGGTAATGTCTGTGAGAGCTGTTGAATTGCGCTTGTGCTGGTGGCGCGGGTAATGTCTGTGAGAGCTGTTGAATTGCGCTTGTGCTGGTGGCGCGGGTAATGTCTGTGAGAGCTGTTGAATTGCGCTTGTGCTGGTGGCGCGGGTAATGTCTGTGAGAGCTGTTGAATTGCGCTTGTGCTGGTGGCGCGGGTAATGTCTGTGAGAGCTGTTGAATTGCGCTTGTGCTGGTGGCGCGGGTAATGTCTGTGAGAGCTGTTGAATTGCGCTTGTGCTGGTGGCGCGGGTAATGTCTGTGAGAGCTGTTGAATTGCGCTTGTGCTGGCGGCGCGGGAAATGCTTGCGAGAGAGCTGTGGAATTGTGGTCGGCTCTGAAGCCTGGGTAATGTGTGTGTGTGAGAGAGAGCTGTGGAATTGTGGTCGGCTCTGAAGCCTGGGTAATGTGTGTGTGAGAGAGAGCTGTGGAATTGTGGTCGGCTCTGAAGCCTGGGTAATGTGTGTGTGAGAGAGAGCTGTGGAATTGTGGTCGGCTCTGAAGCCTGGGTAATGTGTGTGTGAGAGAGAGAGCTGTGGAATTGTGGTCGGCTCTGAAGCCTGGGTAATGTGTGTGTGAGAGCTGTGGAATTGTGGTCGGCTCTGAAACCTGGGTAATGTGTGTGTGAGAGAGCTGTGGAATTGTGGTCGGCTCTGAAGCCTGGGTAATGTGTGTGTGAGAGAGCTGTGGAATTGTGGTCGGCTCTGAAGCCTGGTTAATGTGTGTGTGAGAGAGCTGTGGAATTGTGGTCGGCTCTGAAGCCTGGTTAATGTGTGTGTGAGAGAGCTGTGGAATTGTGGTCGGCTCTGAAGCCTGGGTAATGTAAGCGAAATGGAGGAAAAAACATCGCTGCTGCATGTCTGTACGAAGGTTTACTAGCTTGTAATGTGACTTGGATGATTGCTTCTCTTTGTGAGCCATCTTTTGAGGCATATAATATCGGAGCAACGATACTGTGAAGAGTTTGGCACATTCAGTTTCAGTAGGAAAATAAAGGTATGATTATAACGTATTATTAGTTTTAACGTCGACCGGATTTAACGTTTTACGAGAATTCTGTTGATAATTTAAAAAACTAATGTTCGTTTGAATTTAAATTCCACAAATTCAGCAGATGGAATTTTATTTGGGTGAATACAAGATCGAATTATGCTGAATTCCCATCTTGATTTGGAATAACTTCAAATTACGAGCATGGTTTAAAAACAAATAAATTAAAAAGTCAACTCAACTGCTGCAACTCTTAACGGTATTTCAGACCCTCCAAATTGCAACACTTCCCCAACAACTGTAATTCATAATGATTGAAACCAATAATCGAAAAGGCGGTTGTTGAGAAAGAATTGATAAATAGTATTAGAATTTTTCTTCCTTGATTGAAAGAAGAATTTTTGTTGAAATTCATGTGCTCCAACGAAAAGCATCCTTGGGTTTAAAATCTCGTAAAAGAGTCGGATAAAAGAAAAGACTAATGGTTTTTAGCTTTTAGTTTCTTCGAATTATCTTACTCCCTCCCCCTTCCTTACTGTTGCTTTCAAAAATGGCAGTATTTTATTTAATCATGGATTGCTCTAAAACTTCTGCCCATTTGATGAAAGAAACTGTCGCTTTAATAAAGTTTATATTCTTAATCCCACTTATTACCAACTAGAAATGCAATACCTCCTTTTTGAAGATGCATATTTTACCTTCATTATAATCTGAAATGTTTTAAAATTTTGTAGATTTAATTTTTTTTTCATAATCTTAGAATTAAATTCCTTTATCTATATAGCAAGATTATCTAGCAAGTCTTTGTTTTGGTTTTCATCTTTATTGTTTCCAAGTAACGAAATAATTCATGATATCTCCCAAATTCTAGTGTTTGTCCTGCGTATTATTCAACTTTAAAAACAAACTAACCAAGGGGATTAATAATTGCATCTGCTTTTCGTGAAGTAATGGAGACTGCTGTAATATTCACACTTCTAATCTAACAAATGCAATTTCACGCCAATTGAAAAATTCGGATTTTCATATCGCAACTTGTAAGTAGAAGTTACAATGCAAACATATATTGAATTCCGCCGAATAAAAACTATACTTCAAACAGCGAAATTGGCAAAAGTAAATGTAAATTTAAATTTTAACAGAAATGCCATTTTGTTGGACGAAGCTTTCAGTCTCAATAAAAAATGTTCCAACATGAAACTATTCTGGACATTCAAAAATGTTTTGGACAAAATTAGTGTTGTATTTTATCTATGTGTTTACTTATGTAAATATATACTGTAACCATTATAAAATAGGGCAGGTATTTAAAAGGCAACTTGAAACAATTTTTTCCGATTAAAATGAAATAATTTAGACTGTTTGAACGAATTTGGTCTTCAAGTGGAGAAGGGCATGAAATAAGTTTCGTCCGGCTCAAATCGGCAGTGGATTTTAGGATGAATATTTTAAAATTATGAGATTATGGAATTCCTATTTTAAATAGTTTAAAAATTGTCTTTAAAATTTCTCAGTGGTGCAGTATCGAATAGATTCTATTTTGTTTTCTTACTCAATTGGAAATTCACTTCTGAGAACTTTCTCGTTTACCCCTTTAAGATGTGAAAGCCTTCAGAATACATTCTAATCCATATTTGATATCCTCATAAAATGCGAAAGTAATATTCGTAATCTTCGGATATCCTATGCAAGCGACCTCTAAGCGGCTAGATTGCTACAATTATGTGGTCATTACTTGGTATTGTCTAATGCAGTAGATGACAGAATCGTTGCCATTTGTCACCTGATATTAAGGAAAAGAGAATAAATATGAATGTGGCAACTTTTGTTTTGGAAAAAAAAATAGCAACTCGTATTATTTTCAGTTTGTATTGCATTATTTACACCAAACATTTTTCTATCGATTCATCTGGATTCACTGTCGGTTGAAATGTGTACTATTTACTGGGAAAGTGACAATATCCTTTGTAGCTTCTAATACTGCTGTTCCACATAGACCAAAATTTTATTGAAAGCAGGATAGCCAAGAAACCATTTCAGGATATACTGAAATTATATTGGTAAGTTTTCGTGAATTATAATTCTAATACTGAACAGTTTCGATATAAGAATTAAAACTTACAATATGTACAATTCCGTCAATTGTTACATAATTAGAATTTTTCAAAAGGTTATTTGGTCTTTATAGATTGGGAAATTTAGAACCTGAATTTTTCCTGCTGAATAAAGGCATGCCATCTACCACAACCAGGAAGACTGCTTTTTACGTTCCATATGACTTATGAATTGTCGCTTCTACTGGATTCGAAAAAAATATTTTAAGATGACTTGTAGTAATAGAAATTCAAGATCAGGTAAACAACTATAAATTTTCTTAAATTGCATGCATTTTTAAAGTGCTTTATTTGTTCTTCTAGGAAAAAAATTTACCAAATACTGGAAAGAAATTCAAATCATAGTGATCTGAAAACATTTTTTCAGTTACAGAGCATTCAACTTTCACATGAAATACCGAGGAATTCAAGCACGTGTATTCAGAGAACATTCTGTGTACATAGGGGGTCGAAGTAATCCGGAATCGGAGAATGGAATCGGCATGTGACATCCATGTGTTCAATTGGGAACCTCTTCAGGAGTTGAATCAGTTAGTACAAAAAAATGATCCAGGTAAATTTGTTTTGCTTTTCTGTACGGCCTGAAGGTAAGTTATTTTCTGAGAAACGAACAACCTGTATTAATATTTGTATCGAGAAATATTCTGTCAACTCCTTCAATATTGTAGTAGTTAATGTGTTCATAAATTGAGGCTACTAAAATGTAATCGCGTATCTAAATATGACGATTCTTAATTTTCCCTAAGCTACAAAATGAAAATTGAATGTTTTTTTAACGAAACTTCATATTTCATTTGTATACAAGGTAGTGTCCATTTGGAGGACATTTTGAATTTTTAAACATAAGCTGTATTTGTTACTAGAGGTTAATTAGTGCAATTTATTTTAATCTGCATATAAATGTAGAAAAATTGAGGTGCTGGCTCTATATTAAAAATAGCATGTTTAGATTAATCGTTTCACAAATGTGTTTGATACTGCGATATTTTTTACTGCCATCAGATACTCTGAGCTTTCAAAACATTTCCTAATAAGAAACGTGGAAAAGTATTTAGTTCCATAAATAAGGTTATCGGAATAAATTCCTTTTCATACTTCAAATTATCTATGTAGTTTAAATAATTTTTTTTTTTTTGCTCCTTAATGCTATTGCGTTTCATGGATTAGAATTCATTCATTTACATATTTAATACTCTTTCAGATACTCTTCAGATGTCTGCTGACATGACTTAACCGAAATTAGGACAGCGAAATAAGACTCATCAAGCGCATTTTGGGGTTATATTTTCCAATTATGGATGGAGAGCCCACAGATATAGCTGACAATCTGTATCTCAATTTATACTATGCTAAAAATGTCTGATTACGAATAAAGATCTACAGGACTGAATTATTAATATAAAATTAATCTCCACTGTGCTAATTCTATACCCGTGTGGTAAGCAATATTTTTAGATGTCTATACATCTCTGAGAATTTCGATCTTAAGTACAAGAGATTAGACATTTATGCATTCGTTTATTTCAGTTCCTGACCTAAATTCTACGGACAGTAGAAATCTGGATTGTCATATACATTATCTCTTGGGTACCAACTTGGGAAATCGGTTAGTTGCTATAATTTTTATAATTGTCATACTTCAATGAATATTGGGTATAATCCTTTTAATAATAAACCTATGAAAATTTTGAAATGGAAAAACTCTTCAAATTGATATTTATAGGTTGGAGGTTTTGCGTCCTTAAATTAGTTTCAATAAAGTCTTGCCATCCACAATCAGAAGACCGACTACATTTACAACTCATCCTTCATGAATTGACACAATCTATGTCGGATACAGGAAGCAGATGAAACCGAAATAGAAAAACAAATACAGTAAGTTTAATGCATTTTAATAACAAAACATGGTATTCTTAAATTAATTTTATAGCTTTGAAAATAAGTTCTTCAAGGGTATGACGCAAATTGAAGCCATAGTTATTTGGAGACATTTATCCTGACAGAGGCAGCATTTCCAGTCACTTTTCAATATAGGAATCAACGAATTGAAGCGCATTCATCGAGATTAACTTCTCTATATAGGGATAGAATTTACCAGCCGCCTGAGAATGCCACAATCGTTTGCACGTCATTGCCTTCTATAGGAAAATATCTAACAAAGTACTCTTCAGATGAAGAATTGTTAACGGGTGTAACTTTATTTCGCCTGTTTAGTCTTCGGAAAAATTTTTCGGATAAATAAAATATTATACTATTCATAATTAAAATTTCGTATTTACAATTCTTTTCTAATTGTATTTACTAGCAAATTTATATTCACCTATTGTAGGTTTTTCCAAGCGTCTCAATAGCAATCAAAATATTATATGAAACTCGGGGGTAACGAAAATAGTGCTCCTCGAATATTTTTTTCATTAAAAGTAATGATTTCTCTTTGGAAAGCACTTGAACTGTTGGCGAAGAAATCGTATCACAATGCTAACCCTTGCGTTCTAGTGAAAACACGTCTGTATTGTTTTTATAACAGTTAGATCCACATCAATCTTTCTAGGAATTGTAAGAAATCGGAAAATGTTTCTAAGCCTTCAAAAGATTTCTTGTACCCGCATATGTATAATAAATCTCATTACTTTTAGAAAGCAAAGAGTTAGTTTAATCATGTGTGGATGACGGAATATTATTAAAATAATTGGTAGCCTATGTCCTTTATAGACTTAATGCACGCAGAACTCTCAAAATATGCAAGATCTGGCTTTTGAATGGGGAAAAAAAAGGTAACTTAGATAATATTTTTCAAATACTGCGAATATTTTTGCTAATAGATAATTCAACTGGCGCGAGCTCTATTCATTTCCTAGTTAAAAAGATTTAATTCCGTATATAACGTAATGAAGCGAATTCTATTTTAGAATAATCTACATAAGTTGAAAGAGCAAAATAAATTATGAATGCTCTCGCATTTCGTAATTTTCTTGACAGATGAAACTGTATTTAATTTGTATTTGAAATATTTTTTTCAGATGCCTTTTTAACAACCATTACAATGGGAAAAATCGTGAACCTTCATCGAATGCATTTTTGAATTCGCCTACACTTCTCCTGGAGAAGCTTCGAAGATGCAGGTGATCCAATTGAGCTTTTGTAAAGCTTACGATTAATTTCAAGCACTGTGTGTCATCAAAGATTAGTATAAAATTACCATCATGTGAACAGTCTGCACAGGAGAAATGTTATTGCGATCTTCGTTATTTCTGAATATCCATAAATCTTTAAAATGTTTGCTCCTGTATTAAGGTAAAAGATATTTGAATATTTACTTTTTTGAAGAAATCTATTGGGAAATGCTGAAATTCTTGGTTTCAAATTTGACAAAAGCCTAATGTCAGAGTTGCAACTTCCGTATGTTTTGTATTGCCATTATTTGACATTCAAAACAATTATTTGAAATATCAATCAATACTTGGCATTTATATTATTGATAATGTTTTATTCAGATAAAACTAATTATAAATATTGAGATGCCTATTCTGTACTTTCGAAGTGTATCTTCTATTCTTTCAAAAATAGGCCCAAGAAATGATTTTTAGATCGTAACAATTCCTGGTGATATATTTTGTGTTTCACCATTTTGATAGCATTTTAAATTTTTTCTTAAAGGATGAAAACTTGCTACATTTTGTTCGCTATAAGATGTAGAATATTAAACTACATTCTATTCTTATGGTCATAACTATTAAAAGCTAGATATGTTAGTTAGCATATCATAATAAGCTCCGAATGAATAGAAAAAGGTTTTAGAGTTGAGAACTGGAGTTATCCCAGCTATTTTTATTCATAATTTGTTGCCTCTTTTGACATTAAGCGGAATTTATCATTAATACTATGGTATTAATGATTTGTTAATTTTAAATGACGGACTGCCATTGTATAATATTCAAAACTGAGCATTTCTATTTTCGAAATATTATTAATTTTCGTTATATCGGTGGAATATCTTGTCTACTGTCAACAATTTTATAAAAATTGTTGCCCTTTTTACTGTAGTATCAAGTGAATTGCCTGACCATCATTTCAAAACTTCATTTTGGGAATATAAAATGATTATCAAAGAATACTAAATACTTAAAATATAATATGTATGATTCTAGTATCTATATCAAACTTCGAATTTTTGTGAAAATCTTAACGTTCTTATTTGTAATATTGACTTTTAACTCGGGCATTTGTTTATTTTCGGTTATTGAAAATTTTGATCTTGAGAATAAGTGCTTTGTTCCGAAAGATCTCTAAAATATATGTGTATATATGTTTATATGTAATATGTTGTTTAATATATTAATGTTTGTTTTTATATAATGCATGAATAGTCTTCCTCAATGGAAAAAAAAAATCAAGTGTACTGTGTATAGAAGACGAAGTGAAGGATGCATTTCCAACGCCCAAGCTTGTTTTCCTGAAGACTGTTCGATACGAGATGGACCGAAATGACAAATATTCTAAATTAAATTGCATTAGGGAGACGGTGACAATGCTGCGTCTTGATACCAGTATTTTTGCTATTATAGAATATGAATTGTATTAAATATTAATTTCTAATGCGAGAATAGTTGACCATTGTTAATGTAATCATTTTAATATTGCAAATGTTTCGTGTGTTTCGATTTCCCTGTCTAAAATTTCTTAACATTATTTCTGGCTGAAATTTTAAACTATGCTCATTCATTTAGTTCTAATTAAATTGGTTTCAGAAATATTTTTAATGGTTCTCTAAATATTTAAATATCATTTCATTGCATCCATTTGCAAATACGTTTAATAACTTTTTATGTTAAATTTAAAGTAGTTGAATTTAGTAATATTAATAGCCAGTTTAAAATTTGAATTTTTAATTTATATACATTTCGGTTCTTAATTTATGTAAATGTTTATATTCCCACGCGGATAAAAGATATTTTTGTTGGTTCGGCCGGCCAACCAATAAAAATACTCGTGAACTCTTAGGAAGCATTTGATCATCGTGCCTGATCAACGCGATGATTAACATGCCTTAAGAGTAACTATGATGTGCTCACATGATTAGCCTAACAATTTTAATTCATTTGGCAAGTTTCAGAAATAAAATATCTCGCTCGTTTTTTGAAAAATAGTGAATGGATGTGATGAAAAGTAAATGTAGAATAAATTGCTTTTTAATTTTATTTTAAAGTAATAAGATGAGAAAGGGGTTTAGAAAATAGTGAGGGGGAAAGTGAATTTATTTTAAGGAATATTTTTAATATATTAATGGAATATTAATATTTCTGACTTGTACAGTTAAATCATTACATTCTATTTTAAATTCTACATTCGAGTAAGCACTAATTAAATGTATTAAAAAATTTGTTTTTGCTATGTATTAATGTGATTGTAATTTTTTCTTTCTACTGATGTGTACCTTTTTCTCTAGAATTCTTGTATGTATTAATATCCCATGATGAAATATGCAAACTTCGCTTAAATTAATTGATATTATGAAACTTAATTTTAAATCGTTAGATATATTCTGAATATTGCATTGAATTCTTGTTTCCAATACATTCTTATGCTACTTCTGTTCTATTCATCTTGTAAACAAGTCGCTTTGTTTTATTCCTGACAAACTTGCAAATAAAGTTTATTTATTTCAGATTCATGGTGTATTTATTCAAGTATTCGTAATTACTATATTTGCATTATTTCTATGAATTTATAGAAACTTATTTTTACACTGAATTTCTCCTCAGTGACTTTAATTTAAAATATCCTTAAATGAATTAAAAATAGAATTACATTGGGACTTGTTTGAAACTTGTCATGCTCTCTAGAGATTAACAAATTCATCCAATATCTTGTTCTTTGCACTTCCTTTTAACATAAGTTTAGAATATCATCTATTTCTCTATTTTAAAACGAAAACATTTCGGGAAATATTTTAGTAGTTAAAAAACCTCAATCAGGAAAAATCCTATCAATTCTATATTCCACTTCAATTTTAGTCATAGTATTAAATTAGTATCTCAACATGCCAAAATAAATAAAATTTCAATGAGTGCTAACTTGGATCTCTTTTTGATAGTCGGTTATTGTAATTCAAGAAAATTGAGATTCTTGCCGAGATTTATCGAATATGAATCTTTAATTCAGTTTAATAATCCCATTAGTTTCGTCTATGTCATGATCAATAGGATATAAATATTCAGATCTTACTCGTATATTAATCCATTCCCAAAAATTGAATGTGTAGAAAACATAATGTTGCTTTAATATCGAGTTCGATACTCTTCTTCCGTTGCACAAAACAGTATCATGGACATTCAAAATTGAAATTCTTCAGGAAATTTTGCGAATCTCCTCCCCAGTTGATTCCCCGATATTCCGCTAATATTAAAACTGCTTTCACTTACTGTTAATACGTAAGAGACTAATTGGGGATATTTTACTGTCGAATATGAATAAATTGTAAAAATCTTACAGGAAGAAATTTCAAATTTTGGTGAAAATACGAGAAATGCTGGGGAAAATAGGGAGGGGGGAAATGTAAAGAAAAAGAGAATTTTCGAGACAAATAGGGGATATTTCACTGTCGAATATGTATATATATGTATACAACATATATGTATACATTTGCATATTTAGTTATATTAGACTTATTTCTCAAAAATTTTAGTCTTCAATGCGCATACTTCTCTTCATTTTAAATCCACTCATATTTTACTTCCATTTAAATGCTCTAAAACTGTGAAAACATTGCACTATGTCCATTTAATGGCGATAGTGATTCAATTAGATCAATTTATATAATACGGAATTTTTTCAACTCCTACTTGGCATTCTATTAATTTAGATTTAATCTGTCCAGCACCATTAAAATTTATATACCGCAAAAAAAACGCAGAAAAATAAAATTTCATAATAAAGAACCACAGAAATCAGGTTTGACTGTTCTTTATTTCGGTTTCATATGAAATGCCTTTTATTATTAAAATCAATTATATTATATTTGTTTTGTAAATTTATAAAATTGTTTGTTTGCCCGGACTAATATATTTTTATTTTGTTGATTTATCAATTAAGTAAAAAAAGTGAAAGCTGGGTATTAAGAAATCACCTTTATTTTATTTTATACTAGCCGCCTTTGGCGACCAGCTGGTTCGCCAATCTTAATGTTCGTTAAAATTTTAATAATTAAATATTTTATGCAATTCCAACTTTAATAGATTCTTCAGCAAAATATTTTAAAACTTCAAATTTTGATAGTCATATAATTTACTCATAATATTATAAAGGCCTTCAGTCATAACGTGATATGTATCTCTCTAATTTTCTGTTACCCCTCGTAGAATTTTGGCTTTAAATTAAAGTGTAAATGATTAATCTGCAATTAATATAATATTTTTTACTGAAACAAAGCATTTTTTTAATAATATGATTGCTGATAATAGAGTCACTGAGCGTTTAAACTTTATAGGCACTAAAGAATATCTTTCTTAATTTATGTAATATCTCAAGAATTTGTCAACAAAATTTTCTCAGATTCATCAAGAACAGATCGATTCATTAACAATGTTTAATTTCAAATGCATCAAACACTAAGAAAATAAAATGAATCGTTTAAAATAATCGGTCTAAAACAGGTTTAAAAAAACTACTTAAAAAACGATGTATTTAAAACTATAAGCATATACAAAAAATATGTAATTAACATAAATACAATTTACTTACAAAAGCATGCAACAAATCTAAAAATAATTTAAATCATCCGTTGATAATGGTTGTCATGCCAACGATCAGAACTCAATGCGCATGCGTGAATTTTCTTCGCCAGTTACGGTAATGCAAATGCGTGAATTTTTCTACGCCAGTTGGGGTAACGCTATGCAGATTATACATTTTTAATTTCCTTTATTCTGTGTTATGTTAATTAATCCATACTTCAGATTGAATCTGAAACATGGATTAATTAACAATGTTTAATTTTAAATGCATAAAACATTAAGAAAATTAACAGAATCGTTTGAAATAATCCGCCGAAAAATGTTAACCCTAGCCTAATTACTGTTGGAAGAAAAAAAAACTGAAGCCTTACTCATTTGGCGGTGGGGAAAATGGAAGAGTTTTTTGGCGGGAAAGTTGATTTTTAATTAATAATTAAAAATCTAATTAAAATTTCAAAAAAAGGGACCCCAGGTGCACATTCCCTACCTCTAAGGTATACATGTACCAAATATGATAGCTGTATGTCAAATGACCTGGCCTGTAGAGCGCCAACACACACACACACACACATTGAGCTTTATTATAAGTATCTAGATATAGATGAGCTCTAGTAAGGCACTTTTATTAAGGCAAAAGGCTTCTGAAAAATATTTAAATGAATAGGAAAGGGTAGGAAATGAATTTTTCGGCATAAATGAATTTTCAGAATGCTGCAAGAATTAAATGATCAAATTAAAGCTTGAAAATAAAAACATCCTACGCTACTTTTAATCCATAAATATGCCGGCGTCCTGGCATAGGGGTAGCGCGTCTTCCTCGTGTTCTGTGCGTCCTGGGTTCGAGTCCCGGTACGGGCATGGTTGTTCTTCCTCCGTTCTATCTGTGAGATGTGTGAATGTGCCCCCCTGTAAAAAGGGGTTGTGCAAGCGAATGAGATGTGTGAGTAGCTAAGACGTACTCTTGGCCCTAGTTGGCGCTATTAAAACAGGAGACACTACCTTGGCTTAAAATCGCTGACTTCGTCAGCGAGCTTGTGCATGGCAAGTGCCATTATAAACAACAACAATCCATAAATATAAAATGGAATGACCCTTTAAATGTTTGTTTGAAACAAATACAATTCTGTATTCTTTAACAGAATTGAACGAAATTTAGTACACTTTTCTTAGCACATAGAAGGGTTAAATGCGCTTTTAAAATTATTACACACCTCTAAAATGAATGGAACAAGAGCAGAATGATTTTAGGTTTTTTCCCACCATAGCTTCAGAACATGTCATTGGAAAATAAATCATTTTTACATTTTTAAAAAATTTTAGATATTAGCTTTTCAGTGACCTAGATTTCGTTTCTGTATGATTATTTCTCTAATTTTAACTACTTTTTCAAAATTATTTTAAACCCAGTTTATAAGAGTACTTTTTTCCTGTTGAAAGATCAATGACATACATCACTCACGCACTTTTCCCAATGCTTAAAGGGGAAGTCCACTTTTGACGTTTCCTTCTTTTCTGCTGGATATGATGTTTTAATATTGCGAGTTTGTAAATCTAGATTTCAAGAATTAAATTTAAAAAATATATATACATTTCTGATGAATTTGGACAAAAAAAAATACAGAATTAGCCAAGTTTTACCACGATACGATTATTTAAATGTCTTTAAAAAAATACTCGGTTTTAAATACGTAAAAACGTGAATTTTTTGCCAGTAATTTTTAATGCCTTGTCAGCTTGAATGTTCTTTGGTTGCAGAATCAGATACCATGATCTAACCAGATCCCGACAGTAAAGCAGAACCTATATGATCTAAGCACTCATTTTTCATCTTTTGAACCGTATGACTACCAATTAGGGATTGCAATACCGGACCAAAATTTCAATACCGGTATTCGGTATTTTTTAAATCTTAATACCGGGGTACCGGTTTTAATACCGGTATTAGAAATTTTGAAAAAAGAAAGAAAACACAGGTGTTTCTTTGTTTCATTTGCCAGTTTTGTTAGAGAGTGTAAATATAAAAATAAAAAAATTGTAACTTATAAATTATCACAGTATATAATCACACACAAAAAAAGAAACATTATTTGTTTAAATCACAAAAAAGTGTAAATATCACTATTTAGTCTGTAGTACTATTACAAATTTTTAAAATGTGATCTTACAAAACATACTGCATCCATTGTACTGTCATTAAGCCTGAAAAGTAATTTTGTGTAAAAATTACCAGCTGTCGAAAACGCTCTTTCGGCATCTACGCTAGTTGGTAGCGATATTAGCGATGCGCGATATACTTTTTCCAAGCATTTACCTCTAAATCTCTCATCTTCAAATAAATCGATTTTTCGTCGAATGGTTTTGGATATAGCTGATTTCTGTATTGTATTTTTGTTCGTTGAAATTTTTTATTTATCACTAATTCTAATTTTTGTTCAAAAGACAATTCCTTTTCACTATCGACATTAGTAACATCATAATCTTCGATAATTGAACCGAATTCTTCTGAATGTGGATAGGTTTGTGGGAAAAAAATTTTAAGAAAATTTACTCTAAACTTAAATCAGATTTGAATTGGTTGTTTTCTTTTCTTCTTTTTCATTTTCATTTTTAAAATCATCATAAATATGTAAATACCATAAGACATGTTCTATTTCGGTATGCCTTTCTTCTGTGCGATTTTTCAATGTAATATATAATTCTTCAGATAAAGATCTGTGCTGTTTTTTCAGTGACTGCAACATGAAATTTATTGTTGCATTAGCTGTTAATAAATTAGAATCTCTCTGGCATAATGCCTCAGTAGTCAGTTTTATTGGAAGTAGAGTTGATATAGTTCTGGATATTAAGTCAAATTCACTATCTGAAAAATTAATTTACAGGTTTAAGTTGATTATTGCTTTTTGGATTGGATTTCTCAGTTTCAAAAATCGTTCCATCATTAGAAATAAACTGTTCCAACGTGTTTTAGAATCTAATATTAACATATATTCTGTTTTATTCTTAGTTAGTATATATTTTAGTAATATATCCTTTTTATAGGGAAACGTTTAAATATCTTAACAATTTTTCGAACTTTATAAATTACAGGAAGCAATTCTTGGTAGGTTTATATTTCATCCTCATTAGCAATATCTTCTTCAACAATTACATCATCATTACCTTCATTGTCAATATCACTCTCACTCTTACTCTTTTCAAAGTTGGAATCCGAAGTTTCTATATCCACTGTATTTGGATTCTTCTGTTCTTTATTTTTTTGGTATAATACATCTATTACTCCTAATTGAATTCCATGTGCATAGCACAACTGTTGATTTGTACCAATCAACTTTCCAACTTTTTTCATAATTGTTGCTCCATCAGTCAATACAATACAATATACAATGGATACAATATTTTCTTTCAGGGATAATCCATGTTTCGCTAATTTAGATTTAATCAATTAATTAAGCCATTAACTAGCTAATGAATTTCGTCCGTTAGGGAGACATAAAAACAAAAATGTATACTATTTTGCTATGTTCAAGATACCTGAACATATAGGGGAGACAATTTTAAAAATTTCTAGTAAATACCGAAAAACCGGTATTTAAACTAGTGAATACCGGTATTACAAAATTGTACAAATGGCTCAAAATACCGGTATTCGGTATCCCGGTATACCGGTATTGCAATCCCTACTACCGATGGTTTAGCGTCAAATAATAATAATATGCAGGTAGAAAACGCACAAACAAAACAGAATCGTTTAGGAGTGCATAAACGGAACCCTCAGCCTGATTAACGGGGAGATAAATAACACCATGTGTGTCAAATGAAAGTTAGGAGGACGAAGTACTGAGATAATCTGTTGCATAGAGAATTATTGATTTTGAAAATCTCTCCAATTCTTAAAATGGCATTAAAGAGTTGAATTTTTAATCCACATTATTTTATAATTATGTCGATGATATATGAATTTTTAAAAATTTGGATTAGTTAAAATGATAATGATCGAGATTCCTTACTTTTCTTCAAATATAGTAATATAATATTGGTATATATAACAAGTTTCTTAAAGATTGTTTCCAAAATTACTTTTCTATCCCGGAAAGGAATCAGATACATGATTATTCTCTGATTATGAGGGTTGTTTTTATTGCTTTGAGTTGAAGAATTTAATCTTGTGAGTTGATTTCTGTCAAAAGTTACTCTACTTAACTATTTTTACGTTTCCGTAAATATCACTTTTCGGACTTTCCCTTATCGGACACTATAAATTTATACTTGATTCTCTTTGGTTATTGCTGATGTTTAGTTAAATATGCAAAGCATTTTCATTAATATAAAAAAAATATTTTTGTAAGAAATTATTTTTTCAATGAGTATATCAATAGACACGTTTCAAATACTTCAAATATATAAATTTTTTATGTATGAAATTTTTTCACACAATTTTCAATACACAAAGAAAGATTATTGTTCCATATGTCACAGAAGTATTCGGTCGTTTTCCTCCCTCAAGGCAACCCATGACTAAAGCTTACTAAGCAGTCATATCTAAAACCAGAAATTCAAGAATAGGAATGAATTCTCCGCATGTGTGTGAAATTCACACTTCAATTTTCGATAAAATATAGAAATATTTTAAAATTAAATTATATTTTTGATGCATATGATTTTGAATAATTCATACTAACTATCGGAATAGTAGAAATATATATCTAAAATTTTTAAAAAAATTAATAAAAATATTTGTCGGTTTCGAGGCACAAACTGAATAATTGCAAAAATCAGGAAATCCTCCTGCCGATCTAGCCACCGAGCCTCCTGTCACGAGACCGTCTGAAGACTTTCAGATTCTCATTACGACTATCCAATAAATGTTTTAAGTCCGATGTATATCTGGTATAAAAGCCCAATGCTAAGAATAGGAATGAATTCTCCGCATGTGCGTTACTTGAATCTTCAAATTCTGATTAAATATAGAAATATTTTAAAGTAACATTTTATTTTTGAAATAATAGATTTATAGTAATTCATAGTAACTATAGGAATAATGAAGAAAAATAGCGAAAATAAATTTAAAAAAAAGAAAAGTATATAAAATTATTTGTCGGTTTCCAGATTAATAATGAAGACCAGCAAAGTTCATCGCCACAACCTCATGATGAAGCCGCCAGGCCTCGACTCTCGAGAGCGTTTCAAGGGACTAAGATTCTTATTAAGTCTATAGAATTAAAGTTTTAAATACAGTGTCAATCTGGTCTAAAAGCACAATGCTAAGAATACGAATTGCTCGCGTGATTAGTGGCTTGTTGGCTAGTTCGGCAGGGTCTGTCGTTGACATCAGCATGTCTTCAGTTCGAGTCTCAAATCGACAATTATTTTTAATATATTTTTCTTTTTTTTTAATGGATTTTAAATATTTTCCGCCATTGTTCCTGCAGTTACTATGAATTATTCCCAACCATATACTTCAAAAATAAATTTTAATCTCAAAATATTTCTATTTTTAATCTAAATTTTAAGAATCAAATTCACGCTCATGCGCAGAAGCCATTCCTATTCTTAGCACTCTGCTTTTCGACCAGATTGACACCGTATTTAAAACTTTCTTTGGATAGTCGTAATGAGAATCTTAGACTCTTCAGACGCTCTCGGGCTAAGAGACTTGGGGGCTAGATCGGTAGGGTGCGCCGTTCTCTTTTGCTGGTCTTCAGTTCGAGTCTGAAATCGAAAATTATTTTTATATATATTTCTTTTTTTTTTTAATTTTTTAAAAATATTTTCTCCAATGTTCCTACATCTTTAATAAATTATACACAATCACATAGTGCAAAAATAAAATTTAATCTCAAAATATTTCTCGCTTTAATCGAAATTTTAAGAATAAAGTTTACGCACATGCGCAGAAGTCATTCCTATTCTTAGCGTTGTGCTTTTAGACCAGATTGACAACGTATTTAAAACTTTTTATGGATAGTCGTAATGAGAATCTTAGACTCTTCAGACGTTCCTTGGGTAAGAGACTTGGTGGCTGGATCGGCAGAGTGTGGCGCTTAGTTTTGCAGGTTTTCAGTTCGAGGCTCGAAGCCGACAGATATTTTTATATATTTTTCAATTTCTTTTTTTTTTATTTATTTATTTTAGCCAGTTTTCTTCATCATTCCTAGAGAAAAATTGAATAATTCCAAATCATATATGTCAAAAATAGAATTTAATATCAAAATATATCTGTATTTAATCGAAATTTTACGAGTCAAGTTCACGCACATGCGCAGAATTCATTCGTATTCTTAGCATTGTGCTTTCAGACCAGATTGACACCGTATTTAAAATTTTATTGGACAGTCGTAATGAGACTCTTAGACCCTTAAGAATCCCTCGTGTTACGAGGCCTGGTGGCTGGATCGGCAGAGTGTGGCGCGTAGTTTGGCAGGTCCTCAGTTCGAGGCTCGGAGACGACAAATATTTATATATATATATATATATATATATATATATATATTTAAATTTATTTTAGCCAGTTTTATCCATCATTCCTAGAGATAAATTGAATAATTCCAAAACATATACGTGAAAAATAGAATTTAATATAAAAATATTTCTATATTTATTCGAAATTTTACAAGTCAAGTTCACGCTCATGCGCAAAATTTTTAGGAAAAATTAAATTAAATTTCCTTAAAAAATTTAAGGAAAAAATATCTCCTATTTTTTCCTTAAATTTTCATAATTTTTCCAGTTTTACACTAAAATTTTCAATATTTTTCTCTAAAACTTCCTGTATGTATATGAACATTTCTCCCTACTTTCCAAAGCAGTTCTCCTATTTTTCTCTAAAATGTCTCCTTTTTTCCTTAAATTTTCATCAATTTTCCTGTTTTACACTAAAGTTTTCACTATTTCTCTACAAAACTTCCTCTATGTTTCTGAACATTTCTCCGTAGTTTTCCAAGCATTTCTCGTATTTTTCTCTAAAATCTCTCCTATTTTTTCCTTAAATTTTCATACTTTTTCCAGTTTTACACTAAAATTTCCACTGTTTCTCTACAAATCTTCCTCTGTGATTTGGAACATGTCTCCCTATTTTCCCAAGCATTTCTCCTATTTTTCTCTAAAATCTCTCCTATTTTTTAATTAACTTTTCAGAATTTTTCCAGTTTTACACGAAAATTTTCACTATTTCTCTCCAAGTCTTCATCTAAGTTTTAGAATATATCTCCCTATTTTCCCAAGCATTTCTCCTATTTTTCTCTAAAATATCTCCTATTTTTTCCGTAAATTTTCATTATTTTTCCAGTTTTACACTAAAATTTTTACTATTTCTCTCTAAAACTTATTGTATGTTTCTGAACATTTCTCCTCACTTTCCAAAGCAGTTCTCCTATTTTTCTCTAAAATCTCCTTTTTTCCTTAAATTTTTATAATTTTTCCTCTTTTACACTAAAATTTGCACTATTTCTCTCCAAGTCTTAATCTATGTTTTGGAATATATCTCCCTATTTTCCCAGCATTTCACCTATTTTTCTCTAAAATATCTCCTATTTTTTCCTTAAATTTTCATAATTTTTGCAGTTTTACACTAAAATGTTTACTATTTCTCTACAAAACTTCCTCTATGTTTCTGAACATTTCTCCCTATTTTCCCAATCATTTCTCCTATTTTTCTCTAAGATCTCTGCTAATTTTTCCTTAACTTTTCATAATTTTTCCAGTTTTACACGAAAATTTTCACTATTTCTCTCCAAGTCGTCATCTATGTTTTAGAATATATCTAACTATTTTCCAAGCATTTCTCCTATTTTTCTCTAAAATATGTCCTATTTTTTGCTTAAATGTTCATCATTTTACCAGTTTTACACTAAAATTTTCATTATTTCTGTCCATAACTTCCTCTTTGTTTTGGAACATTTCTCCATATTTTCCCAAGCATTTCTCCTATTTTTCTCTAAAATATCTATTTTTTCCTTAAATTGTCATAATTTTTGTAGTTTTATTCTAAAATTTTCACTATTTTTCTCTAAAACTTCCTGTATGTTTCTGAACATTTCTCCCTATTTTCCGAAGCATTTCTCATTTTTTTCTCTAAAATCTCTCCCTTTTTCCTTAAATATTTGTAATTTATCCTGTTTTACACTAAAATTTTCACTAATTCTCTACAAAACTTCCTCTATGTTTCCGAACTTTTCTCCCCATTTTCCCAAGCATTTCTCCTATTTTTCTCTAAAATCTATTTTTTCCTTAAATTTTCATAATTTTTGCAGTTTTACTCTAAAATTTTCACTATTTCTCTCCAAAACTTCCTCTCTGTTTTGGAACATTTCTCCCTATTTTCCCAAGCATTTCTCCTATTTTTCTCTAAAATATCTCCTATTTTTTCCTTAAATTTTCATAATTTTTCCAGTTTTACACTAAAATTTTCACTATTTCTCTCTAAAACTTCCTGTATGTTTCTGAAAATTTCTCCCTACTTTCCAAAGCAGTTCTCCTATTTTTCTCTAAAATATCTCCTTTTTTCCTTAAATATTTATAATTTTTATAGTTTTACACTGAAATTTTTACTATTTCTCTCCAAAACTTCCTGTATGTTTCTGAACATTTCTCCATATTTTTCCAAGCATTTCTCCTATTTTTCTCTAAAATCTCTCCTTTTTTCCTTAAATTTTTATAATTTTTCCTGTTTTACACTCAAATTTTCACTATTTCTCTACAAAACTTCTTCTATGTTTCTGAACATTTCTCCGTATTTTCCCAAGCATTTCTCCTATTTTTCTCTAAAATCTATTTTTTCCTTAAATTTTCATCATTTTTCCAGTTTTACACTAAAATTTTCATTATTTCTGTCCAAAACTTCCTCTCTGTTTTGGAACATTTCTCCATATTTTCCCAAGCATTTCTATTTTTCTCTAAAATCTACTTTTTCCTCAAATTTTCATAATTTTTGCAGTTTTACTCTAAAATTTTCACTATTTCTCTCCAAAACTTCCTCTGTGTTTTGGAACATTTCTCCTTATTTTCCCAATTATTTCTTCTATTTTTCTCTAAAATCTCTCCTATTTTTTCCTTAAATGTTCATAATTTTTCCAGTTTTACACTAAAATTTTCATTATTTCTCTAAAATCTCTCCTATTATTTCCTTAAATGTTCATAATTTTTCCAGTTTTACACTAAAATTTTCATTATTTCTCTCCAAAACTTCCTCTCTATTTTGGAACATTTCTCCCTATTTTCTCAAGCATTTCTTCTATTTTTCTCTAAAATATCTAGTTTTTCCTTAAATTGTCATAATTTTTCTAGTTTTAATCTAAAATTTTCACTATTTCTCTCTAAAAGTTCCTGTATGTTTCTGAACATTTCTCACTATTTTACAAAGCAGTTCTACTATTTTTCTCTAAACTCTCTCCTTTTTTCCTTAAATATTTATAATTTTTCAAGTTTTACACTAAAAGTTTTACTATTTCTCTCCAAAACTTCCTGTATGTTTCTGAACATTTCTCCATATTTTTCCAAGCATTTCTCCTATTTTTCTCTAAAATCTCTCCTTTTTTCCTTAAATTTTTATAATTTTTCCTGTTTTACACTAAAATGTTCACTATTTCTCTACAAAACTTCCTCTATGCTTCCGAACTTTTCTCCCTATTTTCCCAAGAATTTCTCCTATTTTTCTCTAAAATCTATTTTTTCCTTAAATTTTCATAATTTTTGCAGTTTTACTCTAAAATTTCCACTATCTCTCTCCAAAACTTCCTCTACGTTTCTGAACTTTTTTCCCTATTTTCCCAAGCATTTCTCCTATTTTTCTCCAAAATCTCTCCCATTTTTTCCTTATATTTTCATATTTTTACAAGTTTTAAACTAAAAGTTTCAGTATTTCTCTCCAAATCTTCCTCTATGTTTTGGAAAATTTCTCCCTATTTTCCCAAGCATTTCTACTATTTTTCTATGAAATATTTCCTTTTTTTTTCCTTAAATTTTCAAAATTTGTCCAGTTTTACACTAAAATTTTCACTATTTCTCTCCAAAACTTCGTCTGTGTTTTAGAACATTTCTCCCTATTTTCCCAAGCATTTCTCCTATTTTTAACCTTAAATTTTCGTAATTTTTCCAGTTTTAAAAAAAAATTTCAGTTTTTCTCTCCGAAACTTCCTCCATGTTTCCGAACATTTCTCCCTATTTTCCCAATCATTTCTCCTATTTTTCTCTAAAATTTCTACTATTTTTTTCTTAAATTTTCATATTTTTTCCAGTTTTAAACTAAAAGTTTCACTATTTCTTTTCAAATCTTCCTCTATGTTTTGGAACATTTGACCCTATTTTCCCAAGCATTTCTCCTATTTTTCTCTGAAATATCTCCTATTTTTTCCTTAAATATTCATAATTTTTCCAGTTTTATATTAAAATTTTCACTATTTCTCTCCAAAATTTCCTGTGTGTTTTGAAACATTTCTCCCTATTTTCCCAAGCATTTCTCATATTTTTATTTTTGTATATTTTTCTTTTATTTTTTAAATTTATTTTAGCTAGTTTTCTCCATCATACCTAGAGATAAATTGAATAATTCCAAATCATATACGTCAAAAATAGTATTTAATATCAAATTGTTTCTATATTTATTCGTAATTTTATGAGTCAAGTTCACGCACATTCGCAGAATTCATTCGTATTCTTAGCATTGTGCTTTTAGACCAGATTGACACCGTATTTAATATTTTACTGGACAGTCGTAATGAGACTCTTAGACCCTTCAGAAGCCCTCGGGTTACGAGGTATGGTGGCTGTATCGACAGAGTGTAGCGCTTAGTTTTGCAGGTCTTCAGTTCGAGGCTCGAAGCCGACAAATATTTTTATATGTTTTCCTTTTTTTTAAAATTTATTTTAGCTAGTTTTCTGCATCATTCCTAGAGATAAACTGAATAATTTCAAATCATATACGTCAAAAATAGTATTTAATATCAAATTATTTCTATATTTATTCTAAATGTCTGCAGGGTGTGACACTCCTTTTTGCAGGACTTCAATTCGATACAAGAAACTTTACAAATAGTTTTATATACTTTATTTTTTAAAAATATTTAGCTATTTTTCACCAATATTCCTACAGTTAATATGAATTATTCCAAATCATATGTCACAAAAATAAAATTTTTATCTCAAAATATTTCTATATTTAATCGAAATTTTTCGAGTCAAGTTCACGCACATGCGCAGATATCATTAATATTCTTAGCATTATGCTTTTTGACCAGATTGACACCGTATTTAACAGTTTTAGTGGATAGCCGTGATGAGAATCTTAAGCCGTTCCGGATCTCTCACGGTACGAGGCTTGGTGGCAAGATCTGCAGGGTGTGACACTCCTTTTTGCAGGTCTTCAGTTCGATTCCCGAAACTTTGCAAATAGTTTTATATATTTTATTTTTTAAATTTATTTTAGCTGTTTTTCTCCATTATTCCTACAGTTACAATGAATTATTCCAAATCATATGTCTCAAAAATAAAATTTAATCTCAAAATATTTCTATATTTAATCGATATTTTACGAGTCAAGTTCACGCACATGCGCAGATATCATTAATATTCTTAGCATTGCGCTTTCTGACCAGATTGACACCGTATTTAAAACTTTTAGTGGATAGCCGTGATGAAAATCTTAGGCCGTTCCGGCGCACTCAGGGTACGAGGCTTGGTGGCAACATCGGCAGGGTGTGACATTCCTTTTTGCAGGACTTCAGTTCGATTCCCGAAACTTTGCAAATAGTTTTATATACTTTATTTTTTAAATTTATTTTAGCTATTTTTCTCCATTATTCCTACAGTTACAATGAATAATTCCAAATCATATGTCTCAAAAATAAAATTTAATCTCAAAATATTTCTATGTTTAATCGAAATTTCACGAGTCAAGTTCACGCACATGAGCAGATACCATTAATATTCTTAGCATTGTGCTTTTTGACCAGATTGACACCGTATTTAAAAATTAAAGTTTATAGCCGTGATGAGAATCTTATTCCCTTCCGGCGGTAACAGGGTACGAGGCTTGGTGGCAAGATCTGCAGGGTGTGGCATTCCTTTTTGCAGGTTATCAGTTCGATTCCCGAAACTTTGCAAATAGTTTTATATACTTTATTTTTTAAATTTATTTTAGCTATTTTCCTCCAATATTCCTACAGTTACTATGAATTATTCCAAATCATGTCTCAAAAATAAAATTTAATCTCAAAATATTTCTATATTTAATCGAAATTTCACGAGTCAAGTTCACGAACATGCGCAGATATCATTAATATTCTTAGCATTGTGCTTTTTGACCAGATTGACTCCGTATTAAAAACTTTGTCTGGATAGCCGTGATGAGAATCTTAGGCCCTTCCGGCGCTCTCAGGGCACGAGGCTTGGTGGCAAGATCGGCAGGATGTGACACTCCTTTTAGCAGAACTTCAGTTCGATTCCGGAAACTTTGTAAATAGTTTTATATATTTTATTTTTTAAATTTATTTTAGCTATTTTTCTGCATTATTCCTACAGTTACTATGAATTATTCCAAATCATATGTCTCAAAAATAAAATTTAACCTCAAAATATTTCTATACTTAATCGAAATTTCATGAGTCAAGTTCACGAACATGCGCAGATATCATTAATATTCTTAGCATTGTGCTTTTGACAAGATTGACACCTTATTTAAAACTTTTAGTGGATAGCCGTGATGAGAATCTTAGGCCGTTCAAGCGCTCTCAGGGTACGAATCTTGGTGGCAAGATCAACAGGGTGTGGCATTAATTTTTGCAGGTCTTCAGTTCGATTCCCGAAACTTTGCAAATAGGTTTATATACTTTATTTTTTAAATTTATTTTAGCTATTTTTCTCCATTATTCCTACAGTTACTATGAATTATTCCAAATCATATGTCTCAAAAATAAAATTTAATCTCAAAATATTTTTATATTTAATCGAAATTTTACGAGTCAAATTCACGAACATGCGCAGATATCATTAATATTCTTAGCATTGTGCTTTTTGACCAGATTGACTCCGTATTAAAAACTTTGTCTGGATAGCCGTGATGAGAATCTTAGGCCCTTCCGGCGCTCTCAGTGCACGAGGCTTGGTGGCAAGATCGGCAGGGTGTGACACTCCTTTTAGCAGAACTTCAGTTCGATTCCGGAAATTTTGTAAATAGTTTTATATATTTTATTTTTTAAATTTATTTTAGCTATTTTTCTGCATTATTTCTACAGTTACTATGAATTATTCCAAATCATATGTCTCAAAAATAAAATTTAACCTCAAAATATTTCTATATTTAATCGAAATTTTACGAGTCAAATTCACGAACATGCGCAGATATCATTAATATTCTTAGCATTGTGCTTTTTGACCAGATTGACACCGTATTAAAAACTTTGTCTGGATAGCCGTGATGAGAATCTTAGGCCCTTCCGGCGCTCTCAGGGCACGAGGCTTGGTGGCAAGATCGGCAGGGTGTGGCACTTATTTTAGCAGGACTTCAGTTCGATTCCCGATATTTGCAAATAATTTTATATATTTTATTTTTTAATTTTTTTTAGCTATTTTTCTCCATTATTCCTACAGTTACAATGAATTATGCCAAATCATATGTCTCAAAAATAAAATTTAATCTCAAAATATTTCTATATTTAATCGAAATTTCACAAGTCAAGTTCACGAATGTGAGCAAATATCATTAATATTCTTAGCATTTGACTTTTTGACATGATTGACACCTTATTTTAAACTTTCAGTAGATAGCCGTGATGAGAATATTAGACCGTTGAGGCGCTCTCAGGGTACGAGGCTTGGTGGCAAGATCTGTAGGGTGTGGCATTCCTTTTTGCAGGTCTTCAGTTTGATTCCCGAAACTTTGCAAATAGTTTTATATACTTTATTATTTAAATTTATTTTAGCTATTTTTAACCAATATTCCTACAGTTACTATGAATTATTCCAAATCATATGTCTCAAAAATAAAATTTAACCTCAAAATATTTCTATATTTAATCGAAATTTCATGAGTCAAGTTCACGAACATGCGCAGATATCATTAATATTCTTAGCATTGTGCTTTTTGACAAGATTGACACCTTATTTAAAACTTTTAGTGGATAGCCGTGATGAGAATCTTAGGCCGTTCAAGCGCTCTCAGGGTACGAATCTTGGTGGCAAGATCAACAGGGTGTGGCATTAATTTTTGCAGGTCTTCAGTTCGATTCCCGAAACTTTGCAAATAGGTTTATATACTTTATTTTTTAAATTTATTTTAGCTATTTTTCTCCATTATTCCTACAGTTACTATGAATTATTCCAAATCATATGTCTCAAAAATAAAATTTAATCTCAAAATATTTTTATATTTAATCGAAATTTTACGAGTCAAATTCACGAACATGCGCAGATATCATTAATATTCTTAGCATTGTGCTTTTTGATCAGATTGACACCATATTAAAAACCTTTTCTGGATAGCCGTGATGAGAATCTTAGGCCCTTTCGGCGCTCTCAGGGCACGAGGCTTGGTGGCAACATCGGCACGGTGTGACACTCCTTTTAGCAGGACTTCAGTTTGATTCCCGAAACTTTGCAAATAGTTTTATATATTTTATTTTTTAAATTTATTTTACCTATTTTTCTCCATTATTCCTACAGTTACTATGAATTATTCCAAATCATATGTCTCAAAAATAAAATTTAACCTCAAAATATTTCTATATTTAATCGAAATTTCATGAGTCAAGTTCACGAACATGCGCAGATATCATTAATATTCTTAGCATTGTGCTTTTTGACAAGATTGACACCTTATTTAAAACTTTTAGTGGATAGCCGTGATGAGAATCTTAGGCCGTTATGGCGCTCTCAGGGTACGAATCTTGGTGGCAAGATCTGCACTGTGTGGCATTAATTTTTGCAGGTCTTCAGTTCGATTCCCGAAACTTTGCAAATAGTTTTATATACTTTATTTTTTAAATTTATTTTAGCTATTTTTCTCCATTATTCCTACAGTTACTATGAATTATTCCAAATCATATGTCTCAAAAATAAAATTTAATCTCAAAATATTTTTATATTTAATCGAAATTTTACGAGTCAAATTCACGAACATGCGCAGATATCATTAATATTCTTAGCATTGTGCTTTTTGACCAGATTGACACCGTATTAAAAACTTTGTCTGGATAGCCGTGATGAGAATCTTAGGCCCTTCCGTCGCTCTCAGGGCACGAGGCTTGGTGGCAAGATCGGCAGGGTGTGGCACTTATTTTAGCAGGACTTCAGTTCGATTCCCGATATTTGCAAATAATTTTATATATTTTATTTTTTAATTTTTTTTAGCTATTTTTCTCCATTATTCCTACAGTTACAATGAATTATGCCAAATCATATGTCACAAAAATAAAATTTAATCTCAAAATATTTCTATATTTAATCGAAATTTCACAAGTCAAGTTCACGAATGTGAGCAAATATCATTAATATTCTTAGCATTTGACTTTTTGACATGATTGACACCTTATTTTAAACTTTCAGTAGATAGCCGTGATTAGAATATTAGGCCGTTGAGGCGCTCTCAGGGTACGAGGCTTGGTGGCAAGATCTGTAGGGTGTGGCATTCCTTTTTGCAGGTCTTCAGTTTGATTCCCGAAACTTTGCAAATAGTTTTATATACTTTATTATTTAAATTTATTTTAGCTATTTTTAACCAATATTTCTACAGTTACTATGAATTATTCCAAATCATATGTCTCAAAAATAAAATTTAACCTCAAAATATTTCTATATTTAATCGAAATTTCATGAGTCAAGTTCACGAACATGCGCAGATATCATTAATATTCTTAGCATTTTGCTTTTTGACCAGATTGACACCATATTTAAAACTTATAGTGGATAGCCGTGATGAGAATCTTAGGCCATTCCGGCGCTCTCAGGGCACGAGACTTTGTGGCAATATCGGCAGGGTGTGACACTCCTTTTATCAGGATTTCAGTTCGATTCCCGAAACTTTGCAAATAGTTTTATATATTTTATTTTTTAAATTATTATTCCAAATCATATGTCTCAAAAATAAAATTTAATCTCAAAATATTTTTATATTTAATCGAAATTTTACGAGTCAATTTCACGAACATGCGCAGATATCATTAATATTCTTAGCATTTTGCTTTTTGACCAGATTGACACCGTATTTAAAACTTATAGTGGATAGCCGTGATGAGAATCTTAGGCCCTTCCGGCGCTCTCAGGGCACGAGGCTTGGTGGCAACATCGGCAGGGTGTGACACTCCTTTTAGCAGGATTTCAGTTCGATTCCCGAAACTTTGCAAATAGTTTTATATATTTTATTTTTTAAATTTATTTTAGCTATTTTTCTCCATTATTCCTACAGTTACTATGAATTATTATAAATCATATGTCTCAAAAATAAAATTAAATCACAAAATATTTTTATATTTAATCGAAATTTTACGAGTCAAATTCATGAACATGCGCAGATATCATTAATATTCTTAGCATTGTGCTTTTTGACCAGATTGACACCGTATTTAAAACTTATAGTGGATAGCCGTGATGAGAATCTTAGGCCCTTCCGGCGCTCTCAGGGCACGAGGCTTGGTGGCAACATCGGCAGGGTGTGACACTCCTTTTAGCAGGACTTCAGTTCGATTCCCGAAACTTTGCAAATAGTTTTATATATTTTATTTTTTAAATTTATTTTACCTATTTTTCTCCATTATTCCTACAGTTACTATGAATTATTCCAAATCATATGTCTCAAAAATAAAATTTAACCTCAAAATATTTCTATATTTAATCGAAATTTCATGAGTCAAGTTCACGAACATGCGCAGATATCATTAATATTCTTAGCATTGTGCTTTTTGACAAGATTGACACCTTATTTAAAACTTTTAGTGGATAGCCGTGATGAGAATCTTAGGCCGTTATGGCGCTCTCAGGGTACGAGGCTTGGTGGCAAGATCAACAGGGTGTGGCATTAATTTTTGCAGGTCTTCAGTTCGATTCCCGAAACTTTGCAAATAGGTTTATATACTTTATTTTTTTAATTTATTTTAGCTATTTTTCTCCATTATTCCTACAGTTACTATGAATTATTCCAAATCATATGTCTCAAAAATAAAATTTAATCTCAAAATATTTTTATATTTAATCGAAATTTTACGAGTCAAATTCACGAACATGCGCAGATATCATTAATATTCTTAGCATTGTGCTTTTTGACCACATTGACACCGTATTAAAAACTTTGTCTGGATAGCCGTGATGAGAAACTTAGGCCCTTCCGGCGCTGTCCGGGTACGAGGCTTGGTGGCAAGATCTGTAGGGTGTGACACTCCTTTTTGCAGGACTTCAGTTCAATTGCCGAAACTTTGCAAATATTTTTATATATTTTATTTTTTAATTGTTTTTTAGCTATTTTTCTCCATTATTCCTACAGTTACAATGAATTATGCCAAATCATATGTCTCAAAAATAAAATTTAATCTCAAAATATTTCTATATTTAATCGAAATTTCACAAGTCAAGTTCACGAATGTGCGCAGATATCATTAATATTCTTAGCATTTGACTTTTTGACATGATTGACACCTTATTTTAAACTTTCAGTAGATAGCCGTGATGAGAATATTAGGCCGTTGAATCGCTCTCAGGGTACGAGGATTGGTGGCAAGATCTGCAGGGTGTGGCATTCCTTTTTGCAGGTCTTCAGTTTGATTCCCGAAACTTTGCAAATAGTTTTATATACTTTATTATTTAAATTTATTTTAGCTATTTTTAACCAATATTCCTACAGTTACTATGAATTATTCCAAATCATATGTCTCAAAAATAAAATTTAACCTCAAAATATTTCTATATTTAATCGAAATTTCATGAGTCAAGTTCACGAACATGCGCAGATATCATTAATATTCTTAGCATTTTGCTTTTTGACCAGATTGACACCGTATTTAAAACTTATAGTGGATAGCCGTGATGAGAATCTTAGGCCATTCCGGCGCTCTCAGGGCACGAGACTTTGTGGCAATATCGGCAGGGTGTGACACTCCTTTTAGCAGGATTTCAGTTCGATTCCCGAAACTTTGCAAATAGTTTTATATATTTTATTTTTTAAATTATTATTCCAAATCATATGTCTCAAAAATAAAATTTAATCTCAAAATATTTTTATATTTAATTTAAATTTTACGAGTCAATTTCACGAACATGCGCAGATATCATTAATATTCTTAGCATTTTGCTTTTTGACCAGATTGACACCGTATTTAAAACTTATAGTGGATAGCCGTGATGAGAATCTTAGGCCCTTCCGGCGCTCTCAGGGCACGAGGCTTGGTGGCAACATCGGCAGGGTGTGACACTCCTTTTAGCAGGATTTCAGTTCGATTCCCGAAACTTTGCAAATAGTTTTATATATTTTATTTTTTAAATTTATTTTAGCTATTTTTCTCCATTATTCCTAAAGTTACTATGAATTATTATAAATCATATGTCTCAAAAATAAAATTAAATCACAAAATATTTTTATATTTAATCGAAATTTTACGAGTCAAATTCATGAACATGCGCAGATATCATTAATATTCTTAGCATTGTGCTTTTTGACCAGATTGACACCGTATTTAAAACTTATAGTGGATAGCCGTGATGAGAATCTTAGGCCCTTCCGGCGCTCTCAGGGCACGAGGCTTGGTGGCAACATCGGCAGGGTGTGACACTCCTTTTAGCAGGACTTCAGTTCGATTCCCGAAACTTTGCAAATATTTTTATATATTTTATTTTTTAAATTTATTTTACCTATTTTTCTCCATTATTCCTACAGTTACTATGAATTAATCCAAATCAAATGTCTCAAAAATAAAATTTAACCTCAAAATATTTCTATATTTAATCGAAATTTCATGAGTCAAGTTCACGAACATGCGCAGATATCATTAATATTCTTAGCATTGTGCTTTTTGACAAGATTGACAACTTATTTAAAACTTTTAGTGGATAGCCGTGATGAGAAACTTAGGCCGTTATGGCGCTCTCAGGGTACGAATCTTGGTGGCAAGATCTGCACTGTGTGGCATTAATTTTTGCAGGTCTTCAGTTCGATTCCCGAAACTTTGCAAATAGTTTTATATACTTTATTTTTTAAATTTATTTTAGCTATTTTTCTCCATTATTCCTACAGTTACTATGAATTATTCCAAATCATATGTCTCAAAAATAAAATTTAATCTCAAAATATTTTTATATTTAATCGAAATTTTACGAGTCAAATTCACGAACATGCGCAGATATCATTAATATTCTTAGCATTGTGCTTTTTGACCACATTGACACCGTATTAAAAACTTTGTCTGGATAGCCGTGATGAGAAACTTAGGCCCTTCCGGCGCTGTCCGGGTACGAGGCTTGGTGGCAAGATCTGTAGGGTGTGATACTCCTTTTTGCAGGACTTCAGTTCGATTCCCGAAACTTTGTAAGTATTTTTATATATTTTATTTTTTAATTTTTTTTTAGCTATTTTTCTCCATTATTCCTACAGTTACAATGAATTATGCCAAATCATATGTCTCAAAAATAAAATTTAATCTCAAAATATTTCTATATTTAATCGAAATTTTACGAGTGAAGTTGACGCACATGCGCAGATATCATTAATATTCTTAGCATTGTGCTTTTTGATCAGATTGACACCGTATTAAAAACCTTTTCTGGATAGCCGTGTTGAGAATCTTTGGCCCTTCCGGCGCTCTCAGGGCACGAGGCTTGGTGGCAACATCGGCAGGGTGTGACACTCCTTTTAGCAGGACTTCAGTTTGATTCCCGAAACTTTGCAAATAGTTTTATATATTTTATTTTTTAAATTTATTTTACCTATTTTTCTCCATTATTCCTACAGTTACTATGAATTATTCCAAATCATATGTCTCAAAAATAAAATTTAACCTCAAAATATTTCTATATTTAATCGAAATTTCATGAGTCAAGTTCACGAACATGCGCAGATATCATTAATATTCTTAGCATTGTGCTTTTTGACAAGATTGACACCTTATTTAAAACTTTTAGTGGATAGCCGTGATGAGAATCTTAGGCCGTTATGGCGCTCTCAGGGCACGAGGCTTGGTGCCAACATCGGCAGGGTGTGACACTCCTTTTAGCAGGATTTCAGTTCGATTCCCGAAACTTTGCAAATAGTTTTATATATTTTATTTTTTAAATTTATTTTAGCTATTTTTCTAAATTATTCCTACAGTTACTATGAATTATTCCAAATCATATGTCTCAAAAATAAAATTAAATCACAAAATATTTTTATATTTAATCGAAATTTTACGAGTCAAATTCACGAACATGCGCAGATATCATTAATATTCTTAGCATTGAGCTTTTTGACCAGATTGACACCGTATTTAAAACTTTTAGTGGATAGCCGTGATGAGAATCTTAGGCCCTTCCGGATCTCTCAGGGTACGATACTTGGTGGCAAGATCGGAAGGGTGTGACACTCCTTTTAGCAGGACTTCAGTTCGATTCCGGAAACTTTGTAAATAGTTTTATATATTTTATTTTTTAAATTTATTTTAGCTATTTTTCTCCATTATTCCTACAGTTACTATGAATTATTCCAAATCATATGTCTCAAAAATAAAATTTAATCTCAAAATATTTTTATATTTAATCGAAATTTTACGAGTCAAATTCACGAACATGCGCAGATATCATTAATATTCTTAGCATTGAGCTTTTTGACCAGATTGACACGGTATTTAAAACTTTTAGTGGATAGCCGTGATGAGAATCTTAGGCCCTTCCGGCGCTCTCAGGGCACGAGGCTTGGTGCCAACATCGGCACGGTGTGGGATTAATTTTTGCAGGTCTTCAGTTCGATTCCCGAAACTTTGCAAATAGTTTTATATATTTTATTTTTTAAATTTATTTTAGCTATTTTTCTCCATTATTCCTACAGTTACTATGAATTATTCCAAATCATATGTCTCAAAAATAAAATTTAATCTCAAAATATTTTTATATTTAATCGAAATTTTACGAGTCAATTTCACGAACATGCGCAGATATCATTAATATTCTTAGCATTTTGCTTTTTGACCAGATTGACACCGTATTTAAAACTTATAGTGGATAGCCGTGATGAGAATCTTAGGCCCTTCCGGCGCTCTCAGGGCACGAGACTTGGTGGCAACATCGGCAGGGTGTGACACTCCTTTTAGCAGGATTTCAGTTCGATTTCCGAAACTTTGCAAATAGTTTTATATATTTTATTTTTTAAATTATTATTCCAAATCATATGTCTCAAAAATAAAATTTAATCTCAAAATATTTTTATATTTAATCGAAATTTTACGAGTCAATTTCACGAACATGCGCAGATATCATTAATATTCTTAGCATTTTGCTTTTTGACCAGATTGACACCGTATTTAAAACTTATAGTGGATAGCCGTGATGAGAATCTTAGGCCCTTCCGGCGCTCTCAGGGCACGAGGCTTGGTGGCAACATCGGCAGGGTGTGACACTCCTTTTAGCAGGATTTCAGTTCGATTCCCGAAACTTTGCAAATAGTTTTATATATTTTATTTTTTAAATTTATTTTACCTATTTTTCTCCATTATTCCTACAGTTACTATGAATTATTCCAAATCATATGTCTCAAAAATAAAATTAAATCACAAAATATTTTTATATTTAATCGAAATTTTACGAGTCAAATTCACGAACATGCGCAGATATTATTAATATTCTTAGCATTTTGCTTTTTGACCAGATTGACACCGTATTTAAAATTATAGTAGATAGCCGTGATGAGAATCTTAGGCCCTTCCGGCGCTCTCAGGGCACGAGGCTTGTTGGCAACATCGGCAGGGTGTGACACTCCTTTTAGCAGGGTTTCAGTTCGATTCCCGAAACTTTGCAAATAGTTTTATATATTTTATTTTTTAAATTTATTTTAGCTATTTTTCTCCATTATTCCTACAGTTACTATGAATTATTGCAAATCATGTCTCAAAAATAAAATTTAATCTCAAAATATTTTTATATTTTATCGAAATTTTACGAGTCAAATTCACGAACATGCGCAGATATCATTCATATTCTTAGCATTTTGCTTTTTGACCAGATTGACACCGTATTTAAAACTTATAGTGGATAGCCGTGATGAGAATCTTAGGCCCTTCCGGCGCTCTCAGGGCACGAGGCTTGGTGGCAACATCGGCAGGGTGTGGCATTAATTTTTGCAGGTCTTCAGTTCGATTCCCGAAACTTTGCAAATAGTTTTATATATTTTATTTTTTAAATTTATTTTAGCTATTTTTCTCCATTATTCCTACAGTTACTATGAATTATTCCAAATCATATGTCTCAAAAATAAAATTTAATCTCAAAATATTTTTATATTTAATCGAAATTTTACGAGTCAATTTCACGAACATGCGCAGATATCATTAATATTCTTAGCATTTTGCTTTTTGACCAGATTGACACCGTATTTAAAACTTATAGTGAATAGCCGTGATGAGAATCTTAGGCCCTTCCGGCGCTCTCAGGGCACGAGGCTTGGTGGCAACATCGGCAGGGTGTGACACTCCTTTTAGCAGGATTTCAGTTCGATTCCCGAAACTTTGCAAATAGTTTTATATATTTTATTTTTTAAATTTATTTTAGCTATTTTTCTCCATTATTCCTACAGTTACTATGAATTATTCCAAATCATATGTCTCAAAAATAAAATTAAATCACAAAATATTTTTATATTTAATCGAAATTTTACGAGTCAAATTCACGAACATGCGCAGATATCATTAATATTCTTAGCATTTTGCTTTTTGACCAGATTGACACCGTATTTAAAATTATAGTAGATAGCCGTGATGAGAATCTTAGGCCCTTCCGGCGCTCTCAGGGCACGAGGCTTGTTGGCAACATCGGCAGGGTGTGACACTCCTTTTAGCAGGGTTTCAGTTCGATTCCCGAAACTTTGCAAATAGTTTTATATATTTTATTTTTTAAATTTATTTTAGCTATTTTTCTCCATTATTCCTACAGTTACTATGAATTATTGCAAATCATAAGTCTCAAAAATAAAATTTAATCTCAAATATTTTTATATTTAATCGAAATTTTACGAGTCAAATTCACGAACATGCGCAGATATCATTCATATTCTTAGCATTTTGCTTTTTGACCAGATTGACACCGTATTTAAAACTTATAGTGGATAGCCGTGATGAGAATCTTAGGCCCTTCCGGCGCTCTCAGGGCACGAGGCTTGGTGGCAACATCGGCAGGGTGTGGCATTAATTTTTGCAGGTCTTCAGTTCGATTCCCGAAACTTTGCAAATAGTTTTATATATTTTATTTTTTAAATTTATTTTAGCTATTTTTCTCCATTATTCCTACAGTTACTATGAATTATTCCAAATCATATGTCTCAAAAATAAAATTCAATCTCAAAATATTTTTATATTTAATCGAAATTTTACGAGTCAATTTCACGAACATGCGCAGATATCATTAATATTCTTAGCATTTTGCTTTTTGACCAGATTGACACCGTATTTAAAACTTATAGTGGATAGCCGTGATGAGAATCTTAGGCCCTTCCGGCGCTCTCAGGGCACGAGGCTTGGTGGCAACATCGGCAGGGTGTGACACTCCTTTTAGCAGGATTTCAGTTCGATTCACGAAACTTTGCAAATAGTTTTATATATTTTATTTTTTAAATTTATTTTAGCTATTTTTCTCCATTATTCCTACAGTTACTATGAATTATTCCAAATCATATGTCTCAAAAATAAAATTTAATCTCAAAATATTTTATATTTAATCGAAATTTTACGAGTCAATTTCACGAACATGCGCAGATATCATTAATATTCTTAGCATTTTGCTTTTTGACCAGATTGACACCGTATTTAAAACTTATAGTGGATAGCCGTGATGAGAATCTTAGGCCCTTCCGGCGCTCTCAGGGCACGAGGCTTGTTGGCAACATCGGCAGGGTGTGACACTCCTTTTAGCAGGATTTCAGTTCGATTCCCGAAACTTTGCAAATAGTTTTATATATTTTATTTTTTAAATTATTATTCCAAATCATATATCTCAAAAATAAAATTTAATCTCAAAATATTTTTATATTTAATCGAAATTTTACGAGTCAATTTCACGAACATGCGCAGATATCATTCATATTCTTAGCATTTTGCTTTTTGACCAGATTGACACCGTATTTAAAACTTATAGTGGATAGCCGTGATGAGAATCTTAGGCCCTTCCGGCGCTCTCAGGGCACGAGGCTTGGTGGCAACATCGGCAGGGTGTGGCATTAATTTTTGCAGGTCTTCAGTTCGATTCCCGAAACTTTGCAAATAGTTTTATATATTTTATTTTTTAAATTTATTTTAGCTATTTTTCTCCATTATTCCTACAGTTACTATGAATTATTCCAAATCATATGTCTCAAAAATAAAATTCAATCTCAAAATATTTTTATATTTAATCGAAATTTTACGAGTCAATTTCACGAACATGCGCAGATATCATTAATATTCTTAGCATTTTGCTTTTTGACCAGATTGACACCGTATTTAAAACTTATAGTGGATAGCCGTGATGAGAATCTTAGGCCCTTCCGGCGCTCTCAGGGCACGAGGCTTGGTGGCAACATCGGCAGGGTGTGACACTCCTTTTAGCAGGATTTCAGTTCGATTCACGAAACTTTGCAAATAGTTTTATATATTTTATTTTTTAAATTTATTTTAGCTATTTTTCTCCATTATTCCTACAGTTACTATGAATTATTCCAAATCATATGTCTCAAAAATAAAATTTAATCTCAAAATATTTTATATTTAATCGAAATTTTACGAGTCAATTTCACGAACATGCGCAGATATCATTAATATTCTTAGCATTTTGCTTTTTGACCAGATTGACACCGTATTTAAAACTTATAGTGGATAGCCGTGATGAGAATCTTAGGCCCTTCCGGCGCTCTCAGGGCACGAGGCTTGTTGGCAACATCGGCAGGGTGTGACACTCCTTTTAGCAGGATTTCAGTTCGATTCCCGAAACTTTGCAAATAGTTTTATATATTTTATTTTTTAAATTATTATTCCAAATCATATATCTCAAAAATAAAATTTAATCTCAAAATATTTTTATATTTAATCGAAATTTTACGAGTCAATTTCACGAACATGCGCAGATATCATTAATATTCTTAGCATTTTGCTTTTTGACCAGATTGACACCGTATTTAAAACTTATAGTGGATAGCCGTGATGAGAATCTTAGGCCCTTCCGGCGCTCTCAGGGCACGAGGCTTGGTGGCAACATCGGCAGGGTGTGACACTCCTTTTAGCAGGATTTCAGTTCGATTCCCGAAACTTTGCAAATAGTTTTATATATTTTATTTTTTAAATTTATTTTAGCTATTTTTCTCCATTATTCCTACAGTTACTATGAATTATTCCAAATCATATGTCTCAAAAATAAAATTTAATCTCAAAATATTTTTATATTTAACCCTCTGGGTGGTTTCATTTTACGTGTGAAACTTCTGAAAAGCGAGAGATGCCAGACTAGTAATGTATCGTAAAAGCGCATCGGTTTTCCAAACGAGATGCACTGAAAGCGTTAGCCGAATTTTTGCTTTCCCCCAAACGTCATGTGGGTCAAGATTCCCTAAGGGTAGGAACAAGTTACCGCTCATTCAAGTCAAATTTTATTGCTTTCCTTTATTTTGTACGGCTACAAAAATCAGAGGGTTTCTAAGAATAGTGAATGGGAAGACTTCTGTTTCTTTTTAACCCCGGTCGCTGATATAACACTTTGCGAATTGTTGCACAGCAGAATCGTTGAACAAAAATTTCATTACATATTCGGTCTCATTTCATTATATATATATATAAAGAGAGAGAGAGAGCAGTCAATGTAGGATAAAATTTTCTTCATATTTCCTTATTATTCTTTTAAATAAATCATTGTAATATTTTTGTATCGACCAATAACATTTGCAACGTGGTAGCATATGTCTAAAATTAGAACTAATCATAAATAGTTCTATTAATCTGAAATTCTTAAATAATAATAAAGAGCTGATGTATTATATTTTAGAAGAAATGGTATCATCTTCTATTATAATAAAACATACAATTTTTGAGTGCAAATCAGTCTCGTAAGGCAACGTATTGCAATTAACTTAAATGTAATCTTATCTCAAATATTAGATGAAACTGGCTGATGGGAAATCTATCTGACCGTGAATGCGTGAGTATGATACCCCAAAACAAAAGTGACTAGATCAGTTAAATGCATCATGCAATTTTATCAAAATGTAGATTTATATTAATTTTTTTAATATAATTTGTAAAAGGATTAATTATCCGTAAGTCTGTCTATTCGTGAGTGTTTGATTAATCATTTAAAATTGCAAAAAATAGATAAATGAAATTTGGTTCTTTGCTTTGACATCATTATTACAAATATGTATCAAATTTTTGCTCCAATCTAAAAGGATAGGAAGAACTAATCATTAATAGTACCTAATTTATACTTGATTCTATTCTAACCAAATGCGGATACCGCTGCATTCATAAGCATATGCATAGGAGAAAGTAGAGAGGTAAATAATAGCATTGATCTTTACCTTGATTGCAAATCCTTAGATTGCTTTTAATAATAATAATAATAAAGTATTGATAAAATTTGTTTTCCAGTTTGGACCCCGGAACTTTTAAGGTTGATCCTGCCCCAATGTGTGCAGTTTATGAAATTTAGTTCCATAAGTAACACTCCCATGACAAAATCTGAGTGAAGTAATGTATAATCCTTTATTTTACACGAGTAAATAGGTTGTGATTTCAAGGCATAACTATGAATGTTACACTTTTAAATATTCAAAAATAATTTATTGTCCGTGCACCATTGAAGAATTTATCTGCATTATTTTGCATTAGAACGTCCTTAAAAACATGTAATTAAAAATCTTGCTGCACTTTGCGCAAGATTCATCAAAAGCTATCTCATTTATCCACTCAGATTTTAGGCTTTAATGAAGAATTCTCATTAGCATATTAACAACAACAAAAAAAAAGTGCTTCAAAGAACTGTCAAATAAATATAGAATTTTTAAAATTCCCTTTTTTTTTTTTTTTTTTTTTTTTTTTTTTTTTTAGATTTTATAAATCTATTACTTTATCTAAGAAATATATCTTCTTTGATAAATTATTGAAAAAAAATCTTAAGATAATTTGCTGTGTTAAAGACATTTACGATGTTATCAGTCTCTTAATGTTCCTAACAAAATTATTCAAACATTTGATTCAATTTATTTTGCTATTTGTTTTCATCTACATCAAGGTATAAATACTAATAACTAATCATTAACAACTAAACTAATATTAATAACTAACTAAATATTAAAAACTTGACTAATATTAATAACTAACTAAATATTAAAAACTTAACTAATATTAATATCTTCCAGAATAGAAATAATATTTTAAAAGATCTTTTTGTTGTTTCTTTTACGACTTTGAAAGAAACTATTTTATTCCGTTCGTTAAGGAACTTTAAAAAGGAGTCGCATTATAAAAAAATCGGACACACAATTCGATATTTTTATACGATGTAAATCTGAAAAGAGAAACAATATAATAATATCCTTTATTATATTTTTTGAAATTTACGACTGTTTTAAAACACAAAATTCAGTTTATCTGTTTACTTTGAACGAAGAAAAATAATAGGAGGTAGAGATTAGTGTAAAAAATATAAATTTGCATTATAAAAATAGTTGGAATAAGAATGAGAAATATATTTAATGTATTAACTATATATATAGGACGATTTTTCAAATATATCCTTCCGAGATCCTAATAATTCAATGCGATAATTAATCACAAGTGAGAATAAAACTGTATTTTGAAAAATACTTTAATGGAATTTAAAACAACATTTCGATCAAATAAGCTATATCAAAGAAATACTATTGAAGCCAAATGCAATTTAAATCTAAGTCCACATAGAGCATTAAGGGACACACATTTGGAGAAAAATTCATGTTCCCCTTTTCTTGAACGAGCTTTCGTTCCTCCATAACACCGACACCATCACAATGCCCTATGCCTAAAGCAATCTTCGGGCCCTCAAATCCTGCGACATCCATAAATGGCCGTAAAACTTCACTGCGTTGTCTCCCCTCCAGTTCATCAAGATGTCGAAACTTGTAGGGGGAAAGAAATAAGTTAAATAAATTTTATCTATATTTCCAAATTATTCATAGAGTTACTATGAATTATTCCAAATCATATATTTCAAAACCACATTATAAATTTAAAATATTTCTATATTTTATCGGAATTTTAAGAGTCAAGTTCGCGCACATGCGCAGAATCTATTAATATTCTTAACTTTGTGCTTTTAAAACCAGATTTACACAATACTTAAAACTTATTGCCGAGTCGTAATAAGAATATTTGACACTTCTGAAGCTGTCGAGGTACGAGTCTTGGTGGCTAGATGAGCAGGGTGTGTCATTGTATTTTGCTGGTCTTCTGTTCGAATCTCGAGATCGACAAATAATTTTATAATTTTTCTTTTTTTTAAATAAATTTTATCTATATTTCTCCATTATTCATAGAGTTACTATGAATTATTCCAAATCATATATTTCAAAACAACATTATAAATTTAAAATATTTCTATATTTTATCGGAATTTTCAGAGTCAAGTTCGCGCACATGCGCAAAATCTATTAATATTCTTAGCATTTTGCTTTTAAAACCAGATTTACACAATATTTAAAACTCTTTGCCGAGTCGTAATCAGAGTCTTTGACCATTCAGAAGCTCTCGATACACGAGTCTTGGTGGCTAGATCGGCAGGGTGTGTCATTGTATTTTGCTGTCTTCTGTTCGAATCTCGTGATCGACAAATAATTTTATAATTTTTCTTTTTTTTTAAATAAATTTTATCTATATACCTAAATTATTCATAGAAATACTATGAATCATTCCAAATCATATATTTCAAAACCATATTTTAAATTTCAAATATTTCTATATTTTATTGGAATTTTAAGAGTCAAGTTCCCGCACATGCGCAGAATCTATTAATATTCTTAGCATTGTGCTTTTAAAACCAGATTTACACAATACTTAAAACTTATTGCCGAGTCGTAATGAGAATCTTTGACCCTTCAGAAACTCGCGAGGTACGAGTCTTGGTGGCTAGATCGGCAGGGTGTGTCATTGTATTTTGCTGGTCTTCTGTTCGAATCTCGAGATCGACAAATAATTTTATAATTTTTCTTTTTTTTAAATAAATTTTATCTATATATCTAAATTATTCATAGAAATACTATGAATCATTCCAAATCATATATTTCAAAACAATATTATAAATTTAAAATATTTCTATAATTTATCGGAATTTTAAGAGTCAAGTTCGCGCACATGCGCAGAATCTATTAATATTCTTAGCATTGTGCTTTTAAAACAAGATTTACACAATACTTAAAACTTATTGCCGAGTCGTAATAAGAATGTTTGACCCTTCAGAAGGTCTCGAGGTACGAGTCTTGGTGGCTAGATCGGCAGGGCGTGTCATTGTATTTTGCTGGTCTTCTGTTTGAATCTCGAGATCGACAAATAATTTTTTAATTTTTCTTTTTTTTAAAATACATTTTATCTATATTTCTCAATTATTCATAGAGGTACTATGCATCATTCCAAATAATATATTTCAAAACAATATTATAAATTTAAAATATTTCTATATTTTATCGGAATTTTAAGAGTGACGATCCCGCACATGCGCAGAATCTATTAATATTCTTAGCATTGTGCTTTTAAAACCAGATTTACACAATACTTAAAACTTATTGCCGAGTCGTAATGAGAATCTTTGACCCTTCAGAAACTCTCGAGGTACGAGTCTTGGTGGCTAGATCGGCAGGGTGTGTCATTGTATTTTGCTGTCTTCTGTTCGAATCTCGAGATCGACAAATACTTTATAATTTTTCTTTTTTTTAATAAATTTTATCTTAATTTCTCCATTATTCATAGAGTTACTATGAATCATTGCAAATCATATATTTCAAGATAATATCATACATTTAAACTATTTCTATATTTTATCGGAATTTTAAGAGTCAAGTTCGCGCCCATGCGAAGAATCTATTAATATTCTTAACATTGTGCTTTTAAAACAAGATTTAGACAATACTTAAAACTTATTGCCGAGTCGTAATGACAATCTTTGACCCTTCAGAAGATCTCGAGGTACGAGTCTTGGTGGCTAGATCGGAAGGGAGTGTGATTGTATTTTGCTGGTCTTCTGTTCGAATCTCGAGATCGACAAATAATTTTATAATTTTTCTTTTTTTTAAATAAATTTTATCTTTATTTCTCCATTATTCAAAGAGTTACTATGAATCATTCCAAATCATTTATTTCAAAACAATATTATAAATTTAAAATATTTCTATATTTTATCGGAAATTTAAGAGTCAAGTTCCCGCACATGCGCAGAATCTATTAATATTCTTAGCATTGTGCTTTTAAAACCAGATTTATACAAAACTTAAAACTTATTGCCGAGTCGTAATGAGAATCTTTGACCCTACAGAAGATCTCGAGGTACGAGTCTTGGTGGCTAGATCGGCAGGGTGTGTCATTGTGTTTTGCTGGTCTTCTGTTCGAATTTCGAGATCGACAAATGATTTTATAATTTTTCTTTTTTTAAATAAATTTTATCTTTATATCTCCATTATTCATAGAGTTACTATGAATCATTCCAAATCATATATTTCAAAATAATATTATAAATTTAAAATATTTCTATATTTTATCGGAATTTTAAGAGTTAAGTTCGCGCACATGCGCAGAATCTATTAATATTCTTAGCATTGTGCTTTTAAAACAACATTTACACAATACTTAAAACTTATTGCCGAGTCGTAATAAGATTCTTTGACCCTTCAGAAGATCTCGAGGTACCAGTCTTGGTGGCTAGATCCGCAGGGAGTGTGATTGTGTTTTGCTGGTCTTCTGTTCGAATCTCGAGATCGACAAATAATTTTATAATTTTTCTTTTTTTTAAATAAATTTTATCTATATATCTAAATTATTCATAGAAATACTATGAATCATTCCAAATCATATATTTCAAAACCATATTTTAAATTTAAAATATTTCTATATTTTATCGGAATTTTAAGAGTCAAATTCCCGCACATGCGCAGAATCTATTAATATTCTTAGCATTGTGCTTTTAAAACCAGATTTACACAATACTTAAACTTATTGCCGAGTCGTATAGGAATCTTTGACCCTTCAGAAGATCTTGATGTGCGAGTCTTGGTGGCTGGATCGGCAGGGAGTGTGACTGTATTTTGCTGGTCTTCTGTTCGAATCTCGAGATCGACAAATAATTTTATAATTTTTCTTTTTTTTAAATAAATTTTATCTTTATTTCTCCATTATTCATAGAGTTACTATGAATAATTTCAAATCATATATTTCAAAACAATATTATAAATTTAAAATATTTCTATATTTTATCGGAATTTTAAGAGTCAAGTTCGCGCACATGCGCAGAATCTATTAATATTCTTAGCATTGTGCTTTTGAAACCAGATTTACACAATACTTAAAACTTATTGCCGAGTCGTAATGCGAGTTTTTAAAAATTCAGAAGCTCTCAATGCACGAGTCTTGGTGGCTAGATCGGCAGGGTGTGTCATTGTATTTTGCTGGTCTTCTGTTCGAATCTCGAGATCGACAAAAAATTTATAATTTTTCTTTTTTTTAAATAAATTTTATCTTTATTTCTCCATTATTCATAGAGTTACTATGAATCATTCCAAATCATATATTTCAAAACAATATTATAAATTTAAAATATTTCTATATTTTATCGGAATTTTAAGAGTCAAGTTCGCGCAAATGCGCAGAATCTGTATATATTCTTAGCATTGTGCTTTTAAAACCATATTTACACAATACTTAAAACTTATTGCCGAGTCGTAATGAGAATCTTTGACCCTTCAGAAGCTCTCGAGATACGAGTCTTTTTGGCTAGATCGGCAGGGTGTGTCGTATTTTGCTGGTCTTCTGTTCGAATCTCGAGATCGTCAAATAATTTATAATTTTTCTTTTTTTTAAATAAATTTTATCTTTATTTCTCAATTATTCATAGAGTTACTATGAATCATTCCAAATCATATATTTCAAAACAATATTATAAATTTAAAATATTTCTTTATTTTATCGGAATTTTAAGAGTCAAGTTCCCGCACATGCGCAGAATCTATTAATATTCTTAGCATTTTGCTTTTAAAACCAGATTTACACAATACTTAAAACTTATTGTCGAGTCGTAATGAGAATCTTTGACCCTTCAGAAGATCTCGAGGTACGAGTCTTGGTGGCTAGATCGGCAGGGTGTGTCATTGTATTTTGCTGGTCTTCTGTTCGAATCTCGAGATCGACAAATAATTTATAATTTTTCTTTTTTTTAAATAAATTTTATCTTTATTTCTCCATTATTCATAGAGTAACTATGAATCATTCCAAATCATATATTTCAAAACAATATTATAAATTTAAAATATTTCTATATTTTATCGGAATTTTAAGAGTCAAGTTCCTGCACATGCGCAGAATCTATTAATATTCTTAGCATTGTGCTTTTAAAACCAGATTTACACAATACTTAAAACTTACTGTCGAGTCGTAATGAGAATCTTTGACCCTTCAGAAGATCTCGAAGTACGAGACTTGGTGGCTAGATCGGCAGGATGTGTGATTGTGTTTTGCTGGTCTTCTGTTCGAATCTCGAGATCGGCAGATAATTTTATAATTTTTCTTTTTTTTAAATAATTTTTATCTATATTTCTCCATTATTCATAGAGTTACTATGAATCATTCCAAATCATATACTTCAAAACCATATTTTAAATTCAAAATATTTCTATATTTTATCAGAATTTTAAGAGTCAAGTTCAAGGACATGCGCTGAATCTATTAATATTCTTAGCATTGTGCTTTTAAAACCATATTTACACAATACTTAAAACTTATTGCCGAGTCGTAATGAGAATCTTTGACCCTTCAGAAGCTCTCGAGATACGAGTCTTTTTGGCTAGATCGGCAGGGTGTGTCGTATTTTGCTGGTCTTCTGTTCGAATCTCGAGATCGTCAAATAATTTTTAATTTTTCTTTTTTTTAAATAAATTTTATCTTTATTTCTCCATTATTCATAGAGTTACTATGAATCATTCCAAATCATATATTTCAAAACAATATTATAAATTTAAAATATTTCTATATTTTATCGGAATTTTAAGAGTCAAGTTCCTGCAAATGCGCAGAATCTATTAATATTCTTAGAATTGTGCTTTTAAAACCAGATTTACACAATACTTAAAATTTATTGCCGAGTCGTAATAAGAGTCTTTGACCATTCAGAAGCTCTCGAGGTACGAGTCCTTGTGGCTAGATCGGCAGGGTGTGTCATTGTATTTTGCTGGTCTTCTGTTCGAATCTCGAGATTGACAAAGATTTTATAATTTTTCTTTTTTTTTAAATAAATTTTATCTTTATTTCTCCATTATTCATACAGTAACTATGAATCATTCCAAATCATATTTTTCTAAACAATATTATAAATTTAAAATATTTCTATATTTTATCGGAATTTTAAGAGTCAAGTTCCTGCACATGCGCAGAATCTATTAATATTCTTAGCATTGTGCTTTTAAAACCAGATTTACACAATACTTAAAACTTATTGTCGAGTCGTAATGAGAATCTTTGACGATTCAGAAGATCTCGAGGTGCGAGACTTGGTGGCTAGATCGGCAGGGTGTTTGATTGTGTTTTGCTGGTCTTCTGTTCGAATCTCGAGATCGACAGATAATTTTATAATTTTTCTTTTTTTTAAATAAATTTTATCTATATTTCTCCATTATTCATAGAGTTACTATGAATCATTCCAAATCATATATTTCAAAACAATATTATACATTTAAAATATTTCTATATTTTATCGGAATTTTAAGAGTCAAACTCGCTACATGCGCAGAATCTATTAATATTCTTAGCATTGTGCTTTTAAAACCAGATTTACACAATACTTAAAACTTATTGTCGAGTCGTAATGAGAATCTTTGACCCTTCAGAAGCTCTCGAGATACGAGTCTTTTTGGCTAGATCGGCAGGGTGTGTCGTATTTTGCTGGTCTTCTGTTCGAATCTCGAGATCGTCAAATAATTTATAATTTTTCTTTTTTTTAAATAAATTTTATCTTTATTTCTCCATTATTCATAGAGTTACTATGAATCATTCCAAATCATATATTTCTAAACAATATTATAAATTTAAAATATTTCTATATTTTATCGGAATTTTAAGAGTCAAGTTCCCGCACATGCGCAGAATCTATTAATATTCTTAGCATTGTGCTTTTAAAACCAGATTTACACAATACTTAAAATTTATTGCCGAGTCGTAATAAGAGTCTTTGACCATTCAGAAGCTCTCGAGGTACGAGTCCTTGTGGCTAGATCGGCAGGGTGTGTCATTGTATTTTGCTGGTCTTCTGTTCGAATCTCGAGATCGACAAAGATTTTATAATTTTTCTTTTTTTTAAATAAATTTTATCTATATTTCTCCATTATTCATAGAGTTACTAAGAATCATTCCAAATCATATATTTCAAAACAATATTATACATTTAAAATATTTCTATATATTATCGGAATTTTAAGAGTCAAACTTCCGCACATGCGCAGAATCTATTAATATTCTTAGCATTGTGCTTTTAAAACCAGATTTACACAATACTTAAAACTTATTGTCGAGTCGTAATGAGAATCTTTGACCCTTCAGAAGATCTCGAAGTACGAAACTTGGTGGCTAGATCGGCAGGGTGTGTCATTGTATTTTGCTGGTCTTCTGTTCGAATCTCGAGATCGACAAAGATTTTATAATTTTTCTTTTTTTTTAAATAAATTTTTTCTTTATTTCTCCATTATTCATACAGTAACTATGAATCATTCCAAATCATATATTTCAAAACAATATTATAAATTTAAAATATTTCTATATTTTATCGGAATTTTAAGAGTCAAGTTCCTGCACATGCGCAGAATCTATTAATATTCTTAGCATTGTGCTTTTAAAACCAGATTTACACAATACTTAAAACTTATTGTCGAGTCGTAATGAGAATCTTTGACAATTCAGAAGATCTCGAGGTGCGAGACTTGGTGGCCAGATCGGCAGGGTGTTTGATTGTGTTTTGCTGGTCTTCTGTTCGAATCTCGAGATAGACAGATAATTTTATAATTTTTCTTTTTTTTAAATAAATTTTTTCTATATTTCTCCATTATTCATAGAGTTACTATGAATCATTCCAAATCATATATTTCAAAACAATATTATACATTTAAAATATTTCTATATTTTATCGGAATTTTAAGAGTCAAACTCGCGCACATGCGCAGAATCTATTAATATTCTTAGCATTGTGCTTTTAAAACCAGATTTACACAATACTTAAAACTTATTGTCGAGTCGTAATGAGAATCTTTGACCCTTCAGAAGATCTCGAAGTACGAGACTTGGTGGCTAGATCGGCAGGATGTGTGATTGTGTTTTGCTGGTCTTCTGTTCGAATCTCGAGATCGACAGATAATTTTATAATTTTTCTTTTTTTTAAATAAATTTTATCTATATTTCTCCATTATTCATAGAGTTACTATGAATCATTCCAAATCATATACTTCAAAACCATATTTTAAATTCAAAATATTTCTATATTTTATCGGAATTTTAAGAGTCAAACTCGCGCACATGCGCAGAATCTATTAATATTCTTAGCATTGTGCTTTTAAAACCAGATTTACACAATACTTAAAACTTATTGTCGAGTCGTAATGAGAATCTTTGACCATTCAGAAGCTCTCGAGGTACGAGTCCTTGTGTCTAGATCGGCAGGGTGTGTCATTGTATTTTGCTGGTCTTCTGTTCGAATCTCGAGATTGACAAAGATTTTATAATTTTTCTTTTTTTTTAAATAAATTTTATCTTTATTTCTCCATTATTCATACAGAAACTATGAATCATTCCAAATCATATATTTCAAAACAATATTATAAATTTAAAATATTTCTATATTTTATCGGAATTTTAAGAGTCAAGTTCCCGCACATGCGCAGAATCTATTAATATTCTTAGCATTGTGCTTTTAAAACCAGATTTACACAATACTTAAAACTTATTGTCGAGTCGTAATGAGAATCTTTGAGAATTCAGAAGATCTCGAGGTGCGAGACTTGGTGGCTAGATCGGCAGGGTGTGTGATTGTGTTTTGCTGGTCTTCTGTTCGAATCTCGAGATCGACAGATAATTTTATAATTTTTCTTTTTTTTAAATAAATTTTTTCTATATTTCTCCATTATTCATAGAGTTACTATGAATCATTCCAAATCATATATTTCAAAACAATATTATACATTTAAAATATTTCTATATTTTATCGGAATTTTAAGAGTCAAACTCGCGCACATGCGCAGAATCTATTAATATTCTTAGCATTGTGCTTTTAAAACCAGATTTACACAATACTTAAAACTTATTGTCGAGTCGTAATGAGAATCTTTGACCCTTCAGAAGATCTCGAAGTACGAGACTTGGTGGCTAGATCGGCAGGATGTGTGATTGTGTTTTGCTGGTCTTCTGTTCGAATCTCGAGATCGACAGATAATTTTATAATTTTTCTTTTTTTTAAATAAATTTTATCTATATTTCTCCATTATTCATAGAGTTACTATGAATCATTCCAAATCATATACTTCAAAACCATATTTTAAATTCAAAATATTTCTATATTTTATCGGAATTTTAAGAGTCAAACTCGCGCACATGCGCAGAATCTATTAATATTCTTAGCATTGTGCTTTTAAAACCAGATTTACACAATACTTAAAACTTATTGTCGAGTCGTAATGAGAATCTTTGACCATTCAGAAGCTCTCGAGGTACGAGTCCTTGTGTCTAGATCGGCAGGGTGTGTCATTGTATTTTGCTGGTCTTCTGTTCGAATCTCGAGATTGACAAAGATTTTATAATTTTTCTTTTTTTTTTAAATAAATTTTATCTTTATTTCTCCATTATTCATACAGAAACTATGAATCATTCCAAATCATATATTTCAAAACAATATTATAAATTTAAAATATTTCTATATTTTATCGGAATTTTAAGAGTCAAGTTCCCGCACATGCGCAGAATCTATTAATATTCTTAGCATTGTGCTTTTAAAACCAGATTTACACAATACTTAAAACTTATTGTCGAGAAGTAATGAGAATCTTTGAGAATTCAGAAGATCTCGAGGTGCGAGACTTGGTGGCTAGATCGGCAGGGTGTGTGATTGTGTTTTGCTGGTCTTCTGTTCGAATCTCGAGATCGACAGATAATTTTATAATTTTTCTTTTTTTTAAATAAATTTTATCTATATTTCTCCATTATTCATAGAGTTACTATGAATCATTCCAAATCATATATTTCAAAACAATATTATACATTTAAAATATTTCTATATTTTATCGGAATTTTAAGAGTCAAACTCGCGCACATGCGCAGAATCTATTAATATTCTTAGCATTGTGCTTTTAAAACCAGATTTACACAATACTTAAAACTTATTGTCGAGTCGTAATGAGAAACTTTGACCCTTCAGAAGATCATGAGGTGCGAGTCTTGGTGGCTAGATCGGCAGGGTGTGTCATTGTATTTTGCTGCTCTTCTGTTCGAATCTCGAGATCGACAAATAATTTATAATTTTTCTTTTTTTTAAATAAATTTTATCTTTATTTCTCCATTATTCATAGAGTTACTATGAATCATTCCAAATCATATACTTCAAAACCATATTTTAAATTCAAAATATTTCTATATTTTATCGGAATTTTAAGAGTCAAACTCGCGCACATGCGCAGAATCTATTAATATTCTTAGCATTTTGCTTTTAAAACCAGATTTACACAATACTTAAAACTTATTGTCGAGTCGTAATGAGAATCTTTGACCCTTCATAAGATCTCGAGGTGCGAGTCTTGGTGGCTAGATCGGCAGGGTGTGTCATTGTATTTTGCTGCTCTTCTGTTCGAATCTCGAGATCGACAAATAATTTATAATTTTTCTTTTTTTTAAATAAATTTTATCTTTATTTCTCCATTATTCATAGAGTTATTAAGAATCATTCCAAATCATATACTTCAAAACCATATTTTAAATTCAAAATATTTCTATATTTTATCGGAATTTTAAGAGTCAAACTCGCGCACATGCGCAGAATCTATTAATATTCTTAGCATTGTGCTTTTAAAACCAGATTTACACAATACTTAAAACTTATTGTCGAGTCGTAATGAGAATCTTTGACCCTTCAGAAGACCTCGAGGTACGAGACTTGGTGGCTAGATCGGCAGGGTGTGTCATTGTATATTGCTGGTCTTCTGTTCGAATCTCGAGATTGACAAATAATTTATAATTTTTCTTTTTTTTTTAAATAAATTTTATCTTTATTTCTCCATTATTCATGCAGTAACTATGAATCATTCCAAATCATATATTTCAAAACAATATTATAAATTTAAAATATTTCTATATTTTATCGGAATTTTAAGAGTCAAGTTCCCGCACATGCGCAGAATCTATTAATATTCTTAGCATTGTGCTTTTAAAACCAGATTTACACAATACTTAAAACTTATTGTCGAGTCGTAATGAGAATCTTTGACAATTCAGAAGGTCTCGAGGTGCGAGACTTGGTGGCTAGATCGGCAGGGTGTGTCATTGTATATTGCTGGTCTTCTGTTCGAATCTCGAGATCGACAAATAATTTATAATTTTTCTTTTTTTTAAATAAATTTTATCTTTATTTCTCCATTATTCATAGAGTTACTATGAATCATTCCAAATCATATATTTCAAAACAATATTATAAATTTAAAATATTTCTGTATTTTATCGGAATTTTAAGAGTCAAGTTCCCGCACATGCGCAGAATCTATTAATATTCTTAGCATTGTGCTTTTAAAACCAGATTTACACAATACTTAAAACTTATTGTCGAGTCGTAATGAGAATCTTTGACCCTTCAGAAGATCTCGAGGTACGAGTCTTGGTGGCTAGATCGGCAGGGTGTGTCATTGTATTTTGCTGGTCTTCTGTTCGAATCTCGAGATCGACAAATAATTTATAATTTTTCTTTTTTTTAAATAAATTTTATCTTTATTTCTCCATTATTCATAGAGTTACTATGAATCATTCCAAATCATATACTTGAAAACCATATTTTAAATTCAAAATATTTCTATATTTTGTCGGAATTTTAAGAGTCAAACTCGCGCACATGCGCAGAATCTATTAATATTCTTAGAATTGTGCTTTTAAAACCAGATTTACACAATACTTAAAACATATTGTCGAGTCGTAATGAGAATCTTTGACCCTTCAGAAGATCTCGAGGTACAACACTTGGTGGCTAGATCCGCAGGGTGTGTGATTGTGTTTTGCTGGTCTTCTGTTCGAATCTCGAGATTGAAAAATAATATATAATTTTTATTTTTTTTAAATAAACTTTATCTTTATTTCTCCATTATTCATTAGAGTTACTTTGAATCATTCCAAATCATATATTTCAAAACAATATTATACATTTAAAATATTTCTATATTTTATCGGAATTTTAAGAGTCAAACTCGCGCACATGCGCAGAATCTATTAATATTCTTAGCATTTTGCTTTTAAAACCAGATTTACACAATACTTAAAACTTATTGTCGAGTCGTAATGAGTATCTTTGACCCTTCAGAAGAACTCGAGGTGCGAGACTTGGTGGCTAGATCGGCAGGGAGTGTCATTGTATTTTGCTGCTCTTCTGTTCGAATCTCGAGATCGACAAATAATTTATAATTTTTCTTTTTTTTAAATAAATTTTATCTTTATTTCTCCATTATTCATAGAGTTACTATGAATCATTCCAAATCATATACTTCAAAACCATATTTTAAATTCAAAATATTTCTATATTTTATCGGAATTTTAAGAGTCAAACTCGCGCACATGCGCAGAATCTATTAATATTCTTAGCATTGTGCTTTTAAAACCAGATTTACACAATACTTAAAACTTATTGTCGAGTCGTAATGAGAATCTTTGACCCTTCAGATGATCTCGAGGTACGACACTTGGTGGCTAGATCGGCAGGGTGTGTCATTGTATATTGCTGGTCTTCTGTTTGAATCTCGAGATCGACAAATAATTTATAATTTTTCTTTTTTTTTTAAATAAATTTTATCTTTATTTCTCCATTATTCATATAGTTACTGTGAATCATTCCAAATCATATATTTCAAAACAATATTATAAATTTAAAATATTTCTATATTTTATTGGAATTTTAAGAGTCAAGTTCCCGCACATGCACAGAATCTATTAATATTCTTAGCATTGTGCTTTTAAAACCAGATTTACACAATACTTAAAACTTATTGTCGAGTCGTAATGAGAATCTTTGGCCCTTCAGAAGATCTCGAGGTACGAGTCTTGGTGGCTAGATCGGCAGGGTGTGTCATTGTATTTTGCTGGTCTTCTGTTCGAATCTCGAGATCGACAAATAATTTATAATTTTTCTTTTTTTTAAATAAATTTTATCTTTATTTCTCCATTATTCATAGAGTTACTATGAATCATTCCAAATCATATACTTGAAAACCATATTTTAAATTCAAAATATTTCTATATTTTATCGGAATTTTAAGAGTCAAACTCGCGCACATGCGCAGAATCTATTAATATTCTTAGCATTGTGCTTTTAAAACCAGATTTACACAATACTTAAAACTTATTGTCGAGTCGTAATGAGAATCTTTGACCCTTCAGAAGACCTCGAGGTACGAGACTTGGTGGCTAGATCGGCAGGGTGTGTCATTGTATATTGCTGGTCTTCTGTTCGAATCTCGAGATCGACAAATAATTTATAATTTTTCTTTTTTTTTTAAATAAATTTTATCTTTATTTCTCCATTATTCATACAGTAACTATGAATCATTAGAAAATCATATATTTCAAAACAATATTATAAATTTAAAATATTTCTATATTTTATCGGAATTTTAAGAGTCAAACTCGCGCACATGCGCAGAATCTATTAATATTCTTAGCATTTTGCTTTTAAAACCAGATTTACACAATACTTAAAACTTATTGCCGATTCGTAATGAGAATCTTTGACCCTTCAGAAGATCTCGAGGTACGAGTCTTGGTGGCTAGATCGGCAGGGTGTGTGATTGTGTTTTGCTGGTATTCTGTTCGAATCTCGAGATCGACAGATAATTTTAAAATTTTTCTTTTTTTTAAATAAATTTTATCTATATTTCTCCATTATTCATAGAGTTACTATGAATCATTCCAAATCATATATTTCAAAACAATATTATACATTTAAAATATTTCTATATTTTATCGGAATTTTAAGAGTCAAACTCGCGCACATGCGCAGAATCTATTAATATTCTTAGCATTGTGCTTTTAAAACCAGATTTACACAATACTTAAAACTTATTGTCGAGTCGTAATGAGAATCTTTGACCCTTCAGAAGATCTCGAGGTACGAGACTTGGTGGCTAGATCCGCAAGGTGTGTGTTTGTGTTTTGCTGGTCTTCTGTTCGAATCTCGAGATTGAAAAATAATATATAATTTTTCTTTTTTTTAAATAAACTTTATCTTTATTTCTCCATTATTCATAGAGTTACTTTGAATCATTCCAAATCATATATTTCAAAACAATATTATACATTTAAAATATTTCTATATTTTATCGGAATTTTAAGAGTCAAACTCGCGCACATGCGCAGAATCTATTAATATTCTTAGCATTTTGCTTTTAAAACCAGATTTACACAATACTTAAAACTTATTGTCGAGTCGTAATGAGAATCTTTGACCCTTCAGAAGATCTCGAGGTGCGAGTCTTGGTGGCTAGATCGGCAGGGTGTGTCATTGTATTTTGCTGCTCTTCTGTTCGAATCTCGAGATCGACAAATAATTTATAATTTTTCTTTTTTTTTAATAAATTTTATCTTTATTTCTCCATTATTCATAGAGTTACTATAAATCATTCCAAATCATATACTTGAAAACCATATTTTAAATTCAAAATATTTCTATATTTTATCGGAATTTTAAGAGTCAAACTCGCGCACATGCGCAGAATCTATTAAAATTCTTAGCATTGTGCTTTTAAAACCAGATTTACACAATACTTAAAACTTATTGTCGAGTCGTAATGAGAATCTTTGACCCTTCAGAAGATCTCGAGGTACGACACTTGGTGGCTAGATCGGCAGGGTGTGTCATTGTATATTGCTGGTCTTCTGTTCGAATCTCGAGATCGACAAATAATTTATAATTTTTCTTTTTTTTTAAAATAAATTTTATCTTTATTTCTCCATTATTCATAGAGTTACTATGAATCATTCCAAATCATATATTTCAAAACAATATTATAAATTTAAAATATTTCTATATTTTATCGGAATTTTAAGAGTCATGTTCCCGCACATGCGCAGAATCTATTAATATTCTTAGCATTGTGCTTTTAAAACCAGATTTACACAATACTTAAAACTTATTGTCGAGTCGTAATGAGAATCTTTGACCCTTCAGAAGATCTCGAGGTACGAGTCTTGGTGGCTAGATCGGCAGGGTGTGTCATTGTATTTTTCTGGTCTTCTGTTCGAATCTCGAGATCGACAAATAATTTATAATTTTTCTTTTTTTTAAATAAATTTTATCTTTATTTCTCCATTATTCATAGAGTTACTATGAATCATTCCAAATCATATACTTGAAAACCATATTTTAAATTCAAAATATTTCTATATTTTATCGGAATTTTAAGAGTCAAACTCGCGCACATGCGCAGAATCTATTAATATTCTTAGCATTGTGCTTTTAAAACCAGATTTACACAATACTTAAAACTTATTGTCGAGTCGTAATGAGAATCTTTGACCCTTCAGAAGATCTCGAGGTACGAAACTTGGTGACTAGATCCGCAGGGTGTGTGATTGTGTTTTGCTGGCCTTCTGTTCGAAACTCGAGATTGAAAAATAATATATAATTTTTCTTTTTTTTAAATAAACTTTATCTTTATTTCTCCATTATTCATAGAGTTACTTTGAATCATTCCAAATCATATATTTCAAAACAATATTATACATTTAAAATATTTCTATATTTTATCGGAATTTTAAGAGTCAAACTCGCGCACATGCGCAGAATCTATTAATATTCTTAGCATTTTGCTTTTAAAACCAGATTTACACAATACTTAAAACTTATTGTCGAGTCCTAATGAGAATCTTTGACCCTTCAGAAGACCTCGAGGTACGAGTCTTGGTGGCTAGATCGGCAGGGTGTGTCATTGTATTTTGCTGGTCTTCTGTTCGAATCTCGAGATCGACAAATAATTTATAATTTTTCTTTTTTTTAAATAAATTTTATCTTTATTTCTCCATTATTCATAGAGTTACTATGAATCATTCCAAATCATATATTTCAAAACAATATTATAAATTTAAAATATTTCTATATTTTATCGGAATTTTAAGAGTCAAGTTCCCACATGCGCAGAATCGATTAATATTCTTAGCATTGTGCTTTTAAAACCAGATTTACACAATACTTAAAACTTATTGTCGAGTCGTAATGAGAATCTTTGACAATTCAGAAGATCTTGAAGTACGAGACTTGGTGGCTAGATCGGCAGGGTGTGTGATTGTGTTTTGCTGGTCTTCTGTTCGAATCTCGAGATCGACAGATAATTATATAATTTTTCTTTTTTTAAATAAATTTTATCTATAATTCTCCATTATTCATAGAGTTACTATGAATGATTCCAAATCATATATTTCAAAACAATATTATACATTTAAAATATTTCTATATTTTATCGGAATTTTAAGAGTCAAACTCGCGCACATGCGCAGAATCTATTAGTATTCTTAGCATTGTGCTTTTAAAACCAGATTTACACAATACTTAAGACTTATTGTCGAGTCGTAATGAGAATCTTTGACCCTTCAGAAGATCTCGAGGTACGAGACTTGGTGGCTAGATCCGCAGGGTGTGTGTTTGTGTTTTGCTGGTCTTCTGTTCGAATCTCGAGATTGAAAAATAATATATAATTTTTCTTTTTTTTAAATAAACTTTATCTTTATTTCTCCATTATTCATAGAGTTACTTTGAATCATTCCAAATCATATATTTCAAAACAATATTATACATTTAAAATATTTCTATATTTTATCGGAATTTTAAGAGTCAAACTCGCGCACATGCGCAGAATCTATTAATATTCTTAGCATTTTGCTTTTAAAACCAGATTTACACAATACTTAAAACTTATTGTCGAGTCGTAATGAGAATCTTTGATCCTTCAGAAGATCTCGAGGTACGAGTCTTGGTGGCTAGATCGGCAGGGTGTGTCATTGTATTTTGCTGGTCTTCTGTTCGAATCTCGAGATCGACAAATAATTTATAATTTTTCTTTTTTTAAATAAATTTTATCTTTATTTCTCCATTATTCATAGAGTTACTATGAATCATTCCAAATCATATATTTCAAAACAATATTATAAATTTAAAATATTTCTATATTTTATCGGAATTTTAAGAGTCAAACTCCCGCACATGCGCAGAAGCTATTAATATTCTTAGCATTGTGCTTTTAAAACCAGATTTACACAATACTTAAGACTTATTGTCGAGTCGTAATGAGAATCTTTGACCCTTCAGAAGATGTCGAGGTACGATTCTTGGTGGCTAGATCGGCAGGGTGTGTCATTGTATTTTCCTGGTCTTCTGTTCGAATCTCGAGATCGACAAATAATTTATAATTTTTCTTTTTTTTAAATAAATTTTATCTTTATTTCTCCATTATTCATAGAGTTACTATGAATCATTCCAAATCATATACTTCAAAACCATATTTTAAATTCAAAATATTTCTATATTTTATCGGAATTTTAAGAGTCAAGTTGAAGGACATGCGCAGAATCTACTATTATTCTTAGCATTGTGCTTTTAAAACCAGATTTACACAATACTTAAAACTTATTGTCGAGTCGTAATGAGAATCTTTGACCCTTCAGAAGATCTCGAGGTACGAATCTTGGTGGCTAGATCGGCAGGGTGTGTCATTGTATTTTGCTGGTCTTCTGTTCGAATCTCGAGATCGACAAATAATTTATAATTTTTCTTTTTTTTAAATAAATTTTATCTTTATTTCTCCATTATTCATAGAGTTACTATGAATCATTCCAAATCATATACTTCAAAACCATATTTTAAATTCAAAATATTTCTATATTTTATCGGAATTTTAAGAGTCAAACTCGCACACATGCGCAGAATCTATTAATATTCTTAGCATTGTGCTTTTAAAACCAGATTTACACAATACTTCAAACTTATTGTCGAGTCGTAATGAGAATCTTTGACCCTTCAGAAGATCTCGAGGTACGAGACTTGGTGGCTAGATCCGCAGGGTGTGTGATTGTGTTTTGCTAGTCTTCTGTTCGAATCTCGAGATTGAAAAATAATATATAATTTTTCTTTTTTTTAAATAAACTTTATCTTTATTTCTCCATTATTCATAGAGTTACTTTGAATCATTCCAAATCATATATTTCAAAACAATATTATACATTTAAAATATTTCTATATTTTATCGGAATTTTAAGAGTCAAACTCGCGCACATGCGCAGAATCTATTAATATTCTTAGCATTTTGCTTTTAAAACCAGATTTACACAATACTTAAGACTTATTGTCGAGTCGTAATGATAATCTTTGACCCTTCAGAAGATCTCGAGGTACGAGTCTTGGTGGCTAGATCGGCAGGGTGTGTCATTGTATTTTGCTGGTCTTCTGTTCGAATCTCAAGATCGACAAATAATTTATAATTTTTCTTTTTTTTAAATAAATTTTATCTTTATTTCTCCATTATTCATAGAGTTACTATGAATCATTCCAAATCATATATTTCAAAACAATATTATAAATTTAAAATATTTCTATATTTTATAGGAATTTTAAGAGTCAAGTTCCCACATGCGCAGAATCTATTAATATTCTTAGCATTGTGCTTTTAAAACCAGATTTACACAATACTTAAAACTTATTGTCGAGTCGTAATGAGAATCTTTGACAATTCAGAAGATCTTGAGGTACGAGACTGGGTGGCTAGATCGGCAGGGTGTGTGATTGTGTTTTGCTGGTCTTCTGTTCGAATCTCGAGATCGACAGATAATTTTTTAATTTTTCTTTTTTTTAAATAAATTTTATCTATATTTCTCCATTATTCATAGAGTTACTATGAATCATTCCAAATCATATATTTCAAAACAATAATATACATTTAAAATATTTCTATATTTTATTGGAATTTTAAGAGTCAAACTCGCTCACATGCGCAGAATCTATTAATATTCTTAAGATTGTGCTTTTAAAACCAGATTTACACAATACTTAAAACTTATTGTCGAGTCGTAATGAGAATCTTTGACAATTCAGAAGATCTTGAGATACGAGACTTGGTGGCTAGATCGGCAGGGTGTGTGATTGTGTTTTGCTGGTCTTCTGTTCGAATCTTGAGATCGACAGATAATTTTATAATTTTTCTTTTTTTTAAATAAATTTTATCTATATTTCTCCATTATTCATAGAGTTACTATGAATCATTCCAAATCATATATTTCAAAACAATATTATACATTTCAAATATTTCTATATTTTATCGGAATTTTAAGAGTCAAACTCGCGCACATGCGCAGAATCTATTAATATTCTTAGCATTGTGCTTTTAAAACCAGATTTACACAATACTTAAAACTGATTGTCGAGTCGTAATGAGAATCTTTGACAATTCAGAAGATCTTGAGGTACGAGACTGGGTGGCTAGATCGGCAGGGTGTGTGATTGTGTTTTGCTGGTCTTCTGTTCGAATCTCGAGATCGACAGATAATTTTATAATTTTTCTTTTTTTTAAATAAATTTTATCTATATTTCTCCATTATTCATAGAGTTACTATGAATCATTCCAAATCATATATTTCAAAACAATATTATACATTTCAAATATTTCTATATTTTATCGGAATTTTAAGAGTCAAACTCGCGCACATGCGCAGAATCTATTAATATTCTTAGCATTGTGCTTTTAAAACCAGATTTACACAATACTTAAAACTGATTGTCGAGTCGTAATGAGAATCTTTGACAATTCAGAAGATCTTGAGGTACGAGACTGGGTGGCTAGATCGGCAGGGTGTGTGATTGTGTTTTGCTGGTCTTCTGTTCGAATCTCGAGATCGACAGATAATTTTATAATTTTTCTTTTTTTTAAATAAATTTTATCTATATTTCTCCATTATTCATAGAGTTACTATGAATCATTCCAAATCATATATTTCAAAACAATATTATACATTTAAAATATTTCTATATTTTATTGGAATTTTAAGAGTCAAACTCGCTCACATGCGCAGAATCTATTAATATTCTTAAGATTGTGCTTTTAAAACCAGATTTACACAATACTTAAAACTTATTGTCGAGTCGTAATGAGAATCTTTGACAATTCAGAAGATCTTGAGATACGAGACTTGGTGGCTAGATCGGCAGGGTGTGTGATTGTGTTTTGCTGGTCTTCTGTTCGAATCTTGAGATCGACAGATAATTTTATAATTTTTCTTTTTTTTAAATAAATTTTATCTATATTTCTCCATTATTCATAGAGTTACTATGAATCATTCCAAATCATATATTTCAAAACAATATTATACATTTAAAATATTTCTATATTTTATCGGAATTTTAAGAGTCAAACTCGCGCACATGCGCAGAATCTATTAATATTCTTAGCATTGTGCTTTTAAAACCAGATTTACACAATACTTAAAACTGATTGTCGAGTCGTAATGAGAATCTTTGACCCTTCAGAAGATGTCAAGGTACGAGACTTGGTGGCTAGATCCGCAGGGTGTGTGATTGTGTTTTGCTGGTCTTCTGTTCGAAACTCGAGATTGAAAAATAATATATAATTTTTCTTTTTTTTAAATAAACTTTATCTTTATTTCTCCATTATTCATAGAGTTATTATAAATCATTCCAAATCATATATTTCAAAACAATATTATAAATTTAAAATATTTCTATATTTTATCGGAATTTTAAGAGTCAAGTTCCCACATGCGCAGAATTTATTAATATTCTTAGCATTGTGCTTTTAAAACCAGATTTACACAATACTTAAAACTTATTGTCGAGTCGTAATGAGAATCTTTGACAATTCAGAAGATCTTGAAGTACGAGACTTGGTGGCTAGATCGGCAGGGTGTGTGATTGTGTTTTGCTGGTCTTCTGTTCGAATCTCGAGATCGACAGATAATTTTATAATTTTTCTTTTTTTTAAATAAATTTTATCTATATTTCTCCATTATTCATAGAGTTACTATGAATCATTCCAAATCATATATTTCAAAACAATATTATACATTTAAAATATTTCTATATTTTATCGGAATTTTAAGAGACAAACTCGCGCACATGCGCAGAATCTATTAATATTCTTAGCATTTTGCTTTTAAAACCAGATTTACACAATACTTAAAACTTATTGTCGAGTCGTAATGAGAATCTTTGACCCTTCAGAAGATCTCGAGGTACGAGTCTTGGTGGCTAGATCGGCAGGGTGTGTGATTGTGTTTTGCTGGTATTCTGTTCGAATCTCGAGATCGACAGATAATTTTATAATTTTTCTTTTTTTTAAATAAATTTTATCTATATTTCTCCATTATTCATAGAGTTACTATGAATCATTCCAAATCATATATTTCAAAACAATATTATACATTTAAAATATTTCCATATTTTATCGGAATTTTAAGAGTCAAACTCGCGCACATGCGCAGAATCTATTAATATTCTTAGCATTGTGCTTTTAAAACCAGATTTACACAATACTTAAAACTTATTGTCGAGTCGTAATGAGAATCTTTGACCCTTCGGAAGATCTCGAGGTACGAGACTTGGTGGCTAGATCGGCAGGGTGTGTCATTGTATATTGCTGGTCTTCTGTTCGAATCTCGAGATCGACAAATAATTTATAATTTTTTTTTAAATAAATTTTATCTTTATTTCTCCATTATTCATACAGTAACTATGAATCATTCCAAATCATATATTGCAAAATAATATTATAAATTTAAAATATTTCTATATTTTATCGGAATTTTAAGAGTCAAACTCGCGCACATGCGCAGAATCTATTAATATTCTTAGCATTTTGCTTTTAAAACCAGATTTACACAATACTTAAAACTTATTGTCGAGTCGTAATGAGAATCTTTGACAATTCAGAAGATCTCGAGGTGCGAGACTTGGTGGCTAGATCGGCAGGGTGTGTGATTGTGTTTTGCTGGTCTTCTGTTCGAATCTCGAGATCGACAGATAATTTTATAATTTTTCTTTTTTTTAAATAAATTTTATCTATATTTCTCCATTATTCATAGAGTTACTATGAATCATTCCAAATCATATATTTCAAAACAATATTATACATTTAAAATATTTCTATATTTTATCGGAATTTTAAGAGTCAAACTCGCGCACATGCGCAGAATCTATTAATATTCTTAGCATTGTGCTTTTAAAACCAGATTTACACAATACTTAAAACTGATTGTCGAGTCGTAATGAGAATCTTTGACCCTTCAGAAGATCTCGAGGTACGAGACTTGGTGGCTAGATCCGCAGGGTGTGTGATTGTGTTTTGCTGGTCTTCTGTTCGAAACTCGAGATTGAAAAATAATATATAATTTTTCTTTTTTTTTTAATAAACTTTATCTTTATTTCTCCATTATTCATAGAGTTACTTTGAATCATTCCAAATCATATATTTCAAAACAATATTATACATTTAAAATATTTCTATATTTTATCGGAATTTTAAGAGTCAAACTCGCGCACATGCGCAGAATCTATTAATATTCTTAGCATTTTGCTTTTAAAACCAGATTTACACAATACTTAAAACTTATTGTCGAGTCGTAATGAGAATCTTTGACCCTTCAGAAGATCTCGAGGTACGAGACTTGGTGGCTAGATCCGCAGGGTGTGTGATTGTGTTTTGCTAGTCTTCTGTTCGAATCTCGAGATTGAAAAATAATATATAATTTTTCTTTTTTTTAAATAAACTTTATCTTTATTTCTCCATTATTCATAGAGTTACTTTGAATCATTCCAAATCATATATTTCAAAACAATATTATACATTTAAAATATTTCTATATTTTATCGGAATTTTAAGAGTCAAACTCGCGCACATGCGCAGAATCTATTAATATTCTTAGCATTTTGCTTTTAAAACCAGATTTACACAATACTTAAGACTTATTGTCGAGTCGTAATGATAATCTTTGACCCTTCAGAAGATCTCGAGGTACGAGTCTTGGTGGCTAGATCGGCAGGGTGTGTCATTGTATTTTGCTGGTCTTCTGTTCGAATCTCAAGATCGACAAATAATTTATAATTTTTCTTTTTTTTAAATAAATTTTATCTTTATTTCTCCATTATTCATAGAGTTACTATGAATCATTCCAAATCATATATTTCAAAACAATATTATAAATTTAAAATATTTCTATATTTTATAGGAATTTTAAGAGTCAAGTTCCCACATGCGCAGAATCTATTAATATTCTTAGCATTGTGCTTTTAAAACCAGATTTACACAATACTTAAAACTTATTGTCGAGTCGTAATGAGAATCTTTGACAATTCAGAAGATCTTGAGGTACGAGACTGGGTGGCTAGATCGGCAGGGTGTGTGATTGTGTTTTGCTGGTCTTCTGTTCGAATCTCGAGATCGACAGATAATTTTTTAATTTTTCTTTTTTTTAAATAAATTTTATCTATATTTCTCCATTATTCATAGAGTTACTATGAATCATTCCAAATCATATATTTCAAAACAATAATATACATTTAAAATATTTCTATATTTTATTGGAATTTTAAGAGTCAAACTCGCTCACATGCGCAGAATCTATTAATATTCTTAAGATTGTGCTTTTAAAACCAGATTTACACAATACTTAAAACTTATTGTCGAGTCGTAATGAGAATCTTTGACAATTCAGAAGATCTTGAGATACGAGACTTGGTGGCTAGATCGGCAGGGTGTGTGATTGTGTTTTGCTGGTCTTCTGTTCGAATCTTGAGATCGACAGATAATTTTATAATTTTTCTTTTTTTTAAATAAATTTTATCTATATTTCTCCATTATTCATAGAGTTACTATGAATCATTCCAAATCATATATTTCAAAACAATATTATACATTTCAAATATTTCTATATTTTATCGGAATTTTAAGAGTCAAACTCGCGCACATGCGCAGAATCTATTAATATTCTTAGCATTGTGCTTTTAAAACCAGATTTACACAATACTTAAAACTGATTGTCGAGTCGTAATGAGAATCTTTGACAATTCAGAAGATCTTGAGGTACGAGACTGGGTGGCTAGATCGGCAGGGTGTGTGATTGTGTTTTGCTGGTCTTCTGTTCGAATCTCGAGATCGACAGATAATTTTATAATTTTTCTTTTTTTTAAATAAATTTTATCTATATTTCTCCATTATTCATAGAGTTACTATGAATCATTCCAAATCATATATTTCAAAACAATATTATACATTTCAAATATTTCTATATTTTATCGGAATTTTAAGAGTCAAACTCGCGCACATGCGCAGAATCTATTAATATTCTTAGCATTGTGCTTTTAAAACCAGATTTACACAATACTTAAAACTGATTGTCGAGTCGTAATGAGAATCTTTGACAATTCAGAAGATCTTGAGGTACGAGACTGGGTGGCTAGATCGGCAGGGTGTGTGATTGTGTTTTGCTGGTCTTCTGTTCGAATCTCGAGATCGACAGATAATTTTATAATTTTTCTTTTTTTTAAATAAATTTTATCTATATTTCTCCATTATTCATAGAGTTACTATGAATCATTCCAAATCATATATTTCAAAACAATATTATACATTTAAAATATTTCTATATTTTATTGGAATTTTAAGAGTCAAACTCGCTCACATGCGCAGAATCTATTAATATTCTTAAGATTGTGCTTTTAAAACCAGATTTACACAATACTTAAAACTTATTGTCGAGTCGTAATGAGAATCTTTGACAATTCAGAAGATCTTGAGATACGAGACTTGGTGGCTAGATCGGCAGGGTGTGTGATTGTGTTTTGCTGGTCTTCTGTTCGAATCTTGAGATCGACAGATAATTTTATAATTTTTCTTTTTTTTAAATAAATTTTATCTATATTTCTCCATTATTCATAGAGTTACTATGAATCATTCCAAATCATATATTTCAAAACAATATTATACATTTAAAATATTTCTATATTTTATCGGAATTTTAAGAGTCAAACTCGCGCACATGCGCAGAATCTATTAATATTCTTAGCATTGTGCTTTTAAAACCAGATTTACACAATACTTAAAACTGATTGTCGAGTCGTAATGAGAATCTTTGACCCTTCAGAAGATGTCAAGGTACGAGACTTGGTGGCTAGATCCGCAGGGTGTGTGATTGTGTTTTGCTGGTCTTCTGTTCGAAACTCGAGATTGAAAAATAATATATAATTTTTCTTTTTTTTAAATAAACTTTATCTTTATTTCTCCATTATTCATAGAGTTATTATAAATCATTCCAAATCATATATTTCAAAACAATATTATAAATTTAAAATATTTCTATATTTTATCGGAATTTTAAGAGTCAAGTTCCCACATGCGCAGAATTTATTAATATTCTTAGCATTGTGCTTTTAAAACCAGATTTACACAATACTTAAAACTTATTGTCGAGTCGTAATGAGAATCTTTGACAATTCAGAAGATCTTGAAGTACGAGACTTGGTGGCTAGATCGGCAGGGTGTGTGATTGTGTTTTGCTGGTCTTCTGTTCGAATCTCGAGATCGACAGATAATTTTATAATTTTTCTTTTTTTTAAATAAATTTTATCTATATTTCTCCATTATTCATAGAGTTACTATGAATCATTCCAAATCATATATTTCAAAACAATATTATACATTTAAAATATTTCTATATTTTATCGGAATTTTAAGAGACAAACTCGCGCACATGCGCAGAATCTATTAATATTCTTAGCATTTTGCTTTTAAAACCAGATTTACACAATACTTAAAACTTATTGTCGAGTCGTAATGAGAATCTTTGACCCTTCAGAAGATCTCGAGGTACGAGTCTTGGTGGCTAGATCGGCAGGGTGTGTGATTGTGTTTTGCTGGTATTCTGTTCGAATCTCGAGATCGACAGATAATTTTATAATTTTTCTTTTTTTTAAATAAATTTTATCTATATTTCTCCATTATTCATAGAGTTACTATGAATCATTCCAAATCATATATTTCAAAACAATATTATACATTTAAAATATTTCCATATTTTATCGGAATTTTAAGAGTCAAACTCGCGCACATGCGCAGAATCTATTAATATTCTTAGCATTGTGCTTTTAAAACCAGATTTACACAATACTTAAAACTTATTGTCGAGTCGTAATGAGAATCTTTGACCCTTCGGAAGATCTCGAGGTACGAGACTTGGTGGCTAGATCGGCAGGGTGTGTCATTGTATATTGCTGGTCTTCTGTTCGAATCTCGAGATCGACAAATAATTTATAATTTTTTTTTAAATAAATTTTATCTTTATTTCTCCATTATTCATACAGTAACTATGAATCATTCCAAATCATATATTGCAAAATAATATTATAAATTTAAAATATTTCTATATTTTATCGGAATTTTAAGAGTCAAACTCGCGCACATGCGCAGAATCTATTAATATTCTTAGCATTTTGCTTTTAAAACCAGATTTACACAATACTTAAAACTTATTGTCGAGTCGTAATGAGAATCTTTGACAATTCAGAAGATCTCGAGGTGCGAGACTTGGTGGCTAGATCGGCAGGGTGTGTGATTGTGTTTTGCTGGTCTTCTGTTCGAATCTCGAGATCGACAGATAATTTTATAATTTTTCTTTTTTTTAAATAAATTTTATCTATATTTCTCCATTATTCATAGAGTTACTATGAATCATTCCAAATCATATATTTCAAAACAATATTATACATTTAAAATATTTCTATATTTTATCGGAATTTTAAGAGTCAAACTCGCGCACATGCGCAGAATCTATTAATATTCTTAGCATTGTGCTTTTAAAACCAGATTTACACAATACTTAAAACTGATTGTCGAGTCGTAATGAGAATCTTTGACCCTTCAGAAGATCTCGAGGTACGAGACTTGGTGGCTAGATCCGCAGGGTGTGTGATTGTGTTTTGCTGGTCTTCTGTTCGAAACTCGAGATTGAAAAATAATATATAATTTTTCTTTTTTTTTTAATAAACTTTATCTTTATTTCTCCATTATTCATAGAGTTACTTTGAATCATTCCAAATCATATATTTCAAAACAATATTATACATTTAAAATATTTCTATATTTTATCGGAATTTTAAGAGTCAAACTCGCGCACATGCGCAGAATCTATTAATATTCTTAGCATTTTGCTTTTAAAACCAGATTTACACAATACTTAAAACTTATTGTCGAGTCGTAATGAGAATCTTTGACCCTTCAGAAGATCTCGAGGTACGAGTCTTGGTGGCTAGATCGGCAGGGTGTGTCATTGTATTTTGCTGGTCTTCTGTTCGAATCTCGAGATCGACAAATAATTTATAATTTTTCTTTTTTTTAAATAAATTTTATCTTTATTTCTCCATTATTCATAGAGTTACTATAAATCATTCCAAATCATATATTTCAAAACAATATTATAAATTTAAAATATTTCTATATTTTATCGGAATTTTAAGAGTCAAGTTCCCACATGCGCAGAATTTATTAATATTCTTAGCATTGTGCTTTTAAAACCAGATTTACACAATACTTAAAACTTATTGTCGAGTCGTAATGTCGAGTACACTTAAAATATTTCTATACTAGCCGCCTTTGGCGACCAGCCGGTTCGCCAATCTTAATGTTCGTTAAAATTTTAATAATTAAATATTTTATGCAATTTCTACTTTAATAGCTTCTTCATCAAAATATTTTAAAACTTCAAATTTTGATTATCATATAATTCATTCATAATATTATAAAGGCCTTCAATCATAACGTAATATGTATCTCTCTCATTTTCTGTTAGCACCCGTAGAATTTATGCTTTAAATTAAAGTGGAAAGAATTTATCTTCAATTAATATAATAATATTTTTTACTGAAACAAAGCATTTTTTTTTTATAATCTGATTATTGAAAATAGAGTCACTCAGCGTTTAAACTTTATGGGCACTAAAGAATATCTTTTTAAATTTATGTAATATCTCAAGAGTTGGTCAACAAAATTTTCTTAGATTCATTATGAGCAGATCGATTAATTAACAATGTTTAAATTTAAATGCATCAAACACTAAGAAAATAAAACGAATCGTTTAAAATAAACGGTTGAAAACGGTAGAATTTATGCTTTAAATTAAAGTGGAAAGAATTTATCTTCAATTAATATAATAATATTTTTTACTGAAACAAAGCATTTTTTTATAATCTGATTACTGAAAATAGAGTCACTCAGCGTTTAAACTTTATGGGCACTAAAGAATATCTTTTTTAATTTATGTAATATCTCAAGAGTTGGTCATCAAAATTTTCTTAGATTCATTATGAGCAGATCGATTAATTAACAATGTTTAAATTTAAATGCATAAAACACTAAGAAAATAAAACGAATCGTTTAAAATAAACGGTTGAAAACAGGTTTTAAAAAAACTACTTAAAAAACGATGTACTTAAAACTATAAGCATATACAAAAAATATATAAATAACATAAATACAATTTACTTACAAACAAAAGCATGCAACTAACCCAAAAATAATTTAAATCATCCATTGATAACGTTGCCATGGCAACAATCAGAACAGAATGCGCATGCGTGAATTTTCTTCGCCGGTTACGTAACGCAAATACGTGATTTTTTCTACGCCAGTTGGGGTAACGCTATGCGGATTAGAAATTTTTAATTTCCTTTATTCTGTTTTATTTTAATTCAAAAGTACTTCAGAATGAATCTGAAAGATTGATTCATTAACAATGTTTAATTTTAAATGCATCAAACATTAAGAAAATAAACAGAACCGATTGAAATAATCCGCCGAAAAATTTTAACCCTAGCCTCATTACTGTTGGGAGAAAAAAAAACTGAAGCCTTTCTCGTTTGGCGCTGGGGAGAATGGAAGATTTTTTTGGCGGAAAAGTTGGCGGTGGGGAAAATGGAAGATTTTTTTGGCGGGAAAGTCAGTTTTTAATTAATAATTAAAATTCTAATTAAAAATTTGAAAAAAGAAACCCCAGGTGCACATTCCTAACCTCCAAGGTATACATGTACCAAATTTGGTAGCTGTATGTCAAACGGTCTGGCCTGTAGAGCGCCAACACACACACACACACACACACACACACACATTGAGCTTTATTATAAGTATAGATATTTTGGAATTTTAAGAGTCAAGTTCCCGCACATGCGCAGAATCTATTAATATTCTTAGCATTGTGCTTTTAAAACCAGATTTACACAATACTTAAAACTTATTGTCGAGTCGTAATGAGAATCTTTGACCCTTCAGAACATCTCGAGGTACGAGTCTTGGTGGCTAGATCGGCAGGGTGTGTCATTGTATTTTGCTGGTCTTCTGTTCGAATCTCGAGATCGATATATAATTTATAATTTTTCTTTTTTTTTAAATAAATTTTATCTTTATTTCTCCATTATTCATAGAGTTACTATGAATCATTCCAAATCATATATTTCAAAACAATATTATAAATTTAAAATATTTCTATATATTTTGGAATTTTAAGAGTCAAACTCGCGCACATGCGCAGAATCTATTAATATTCTTAGCATTGTGCTTTTAAAACCAGATTTACACAATACTTAAAACTTATTGTCGAGTCGTAATGAGAATCTTTGACCCTTCAGAAGATCTCGAGGTACGAGACTTGGTGGCTAGATCGGCAGGGTGTGTCATTGTATATTGCTGGTCTTCTGTTCGAATCTCGAGATCGACAAATAATTTATAATTTTTCTTTTTTTTTTAAATAAATTTTATCTTTATTTCTCCATTATTCATAGAGTTACTATGAATAATTCCAAATCATATATTTCAAAAAAATATTATAAATTTAAAATATTTCTATATTTTATCGGAATTTTAAGAGTCAAGTTCCCGCACATGCGCAGAATCTATTAATATTCTTAGCATTGTGCTTTTAAAACCAAATTTACACAATACTTAAAACTTATTGTCGAGTCGTAATGAGAATCTTTGACCCTTCAGAAGATCTCGAGGTACGAGTCTTGGTGGCTAGATCGGCAGGGTGTGTCATTGTATTTTGCTGGTCTTCTGTTCGAATCTCGAGATTGAAAAATAATATATAATTTTTCTTTTTTTTAAATAAACTTTATCTTTATTTCTCCATTATTCATAGAGTTACTTTGAATCATTCCAAATCATATATTTCAAAACAATATTATACATTTAAAATATTTCTATATTTTATCGGAATTTTAAGAGTCAAACTCGCGCACATGCGCAGAATCTATTAATATTCTTAGCATTGTGCTTTTAAAACCAGATTTACACAATACTTAAAACTTATTGTCGAGTCGTAATGAGAATCTTTGACCCTTCAGAAGATGTCGAGGTGCGATTCTTGGTGGCTAGATCGGCAGGGTGTGTCATTGTATTTTCCTGGTCTTCTGTTCGAATCTCGAGATCGACAAATAATTTATAATTTTTCTTTTTTTTAAATAAATTTTATCTTTATTTCTCCATTATTCATAGAGTTACTATGAATCATTCCAAATCATATACTTCAAAACCATATTTTAAATTCAAAATATTTCTATATTTTATCGGAATTTTAAGAGTCAAGTTGAAGGACATGCGCAGAATCTACTATTATTCTTAGCATTGTGCTTTTAAAACCAGATTTACACAATACTTAAAACTTATTGTCGAATCGTAATGAGAATCTTTGACCCTTCAGAAGATCTCGAGGTACGACACTTGGTGGCTAGATCGGCAGGGTGTGTCATTGTATATTGCTGGTCTTCTGTTCGAATCTCGAGATCGACAAATAATTTATAATTTTTCTTTTTTTTTTAAATAAATTTTATCTTTATTTCTCCATTATTCATAGAGTTACTATGAATCATTCCAAATCATATATTTCAAAACAATATTATAAATTTAAAATATTTCTATATATTTTGGAATTTTAAGAGTCAAGTTCCCGCACATGCGCAGAATCTATTAATATTCTTAGCATTGTGCTTTTAAAACCAGATTTACACAATACTTAAAACTTATTGTCGAGTCGTAATGAGAATCTTTGACACTTCAGAAGATCTCGAGGTACGAGTCTTGGTGGCTAGATCGGCAGGGTGTGTCATTGTATTTTGCTGGTCTTCTGTTCGAATCTCGAGATCGACAAATAATTTATAATTTTTCTTTTTTTAAATAAATTTTATCTTTATTTCTCCATTATTCATAGAGTTATTATGAATCATTCCTAATCATATACTTGAAAACCATATTTTAAATTGAAAATATTTCTATATTTTATCGGAATTTTAAGAGTCAAACTCGCGCACATGCGCAGAATCTATTAATATTCTTAGCATTGTGCTTTTAAAACCAGATTTACACAATACTTAAAACTTATTGTCGAGTCATAATGAGAATCTTTGACCCTTCAGAAGACCTCGAGGTACGAGACTTGGTGGCTAGATCGGCAGGGTGTGTTATTGTATATTGCTGGTCTTCTGTTCGAATCTCGAGATCGACAAATAATTTATAATTTTTCTTTTTTTTTTAAATAAATTTTATCTTTATTTCTCCATTATTCATAGAGTTACTATGAATCATTCCAAATCATATATTTCAAAACAATATTATACATTTAAAATATTTCTATATTTTATCGGAATTTTAAGAGTCAAACTCGCGCACATGCGCAGAATCTATTAATATTCTTAACATTGTGCTTTTAAAACCAGATTTACACAATACTTAAAACTTATTGTCGAGTCGTAATGAGAATCTTTGACCCTTCAGAAGATCTCGAGGTACGAGACTTGGTTGCTAGATCCGCAGGGTGTGTGATTGTGTTTTGCTGGTCTTCTGTTCGAATCTCGAGATCGACAGATAATTATATAATTTTTCTTTTTTTAAATAAATTTTATCTATATTTCTCCATTATTCATAGAGTTACTATGAATCATTCCAAATCATATATTTCAAAACAATATTATACATTTAAAATATTTCTTTATTTTATCGGAATTTTAAGAGTCAAACTCGCTCACATGCGCAGAATCTATTAATATTCTTAGCATTGTGCTTTTAAAACCAGATTTACACAATACTTAAGACTTATTGTCGAGTCGTAATGAGAATCTTTGACCCTTCAGAAGATCTCGAGGTACGAGACTTGGTGGCTAGATCCGCAGGGTGTGTGATTGTGTTTTGCTGGTCTTCTGTTCGAATCTCGAGATTGAAAAATAATATATAATTTTTCTTTTTTTTAAATAAACTTTATCTTTATTTCTCCATTATTCATAGAGTTACTTTGAATCATTCCAAATCATATATTTCAAAACAATATTATACATTTAAAATATTTCTATATTTTATCGGAATTTTAAGAGTCAAACTCGCGCACATGCGCAGAATCTATTAATATTCTTAGCATTTTGCTTTTAAAACCAGATTTACACAATACTTAAAACTTATTGTCGAGTCGTAATGAGAATCTTTGACCCTTCAGAAGATCTCCAGGTACGAGTCTTGGTGGCTAGATCGGCAGGGGGTGTCATTGTATTTTGCTGGTCTTCTGTTCGAATCTCGAGATCGACAAATAATTTATAATTTTTCTTTTTTTTAAATAAATTTTATTTTTATTTCTCCATTATTCATAGTGTTACTATGAATCATTCCAAATCATATATTTCAAAACAATATTATAAATTTAAAATGTTTCTATATTTTATCGGAATTTTAAGAGTCAAACTCCCGCACATGCGCAGAATCTATTAATATTCTTACCATTGTGCTTTTAAAACCAGATTTACACAATACTTAAAACTTATTGTCGAGTCGTAATGAGAATCTTTGACAATTCAGAAGATCTTGAGGTACGAGACTTGGTGGCTAGATCGGCATGGTGTGTGATTGTGTTTTTCTGGTCTTCTGTTCGAATCTCGAGATCGACAGATAATTTTATAATTTTTCTTTTTTTTAAATAAATTTTATCTATATTTCTCCATTATTCATAGAGTTACTATGAATCATTCCAAATCATATATTTCAAAACAATATTATACATTTAAAATATTTCTATATTTTATCGGAATTTTAAGAGTCAAACTCGCGCACATGCGCAGAATCTATTAATATTCTTAACATTGTGCTTTTAAAACCAGATTTACACAATACTTAAAACTTATTGTCGAGTCGTAATGAGAATCTTTGACCCTTCAGAAGATCTCGAGGTACGAGACTTGGTGGCTAGATCCGCAGGGTGTGTGATTGTGTTTTGCTCGTCTTCTGTTCGAATCTCGAGATCGACAGATAATTATATAATTTTTCTTTTTTTAAATAAATTTTATCTATATTTCTCCATTATTCATAGAGTTACTATGAATCATTCCAAATCATATATTTCAAAACAATATTATACATTTAAAATATTTCTATATTTTATCGGAATTTTAAGAGTCAAACTCGCGCACATGCGCAGAATCTATTAATATTCTTAGCATTGTGCTTTTAAAACCAGATTTACACAATACTTAAGACTTATTGTCGAGTCGTAATGAGAATCTTTGACCCTTCAGAAGATGTCGAGGTACGATTCTTGGTGGCTAGATCGGCGGGGTGTGTCATTGTATTTTCCTGGTCTTCTGTTTGAATCTCGAGATCGACAAATAATTTATAATTTTTCTTTTTTTTAAATAAATTTTATCTTTATTTCTCCATTATTCATAGAGTTACTATGAATCATTCCAAATCATACACTTCAAAACCATATTTTAAATTCAAAATATTTCTATATTTTATCGGAATTTTAAGAGTCAAGTTGAAGGACATGCGCAGAATCTACTATTATTCTTAGCATTGTGCTTTTAAAACCAGATTTACACAATACTTAAAACTTATTGTCGAGTCGTAATGAGAATCTTTGACCCTTCAGAAGCACTCGAGGTACGAGTCTTGGTGGCTAGATCGGCAGGGTGTGTCATTGTGTTTTGCTGGTCTTCTGTTCGAATCTCGAGATCGACAAACAATTTATAATTTTTCTTTTTTTTAAATAAATTTTATCTTTATTTCTCCATTATTCATAGAGTTACTATGAATCATTCCAAATCATATATTTCAAAACCATATTTTAAATTCAAAATATTTCTATATTTTATCGGAATTTTAAGAGTCACGTTCAAGCACATGCGCAGAATCTATTAATATTCTTAGCATTGTGCTTTTAAAACCAGATTTACACAATACTTAAAACTTATTGCCGAGTCGTAATGAGAATATTTGACCCTTCAGAAGCACTCGAGGTACGAGTCTTGGTGGCTAGATCGGCAGGGTGTGTCATTGTATTTTGCTGGTCTTCTGTTCGAATCTCGAGATCGACAAATAATTTTATAATTTTTCTTTTTTTTTAAATAAATTTTATTTATATTTCTCTATTATTCATAGAGTTACTATGAATCATTCCAAATCATATATTTCAAAACAATATGATACATTTAAAATATTTCTATATTTTATCGGAATTTTAAGAGTCACGTTCAAGCACATGCGCAGAATCTATTAATATTCTTAGCATTGTGCTTTTAAAACCAGATTTACACAATACTTAAAACTTTTTGCCGAGTCGTAATGAGAATCTTTGACCCTTCAGATGCTCTCGAGGTACGCGTCTTGGTGGCGAGGTCGGCAGGGTGTGTCATTGTATTTTGCTGGTCTTCTGTTCGAATCTCGAGATCGACAAAGATTTTATAATTTTTCTTTTTTTTATATAAATTTTATCTTTATTTCTATATTATTCATAGAGTTACTATGAATCATTCCAAATCATATATTTCAAAACAATATTATAAATTTAAAATATTTCTATATTTTATCGGAATTTTAAGAGTCAAGTTCCGGCACATGCGCAGAATCTATTAATATTCTTAGCATTGTGCTTTTAAAACCAGATTTACACAATACTTAAAACTTATTGCCGAGTCTTAATGAGAATCTTTGACCCTTCAGAAGTTCTCGAAGTACGAGTCTTTGTTTCTAGATCGGCAGGGTGTGTCATTGTATTTTGCTGGTCTTCTGTTCGAATCTCGAGATCGACAAATAATTTATAATTTTTCTTTTTTTATAATAAATTTTATCTTTATTTCTCCATTATTCATAGAGTTACTATGAATCATTACAAATCATATATTTCAAAACAATATTATAAATTTAAAATATTTCTATATTTTATCGGAATTTTAAGAGTCAAGTTCCGGCACATGCGCAGAATCTATTAATATTCTTAGCATTGTGCTTTTAAAACCAGATTTACGCAATACTTAAAACTTATTGCCGAGTCTTAAGGAGAATCTTTGACCCTTCAGAAGCACTCGAGGTACGAGTCTTGGTGGCTAGATCGGCAGGGTGTGTCATTGTGTTTTGCTGGTCTTCTGTTCGAATCTCGAGATCGACCAATAATTTATAATTTTTCTTTTTTTTAAATAAATTTTATCTTTATTTCTCCATTATTCATAGAGTTATTATAAATCATTCCAAATCATATATTTCAAAACCATATTTTAAATTCAAAATATTTCTTTATTTTATCGGAATTTTAAGAGTCACGTTCAAACACATGCGCAGAATCTATTAATATTCTTAGCATTGTGCTTTTAAAACCAGATTTACACAATACTTAAAACTTATTGCCGAGTCGTAATGAGAATCTTTGACCCTTCAGAAGCACTAGATTTACGAGTCTTTGTGGCTAGATCGGCAGGGTGTGTGACTGTGTTTTGCTGGTCTTCTGTACGAATCTCGAGATGGACAAATAATTTTATAATTTTTCTTTTTTTTATATAAATTTTATCTATATTTCTCCATTATTCATAGAGTTACTATGAATCATTAAAAATCATATATTTCAAAACAATATTATACATTTAAAATATTTCTATACTTTATCGGAATTTTAAGAGACAAGTTCCGGCACATGCGCAGAATCTATTAATATTCTTAGCATTGTGCTTTTAAAACCAGATTTACACAATACTTAAAACTTATCCGAGTCGTTATGAGAATCTTTGACCCTTCAGAAGCACTCGAGGTACGAGTCTTTGTTTCTAGATCGGCCGGGTGTGTCATTGTATTTTGCTGGTCTTCTGTTCGAATCTCGAGATCGACAAATAATTTATAATTTTTCTTTTTTTTAATAAATTTTATCTTTATTTCTCCATTATTCATAGAGTTCTATGAATCATTCCAAATCATATATTTCAAAACAATATTATAAATTTGAAATATTTCTATATTTTATCGGAATTTTAAGAGTCACGTTCGCGCACATGCGCAGAATCTATTAATATTCTTAGCATTGTGCTTTTAAAACCAGATTTACACAATACTTAAAACTTATTGCCGAGTCGTAATGAGAATCTTTGACCCTTCAGAAGCACTCGAGGTACGAGTCTTAGTGGCTAGATCCGCAGGGTGTGTCATTGTTTTTTCCTGGTCTTCTGTTCGAATCTCGAGATCGACAAATAATTTATAATTTTTCTTTTTTTTAAAATAAATTTTATCTTTATTTCTCTATTATTCATAGAGTTACTATGAATCATTCCAAATCATATATTTCAAAACCATTTTTTAAATTCAAAATATTTCTATATTTTATCGGAATTTTAAGAGTCAAGTTCCGGCACATGCGCAGAATCTATTAATATTCTTAGCATTGTGCTTTTAAAACCAGATTTACACAATACTTAAAACTTATTGTCGAGTCGTAATGAGAATCTTTGACCCTTCAGAACATCTCGAGGTACGAGTCTTGGTGGCTAGATCGGCAGGGTGTGTCATTGTATTTTGCTGGTCTTCTGTTCGAATCTCGAGATCGACAAATAATTTATAATTTTTCTTTTTTTTTTTAAATAAATTTTATCTTTATTTCTCCATTATTCATAGAGTTACTATGAATCATTCCAAATCATATATTTCAAAACAATATTATAAATTTAAAATATTTCTATATATTTTGGAATTTTAAGAGTCAAACTCGCGCACATGCGCAGAATCTATTAATATTCTTAGCATTGTGCTTTTAAAACCAGATTTACACAATACTTAAAACTTATTGTCGAGTCGTAATGAGAATCTTTGACCCTTCAGAAGATCTCGAGGTACGAGACTTGGTGGCTAGATCGGCAGGGTGTGTCATTGTATATTTCTGGTCTTCTGTTCGAATCTCGAGATCGACAAATAATTTATAATTTTTCTTTTTTTTTTAAATAAATTTTATCTTTATTTCTCCATTATTCATAGAGTTACTATGAATCATTCCAAATCATATATTTCAAAAAAATATTATAAATTTAAAATATTTCTATATTTTATCGGAATTTTAAGAGTCAAGTTCCCGCACATGCGCAGAATCTATTAATATTCTTAGCATTGTGCTTTTAAAACCAGATTTACACAATACTTAAAACTTATTGTCGAGTCGTAATGAGAATCTTTGACACTTCAGAAGATCTCGAGGTACGAGTCTTGGTGGCTAGATCGGCAGGGTGTGTCATTGTATTTTGCTGGTCTTCTGTTCGAATCTCGAGATCGACAAATAATTTATAATTTTTCTTTTTTTAAATAAATTTTATCTTTATTTCTCCATTATTCATAGAGTTATTATGAATCATTCCTAATCATATACTTGAAAACCATATTTTAAATTGAAAATATTTCTATATTTTATCGGAATTTTAAGAGTCAAACTCGCGCACATGCGCAGAATCTATTAATATTCTTAGCATTGTGCTTTTAAAACCAGATTTACACAATACTTAAAACTTATTGTCGAGTCATAATGAGAATCTTTGACCCTTCAGAAGACCTCGAGGTACGAGACTTGGTGGCTAGATCGGCAGGGTGTGTTATTGTATATTGCTGGTCTTCTGTTCGAATCTCGAGATCGACAAATAATTTATAATTTTTCTTTTTTTTTTAAATAAATTTTATCTTTATTTCTCCATTATTCATAGAGTTACTATGAATCATTCCAAATCATATATTTCAAAACAATATTATACATTTAAAATATTTCTATATTTTATCGGAATTTTAAGAGTCAAACTCGCGCACATGCGCAGAATCTATTAATATTCTTAACATTGTGCTTTTAAAACCAGATTTACACAATACTTAAAACTTATTGTCGAGTCGTAATGAGAATCTTTGACCCTTCAGAAGATCTCGAGGTACGAGACTTGGTTGCTAGATCCGCAGGGTGTGTGATTGCGTTTTGCTGGTCTTCTGTTCGAATCTCGAGATCGACAGATAATTATATAATTTTTCTTTTTTTAAATAAATTTTATCTATATTTCTCCATTATTCATAGAGTTACTATGAATCATTCCAAATCATATATTTCAAAACAATATTATACATTTAAAATATTTCTTTATTTTATCGGAATTTTAAGAGTCAAACTCGCTCACATGCGCAGAATCTATTAATATTCTTAGCATTGTGCTTTTAAAACCAGATTTACACAATACTTAAGACTTATTGTCGAGTCGTAATGAGAATCTTTGACCCTTCAGAAGATCTCGAGGTACGAGACTTGGTGGCTAGATCCGCAGGGTGTGTGATTGTGTTTTGCTGGTCTTCTGTTCGAATCTCGAGATTGAAAAATAATATATAATTTTTCTTTTTTTTAAATAAACTTTATCTTTATTTCTCCATTATTCATAGAGTTACTTTGAATCATTCCAAATCATATATTTCAAAACAATATTATACATTTAAAATATTTCTATATTTTATCGGAATTTTAAGAGTCAAACTCGCGCACATGCGCAGAATCTATTAATATTCTTAGCATTTTGCTTTTAAAACCAGATTTACACAATACTTAAAACTTATTGTCGAGTCGTAATGAGAATCTTTGACCCTTCAGAAGATCTCGAGGTACGAGTCTTGGTGGCTAGATCGGCAGGGGGTGTCATTGTATTTTGCTGGTCTTCTGTTCGAATCTCGAGATCGACAAATAATTTATAATTTTTCTTTTTTTTAAATAAATTTTATTTTTATTTCTCCATTATTCATAGAGTTACTATGAATCATTCCAAATCATATATTTCAAAACAATATTATAAATTTAAAATGTTTCTATATTTTATCGGAATTTTAAGAGTCAAACTCCCGCACATGCGCAGAATCTATTAATATTCTTACCATTGTGCTTTTAAAACCAGATTTACACAATACTTAAAACTTATTGTCGAGTCGTAATGAGAATCTTTGACAATTCAGAAGATCTTGAGGTACGAGACTTGGTGGCTAGATCGGCATGGTGTGTGATTGTGTTTTTCTGGTCTTCTGTTCGAATCTCGAGATCGACAGATAATTTTATAATTTTTCTTTTTTTTAAATAAATTTTATCTATATTTCTCCATTATTCATAGAGTTACTATGAATCATTCCAAATCATATATTTCAAAACAATATTATACATTTAAAATATTTCTATATTTTATCGGAATTTTAAGAGTCAAACTCGCGCACATGCGCAGAATCTATTAATATTCTTAACATTGTGCTTTTAAAACCAGATTTACACAATACTTAAAACTTATTGTCGAGTCGTAATGAGAATCTTTGACCCTTCAGAAGATCTCGAGGTACGAGACTTGGTGGCTAGATCCGCAGGGTGTGTGATTGTGTTTTGCTCGTCTTCTGTTCGAATCTCGAGATCGACAGATAATTATATAATTTTTCTTTTTTTAAATAAATTTTATCTATATTTCTCCATTATTCATAGAGTTACTATGAAACATTCCAAATCATTTATTTCAAAACAATATTATACATTTAAAATATTTCTATATTTTATCGGAATTTTAAGAGTCAAACTCGCGCACATGCGCAGAATCTATTAATATTCTTAGCATTGTGCTTTTAAAACCAGATTTACACAATACTTAAGACTTATTGTCGAGTCGTAATGAGAATCTTTGACCCTTCAGAAGATGTCGAGGTACGATTCTTGGTGGCTAGATCGGCGGGGTGTGTCATTGTATTTTCCTGGTCTTCTGTTTGAATCTCGAGATCGACAAATAATTTATAATTTTTCTTTTTTTTAAATAAATTTTATCTTTATTTCTCCATTATTCATAGAGTTACTATGAATCATTCCAAATCATACACTTCAAAACCATATTTTAAATTCAAAATATTTCTATATTTTATCGGAATTTTAAGAGTCAAGTTGAAGGACATGCGCAGAATCTACTATTATTCTTAGCATTGTGCTTTTAAAACCAGATTTACACAATACTTAAAACTTATTGTCGAGTCGTAATGAGAATCTTTGACCCTTCAGAAGCACTCGAGGTACGAGTCTTGGTGGCTAGATCGGCAGGGTGTGTCATTGTGTTTTGCTGGTCTTCTGTTCGAATCTCGAGATCGACAAACAATTTATAATTTTTCTTTTTTTTAAATAAATTTTATCTTTATTTCTCCATTATTCATAGAGTTACTATGAATCATTCCAAATCATATATTTCAAAACCATATTTTAAATTCAAAATATTTCTATATTTTATCGGAATTTTAAGAGTCACGTTCAAGCACATGCGCAGAATCTATTAATATTCTTAGCATTGTGCTTTTAAAACCAGATTTACACAATACTTAAAACTTATTGCCGAGTCGTAATGAGAATATTTGACCCTTCAGAAGCACTCGAGGTACGAGTCTTGGTGGCTAGATCGGCAGGGTGTGTCATTGTATTTTGCTGGTCTTCTGTTCGAATCTCGAGATCGACAAATAATTTTATAATTTTTCTTTTTTTTTAAATAAATTTTATCTATATTTCTCTATTATTCATAGAGTTACTATGAATCATTCCAAATCATATATTTCAAAACAATATGATACATTTAAAATATTTCTATATTTTATCGGAATTTTAAGAGTCACGTTCAAGCACATGCGCAGAATCTATTAATATTCTTAGCATTGTGCTTTTAAAACCAGATTTACACAATACTTAAAACTTTTTGCCGAGTCGTAATGAGAATCTTTGACCCTTCAGATGCTCTCGAGGTACGCGTCTTGGTGGCGAGGTCGGCAGGGTGTGTCATTGTATTTTGCTGGTCTTCTGTTCGAATCTCGAGATCGACAAAGATTTTATAATTTTTCTTTTTTTTATATAAATTTTATCTTTATTTCTATATTATTCATAGAGTTACTATGAATCATTCCAAATCATATATTTCAAAACAATATTATAAATTTAAAATATTTCTATATTTTATCGGAATTTTAAGAGTCAAGTTCCGGCACATGCGCAGAATCTATTAATATTCTTAGCATTGTGCTTTTAAAACCAGATTTACACAATACTTAAAACTTATTGCCGAGTCTTAATGAGAATCTTTGACCCTTCAGAAGTTCTCGAAGTACGAGTCTTTGTTTCTAGATCGGCAGGGTGTGTCATTGTATTTTGCTGGTCTTCTGTTCGAATCTCGAGATCGACAAATAATTTATAATTTTTCTTTTTTTATAATAAATTTTATCTTTATTTCTCCATTATTCATAGAGTTACTATGAATCATTACAAATCATATATTTCAAAACAATATTATAAATTTAAAATATTTCTATATTTTATCGGAATTTTAAGAGTCAAGTTCCGGCACATGCGCAGAATCTATTAATATTCTTAGCATTGTGCTTTTAAAACCAGATTTACGCAATACTTAAAACTTATTGCCGAGTCTTAAGGAGAATCTTTGACCCTTCAGAAGCACTCGAGGTACGAGTCTTGGTGGCTAGATCGGCAGGGTGTGTCATTGTGTTTTGCTGGTCTTCTGTTCGAATCTCGAGATCGACCAATAATTTATAATTTTTCTTTTTTTTAAATAAATTTTATCTTTATTTCTCCATTATTCATAGAGTTATTATAAATCATTCCAAATCATATATTTCAAAACCATATTTTAAATTCAAAATATTTCTGTATTTTATCGGAATTTTAAGAGTCACGTTCAAACACATGCGCAGAATCTATTAATATTCTTAGCATTGTGCTTTTAAAACCAGATTTACACAATACTTAAAACTTATTGCCGAGTCGTAATGAGAATCTTTGACCCTTCAGAAGCACTAGATTTACGAGTCTTTGTGGCTAGATCGGCAGGGTGTGTGACTGTGTTTTGCTGGTCTTCTGTACGAATCTCGAGATGGACAAATAATTTTATAATTTTTCTTTTTTTTATATAAATTTTATCTATATTTCTCCATTATTCATAGAGTTACAATGAATCATTAAAAATCATATATTTCAAAACAATATTATACATTTAAAATATTTCTATACTTTATCGGAATTTTAAGAGACAAGTTCCGGCACATGCGCAGAATCTATTAATATTCTTAGCATTGTGCTTTTAAAACCAGATTTACACAATACTTAAAACTTATCCGAGTCGTTATGAGAATCTTTGACCCTTCAGAAGCACTCGAGGTACGAGTCTTTGTTTCTAGATCGGCCGGGTGTGTCATTGTATTTTGCTGGTCTTCTGTTCGAATCTCGAGATCGACAAATAATTTATAATTTTTCTTTTTTTTAATAAATTTTATCTTTATTTCTCCATTATTCATAGAGTTCTATGAATCATTCCAAATCATATATTTCAAAACAATATTATAAATTTGAAATATTTCTATATTTTATCGGAATTTTAAGAGTCACGTTCGCGCACATGCGCAGAATCTATTAATATTCTTAGCATTGTGCTTTTAAAACCAGATTTACACAATACTTAAAACTTATTGCCGAGTCGTAATGAGAATCTTTGACCCTTCAGAAGCACTCGAGGTACGAGTCTTAGTGGCTAGATCCGCAGGGTGTGTCATTGTTTTTTCCTGGTCTTCTGTTCGAATCTCGAGATCGACAAATAATTTATAATTTTTCTTTTTTTTAAAATAAATTTTATCTTTATTTCTCTATTATTCATAGAGTTACTATGAATCATTCCAAATCATATATTTCAAAACCATTTTTTAAATTCAAAATATTTCTATATTTTATCGGAATTTTAAGAGTCAAGTTCCGGCACATGCGCAGAATCTATTAATATTCTTAGCATTGTGCTTTTAAAACCAGATTTACACAATACTTAAAACTTATTGCCGAGTCGTAATGAGAATCTTTGACCCTTCAGAAGCACTCGAGGTACGAGACTTAGTGGCTAGATCCGCAGGGTGTGTCATTGTTTTTTCCTGGTCTTCTGTTCGAATCTCGAGATCGACAAATAATTTATAATTTTTCTTTTTTTTAAAATAAATTTTATCTTTATTTCTCTATTATTCATAGAGTTACTATGAATCATTCCAAATCATATATTTCAAAACCATTTTTTAAATTCAAAATATTTCTATATTTTATCGGAATTTTAAGAGTCAAGTTCCGGCACATGCGCAGAATCTATTAATATTCTTAGCATTGTGCTTTTAAAACCAGATTTACACAATACTTAAAACTTATTGCCGAGTCGTAATGAGAATCTTTGACCCTTCAGAAGCACTAGAGGTACGAGTCTTTGTGGCTAGATCGGCAGGGTGTGTGACTGTGTTTTGCTGGTCTTCTGTACGAATCTCGAGATCGACAAATAATTTTATAATTTTTCTTTTTTTTAAATAAATTTTATCTATATTTCTCCATTATTCATAGAGTTACTATGAATCATTAAAAATCATATATTTCAAAACAATATTATACATTTAAAATATTTCTATACTTTATCGGAATTTTAAGAGACAAGTTCCGGCACATGCGCAGAATCTATTAATATTCTTAGCATTGTGCTTTTAAAACCAGATTTACACAATACTTAAAACTTATCCGAGTCGTTATGAGGATCTTTGACCCTTCAGAAGCACTCGAGGTACGAGTCTTTGTTTCTAGATCGGCCGGGTGTGTCATTGTATTTTGCTGGTCTTCTGTTCGAATCTCGAGATCGACAAATAATTTATAATTTTTCTTTTTTTTAATAAATTTTATCTTTATTTCTCCATTATTCATAGAGTTACTATGAATCATTCCAAATCATATATTTCAAAACAATATTATAAATTTGAAATATTTCTATATTTTATCGGAATTTTAAGAGTCACGTTCGCGCACATGCGCAGAATCTATTAATATTCTTAGCATTGTGCTTTTAAAACCAGATTTACACAATACTTAAAACTTATTGCCGAGTCGTAATGAGAATCTTTGACCCTTCAGAAGCACTCGAGGTACGAGTCTTAGTGGCTAGATCCGCAGGGTGTGTCATTGTTTTTTCCTGGTCTTCTGTTTGAATCTCGAGATCGACAAATAATTTATAATTTTTCTTTTTTTTAAAATAAATTTTATCTTTATTTCTCTATTATTCATAGAGTTACTATGAATCATTCCAAATCATATATTTCAAAACCATTTTTTAAATTCAAAATATTTCTATATTTTATCGGAATTTTAAGAGTCAAGTTCCGGCACATGCGCAGAATCTATTAATATTCTTAGCATTGTGCTTTTAAAACCAGATTTACACAATACTTAAAACTTATTGCCGAGTCGTAATGAGAATCTTTGACCCTTCAGAAGCACTCGAGGTACGAGACTTAGTGGCTAGATCCGCAGGGTGTGTCATTGTTTTTTCCTGGTCTTCTGTTCGAATCTCGAGATCGACAAATAATTTATAATTTTTCTTTTTTTTAAAATAAATTTTATCTTTATTTCTCTATTATTCATAGAGTTACTATGAATCATTCCAAATCATATATTTCAAAACCATTTTTTAAATTCAAAATATTTCTATATTTTATCGGAATTTTAAGAGTCAAGTTCCGGCACATGCGCAGAATCTATTAATATTCTTAGCATTGTGCTTTTAAAACCAGATTTACACAATACTTAAAACTTATTGCCGAGTCGTAATGAGAATCTTTGACCCTTCAGAAGCACTAGAGGTACGAGTCTTTGTGGCTAGATCGGCAGGGTGTGTGACTGTGTTTTGCTGGTCTTCTGTACGAATCTCGAGATCGACAAATAATTTTATAATTTTTCTTTTTTTTAAATAAATTTTATCTATATTTCTCCATTATTCATAGAGTTACTATGAATCATTAAAAATCATATATTTCAAAACAATATTATACATTTAAAATATTTCTATACTTTATCGGAATTTTAAGAGACAAGTTCCGGCACATGCGCAGAATCTATTAATATTCTTAGCATTGTGCTTTTAAAACCAGATTTACACAATACTTAAAACTTATCCGAGTCGTTATGAGGATCTTTGACCCTTCAGAAGCACTCGAGGTACGAGTCTTTGTTTCTAGATCGGCCGGGTGTGTCATTGTATTTTGCTGGTCTTCTGTTCGAATCTCGAGATCGACAAATAATTTATAATTTTTCTTTTTTTTAATAAATTTTATCTTTATTTCTCCATTATTCATAGAGTTACTATGAATCATTCCAAATCATATATTTCAAAACAATATTATAAATTTGAAATATTTCTATATTTTATCGGAATTTTAAGAGTCACGTTCGCGCACATGCGCAGAATCTATTAATATTCTTAGCATTGTGCTTTTAAAACCAGATTTACACAATACTTAAAACTTATTGCCGAGTCGTAATGAGAATCTTTGACCCTTCAGAAGCACTCGAGGTACGAGTCTTAGTGGCTAGATCCGCAGGGTGTGTCATTGTTTTTTCCTGGTCTTCTGTTCGAATCTCGAGATCGACAAATAATTTATAATTTTTCTTTTTTTTTAAATAAATTTTATCTTTATTTCTCTATTATTCATAGAGTTACTATGAATCATTCCAAATCATATATTTCAAAACCATTTTTTAAATTCAAAATATTTCTATATTTTATCGTAATTTTAAGAGTCAAGTTCCGGCACATGCGCAGAATCTATTAATATTCTTAGCATTGTGCTTTTAAAACCAGATTTACACAATACTTAAAACTTATTGCCGAGTCGTAATGAGAATCTTTGACCCTTCAGAAGCACTAGAGGTACGAGTATCGGTGGCTAGATCGGCAGGGTGTGTGACTGTGTTTTGCTGGTCTTCTGTTCGAATCTCGAGATCGACGAATAATTTTATAATTTTTCTTTTTTTTAAATAAATTTTATCTATATTTCTCCATTATTCATAGAGTTACTATGAATCATTAAAAATCATATATTTCAAAACAATATTATACATTTAAAATATTTCTATACTTTATCGGAATTTTAAGAGACAAGTTCCGGCACATGCGCAGAATCTATTAATATTCTTAGCATTGTGCTTTTAAAGCCAGATTTACACAATACTTAAAACTTATTGCCGAGTCGTAATGAGAATCTTTGACCCTTCAGAAGCACTCGAGGTACGAGTCTTAGTGACTAGATCCGCAGGGTGTGTCATTGTTTTTTGCTGGTCTTCTGTTCGAATCTCGAGATCGACAAATAATTTATAATTTTTCTTTTTTTTTAAATAAATTTTATCTTTATTTCTCTATTATTCATAGAGTTACTATGAATCATTCCAAATCATAGATTTCAAAACCATATTTTAAATTCAAAATATTTCTATATTTTATCGGAATTTTAAGAGTCAAGTTCCGGCACATGCGCAGAATCTATTAATATTCTTAGCATTGTGCTTTTAAAACCAGATTTACACAATACTTAAAACTTATTGCCGAGTCGTAATGAGAGCCTTTGACCATTCAGAAGCTCTCAATACACGACTCTTGGTGGCTAGATCGGCATGGTGTGTCATTGTATTTTGCTGGTTTTCTGTTCGAATCTCGAGATCGAAAAATAATTTATAAATTTTCTTTTTTTTAAATAAATTTTATCTTTATTTCTCTATTATTCATAGAGTTACTATGAATCATTCCAAATCATAGATTTCAAAACCATATTTTAAATTCAAAATATTTCTATATTTTATCGGAATTTTAAGAGTCAAGTTCCGGCACATGCGCAGAATCTATTAATATTCTTAGCATTGTGCTTTTAAAACCAGATTTACACAATACTTAAAACTTATTACCGAGTCTTAATGAGAGTCTTTGACCATTCAGAAGCTCTCAATACACGAGTCTTGGTGTCTAGATCGGCATGGTGTGTCATTGTATTTTGCTGGTTTTCTGTTGGAATCTCGAGATCGAAAAATAATTTATAAATTTTCTTTTTTTTAAATAAATTTTATCTTTATTTCTCCATTATTTATAGAGTTACTATGAATCATTCCAAATCATATATTTCAAAACAATGTTATAAATTTAAAATATTTCTGTACTTTATCGGAATTTTAAGAGTCAAGTTCGCGCACATGCGCAGAATCAATTAATATTCTTAGCATTGTGCTTTTAAAACCAGATTTACACAATACTTAAAACTTATTGCCGAGTCGTAATGAGAATATTTGACCCTTCAGAAGCACTCGTGGTACGAGTCTTAGTGGCTGGATCCGCAGGGTGTGTCATTGTTTTTTGCTGGTCTTCTATTCGAATCTCGAGAACGACAAATAATTTATAATTTTTCTTTTTGTTTAAATAAATTTTATCTTTATTTCTCCATTATTCATAGAGTTACTATGAATCATTCCAAATCATATATTTCAAAACCAAATTTTAAATTCAAAATATTTCTATATTTTATCGGAATTTTAAGAGTCAAGTTCGCGCACATGCGCAGAATCAATTAATATTCTTAGCATTGTGCTTTTAAAACCAGATTTACACAATACTTAAAACTTATTGCCGAGTCGTAATGAGAGTCTTTGACCATTCAGAAGCTCTCAATACACGAGTCTTGGTGGCTAGATCCGCAGGGTGTGTCATTGTTTTTTGCTGGTCTTCTGTTCGAATCTCGAGATCGACAAATAATTTATAATTTTTCTTTTTTTTAAATAAATTTTATCTTTATTTCTCTATTATTCATAGAGTTACTATGAATCATTCCAAATCATATATTTCAAAACCATATTTTAAATTCAAAATATTTCTATATTTTATCGGAATTTTAAGAGTCAAGTTCCGGCACATGCCCAGAATCTATTAATATTCTTAGCATTGTGCTTTTAAAACCAGATTTACACAATACTTAAAACTTATTGCCGAGTCGTAATGAGAATCTTTGACCCTTCAGAAGCACTAGAGGTACGAGTATTGGTGGCTAGATCGGCAGGGTGTGTGACTGTGTTTTGCTGGTCTTCTGTTCGAATCTCGAGATCGACGAATAATTTTATAATTTTTCTTTTTTTTAAATAAATTTTATCTATATTTCTCCATTATTCATAGAGTTACTATGAATCATTAAAAATCATATATTTCAAAACAATATTATACATTTAAAATATTTCTATACTTTATCGGAATTTTAAGAGACAAGTTCCGGCACATGCGCAGAATCTATTAATATTCTTAGCATTGTGCTTTTAAAACCAGATTTACACAATACTTAAAACTTATTGCCGAGTCGTAATGAGAATCTTTGACCCTTCAGAAGCACTCGAGGTACGAGTCCTAGTGGCTGGATCCGCAGGGTGTGTCATTGTATTTTGCTGGTCTTCTGTTCGAATCTCGAGATCGAAAAATAATTTATAAATTTTCTTTTTTTAAAATAAATTTTATCTTTATTTCTCCATTATTCATAGAGTTACTATGAATCATTCCAAATCATATATTTCAAAACAATATTATAAATTTAAAATATTTCTATACTTTATCGGAATTTTAAGAGTCAAGTTCCCGCACATGCGCAGAATCTATTAATATTCTTAGCATTGTGCTTTTAAAACCAGATTTACACAATACTTAAAACTTATTGCCGAGTCGTAATGAGAATCTTTCACCCTTCAGAAGATCTCGAGGTACGAGGCTTCGTGGCTAGATCGGCAGGGTGTGTCATTGTATTCTGCTGGTCTTCTGTTCGAATCTCGAGATCGACAAATAATTTTATAATTTTTCTTTTTTTTAAATAAATTTTATCTATATTTCTCCATTATTCATAGAGTTAATATGAATCATTCCAAATCATATATTTCAAAACAATATTATAAATTTAAAATATTTCTATATTTTATCGGAATTTTAAGAGTCAAGTTCCCGCACATGCGCAGAATCTATTAATATTCTTAGCATTGTGCTTTTAAAACCAGATTTACACAATACTTAAAACTTATTACCGAGTCTTAATGAGAGTCTTTGACCATTCAGAAGCTCTCAATACACGAGTCTTGGTGTCTAGATCGGCATGGTGTGTCATTGTATTTTGCTGGTTTTCTGTTGGAATCTCGAGATCGAAAAATAATTTATAAATTTTCTTTTTTTTAAATAAATTTTATCTTTATTTCTCCATTATTTATAGAGTTACTATGAATCATTCCAAATCATATATTTCAAAACAATGTTATAAATTTAAAATATTTCTGTACTTTATCGGAATTTTAAGAGTCAAGTTCGCGCACATGCGCAGAATCAATTAATATTCTTAGCATTGTGCTTTTAAAACCAGATTTACACAATACTTAAAACTTATTGCCGAGTCGTAATGAGAATATTTGACCCTTCAGAAGCACTCGTGGTACGAGTCTTAGTGGCTGGATCCGCAGGGTGTGTCATTGTTTTTTACTGGTCTTCTATTCGAATCTCGAGAACGACAAATAATTTATAATTTTTCTTTTTGTTTAAATAAATTTTATCTTTATTTCTCCATTATTCATAGAGTTACTATGAATCATTCCAAATCATATATTTCAAAACCAAATTTTAAATTCAAAATATTTCTATATTTTATCGGAATTTTAAGAGTCAAGTTCGCGCACATGCGCAGAATCAATTAATATTCTTAGCATTGTGCTTTTAAAACCAGATTTACACAATACTTAAAACTTATTGCCGAGTCGTAATGAGAGTCTTTGACCATTCAGAAGCTCTCAATACACGAGTCTTGGTGGCTAGATCGGCAGGGTGTGTCATCGTATTTTGCTGGTCTTCTGTTCGAATCTCGAGATCGACAAATAATTTATAATTTTTCTTTTTTTTAAAATAAATTTTATCTTTATTTCTCCATTATTCATAGAGTTACTATGAATCATTCCAAATCATATATTTCAAAACCATATTTTAAATTCAAAATATTTCTATATTTTATCGGAATTTTAAGAGTCAAGTTCGCGCACATGCGCAGAATCTATTAATATTCTTAGCATTGTGCTTTTAAAACCACATTTACACAATACTTAAAACTTATTGCCGAGTCGTAATGAGAGTCTTTGACCATTCAGAAGCTCTCAATACACGAGTCTTGGTGGCTAGATCGGCAGGGTGTGTCATTGTATTTTGCTGGTTTTCTGTTCGAATCTCGAGATCGACAAATAATTTTATAATTTTTCTTTTTTTTAAATAAATTTTATCTTTATTTCTCCATTATACATAGAGTTACTATGAATCATTCCAAATCATATATTTCAAAACAATATTATAAATTTAAAATATTTCTATACTTTATCGGAATTTTAAGAGTCAAGTTCCCGCACATGCGCAGAATCTATTAATATTCTTAGCATTGTGCTTTTAAAACCAGATTTACACAAAACTTAAAACTTATTGCCGAGTCGTAATGAGAATCTTTGACCCTTCAGAAGCACTCGAGGTGCGAGTCTTGGTGGCTAGATCGGCATGGTGTGTCATTGTATTTTGCTGGTTTTCTGTTCGAATCTGGAGATCGAAAAATAATTTATAAATTTTCTTTTTTTTAAATAAATTTTATTGTTATTTCTCCATTATTCATAGAGTTACTATGAATCATGCCAAATCATATATTTCAAAACCATATTTAAAATTCAAAATATTTCTATATTTTATCGGAATTTTAAGAGTCAAGTTCGCGCACATGCGCAGAATCTATTAATATTCTTAGCATTGTGCTTTTAAAACCAGATTTACACAATATTTAAAACTTATTGCCGAGTCGTAATGAGAATATTTGACCCTTCAGAAGCACTCGTGGTACGAGTCTTAGTGGCTGGATCCGCAGGGTGTGTCATTGTTTTTTGCTGGTCTTCTATTCGAATCTCGAGATCGACAAATAATTTATAATTTTTCTTTTTGTTTAAATAAATTTTATCTTTATTTCTCCATTATTCATAGAGTTACTATGAATCATTCCAAATCATATATTTCAAAACCAAATTTTAAATTCAAAATATTTCTATATTTTATCGGAATTTTAAGAGTCAAGTTCGCGCACATGCGCAGAATCTATTAATATTCTTAGCATTGTGCTTTTAAAACCAGATTTACACAATACTTAAAACTTATTGCCGAGTCGTAATGAGAGTCTTTGACCATTCAGAAGCTCTCAATACACGAGTCTTGGTGGCTAGATCGGCAGGGTGTGTCATCGTATTTTGCTGGTCTTCTGTTCGAATCTCGAGATCGACAAATAATTTTATAATTTTTCTTTTTTTTAAATAAATTTTATCTATATTTCTCCATTATTCATAGAGTTACTATGAATCATTCCAAATCATATATTTCAAAACAATATTATAAATTTAAAATATTTCTATACTTTATCGGAATTTTAAGAGTCAATTTCCCGCACATGCGCAGAATCTATTAATATTCTTAGCATTGTGCTTTTAAAACCAGATTTACACAATACTTAAAACTTATTGCCGAGTCTTAATGAGAGTCTTTGACCATTCAGAAGCTCTCAATACACGAGTCTTGGTGTCTAGATCGGCATGGTGTGTCATTGTATTTTGCTGGTTTTCTGTTCGAATCTGGAGATCGAAAAATAATTTATAAATTTTTTTTTTAAATAAATTTTATCTTTATTTCTCCATTATTCATAGAGTTACTATGAATCATTCCAAATCATATATTTCAAAACCATATTTTAAATTCAAATTATTTCTATATTTTATCGGAATTTTAAGAGTCAAGTTCGCGCACATGCGCAGAATCTATTAATATTCTTAGCATTGTGCTTTTAAAACCAGATTTACACAATACTTAAAACTTATTGCCGAGTCGTAATGAGAATCTTTGACCCTTCAGAAGCACTCGAGGTACGAGTCTTAGTGGCTGGATCCGCAGGGTGTGTCATTGTTTTTTGCTGGTCTTCTGTTCGAATCTCCAGATCGACAAATAATTTATAATTTTTCTTTTTTTAAAAATAAATTTTATCTTTATTTCTCCATTATTCATAGAGTTACTATGAATCATTCCAAATCATATATTTCAAAACCATATTTTAAATTCAAAATATTTCTATATTTTATCGGAATTTTAAGAGTCAAGTTCGCGCACATGCGCAGAATCTATTAATATTCTTAGCATTGTGCTTTTAAAACCAGATTTACACAATACTTAAAACTTATTGCCGAGTCGTAGTGAGAATCTTTGACCCTTCAGAAGCACTCGAGGTACGAGTCTTAGTGGCTGGATCCGCAGGGTGTGTCATTGTTTTTTGCTGGTGTTCTGTTCGAATCTCGAGATCGACAAATAATTTATAATTTTTCTTTTTTTTTAAATAAATTTTATCTTTATTTCTCCATTATTCATAGAGTTACTATGAATCATTCCAAATCATATATTTCAAAACCATATTTTAAATTCAAAATATTTCTATATTTTATCAGAATTTTAAGAGTCAAGTTCGCGCACATGCGCAGAATCTATTAATATTCTTAGCATTGTGCTTTTAAAACCAGATTTACACAATACTTAAAACTTATTGCCGAGTCGTAATGAGAGTTTTTACCATTCAGAAGCTCTCAATACACGAGTCTTGGTGGCTAGATCGGCAGGGTGTGTCATTGTATTTTGCTGGTTTTCTGTTCGAATCCGGAAATCGAAAAATAATTTATAAATTTTCTTTTTTTTAAATAAATTTTATCTATATTTCTCCAATATTCATAGAGTTACTATGAATCTTTCCAAATCATATATTTCAAAACAATATTATAAATTTAAAATATTTCTATACTTTATCGGAATTTTAAGAGTCAAGTTCGCGCACATGCGCAGAATCTATTAATATTCTTAGCATTGTGCTTTTAAAACCAGATTTACACAATACTTAAAACTTATTGCCGAGTCGTAATGAGAATCTTTGACCCTTCAGAAGCATTCGAGGTACGAGTCTTAGTGGCTAGATCCGCAGGGTGTGTCATTGTTTTTTGCTGGTCTTCTGTTCGAATCTCGAGATCGAAAAATAATTTATAATTTTTCTTTTTTTTTAAATAAATTTTATCTTTATTTCTCCATTATTCATAGAGTTACTATGAATCATTCCAAATCATATATTTCAAAACCATATTTTAAATTCAAAATATTTCTATATTTTATCGGAATTTTAAGAGTCAAGTTCGCGCACATGCGCAGAATCTATTAATATTCTTAGCATTGTGCTTTTAAAACCAGATTTACACAATACTTAAAACTTATTGCCGAGTCGTAATGAGAGTCTTTGACCATTCAGAAGCTCTCAATACACGAGTCTTGGTGGCTAGATCGGCAGGGTGTGTCATCGTATTTTGCTGGTCTTCTGTTCGAATCTCGAGATCGACAAATAATTTTATAATTTTTCTTTTTTTTAAATAAATTTGATCTATATTTCTCAGTTATTCATAGAGTTACTATGAATCATTCCAAATCATATATTTCAAAACAATATTATAAATTTAAAATATTTCTATATTTTATCGGAATTTTAAGAGTCAAGTTCCGGCACATGCGCAGAATCTATTAATATTCTTAGCATTGTGCTTTTAAAACCAGATTTACGTAATACTTAAAACTTATTGCCGAGTCTTAATGAGAGTCTTTGACCATTCAGAAGCTCTCAATACACGAGTCTTGGTGCCTAGATCGGCATGGTGTGTCATTGTATTTTGCTGGTTTTCTGTTCGAATCTGGAGATCGAAAAATAATTTATAAATTTTCTTTTTTTTAAATAAATTTTATCTTTATTTCTCCATTATTCATAGAGTTACTATGAATCATTCCAAATCATATATTTAAAAACAATATTATAAATTTAAAATATTTCTATACTTTATCGGAATTTTAAGAGTCAAGTTCCCGCACATGCGCGCAGAATCTTCTAACATTCTTAGCATTGTGCTATTAAAACCAGATTTACACAATACTTAAAACTTATTGCCGAGTCGTAATGAGAATCTTTGACCCTTCAGAAGCAGTCGAGGTACGAGTCTTAGTGGCTGGATCCGCAGGGTGTGTCGTTGTTTTATGTTGGTCTTCTGTTCGAATCTCGAGATCGACAAATAATTTATAATTTTTCTTTTTTTTTAAATAAATTTTATCTTTATTTCTCCATTATTCATAGAGTTACTATGAATCATTGCAAATCATATATTTCAAAACCATATTTTAAATTCAAAATATTTCTATATTTTATCGGAATTTTAAGAGTCAAGTTCGCGCACATGCGCAGAATCTATTAATATTCTTAGCATTGTGCTTTTAAAACCAGATTTACACAATACTTAAAACTTATTGCCGAGTCGTAATGAGAATCTTTGACCCTTCAGAAGATCTCGAGGTACGAGACTTCTTGGCTAGATCGGCAGGATGTGTCATTGTATTTTGCTGGTCTTCTCTTCGAATCTCGAGATCGACAAATAATTTTATAATTTTTCTTTTTTTTAAATAAATTTTATCTATATTTCTACATTATTCATAGAGTTACTATGAATCATTCCAAATTATATATTTCAAAACAATATTATAAATTTAAAATATTTCTATATTTTATCGGAATTTTAAGAGTCAAGTTCCTTCACATGCGCAGAATCTATTAATATTCTTAGCAATGTGCTTTTAAAACCAGATTTACACAATACTTAAAACTTATTGCCGAGTCGTAATGAGAGTCTTTGACCATTCATAAGCTCTCAATACACGAGTCTTGGTGGCTAGATCGGCAGGGTGTGTCATCGTATTTTGCTGGTCTTCTGTTCGAATCTCGAGATCGAAAAATAATTTATAAATTTTCTTTTTTTAAAATAAATTTTATCTTTATTTCTCCATTATTCATAGAGTAACTATGAATCATTCCAAATCATATATTTCAAAACAATATTATAAATTTAAAATAAATCTATACTTTATCGGAATTTTAAGAGTTAAGTTCCCGCACCTGCGCAGAATATATTAATATTCTTAGCATTGTGCTTTTAAAACCAGATTTACACAATACTTAAAACTTATTGCCGAGTCGTAATGAGAATCTTTGACCCTTCAGAAGCTCTCAATACACGAGTCTTGGTGTCTAGATCGGCATGGTGTGTCATTGTATTTTGCTGGTTTTCTGTTCGAATCTGGAGATCGAAAAATAATTTATAAATTTTCTTTTTTTTAATAAATTTTATTGTTATTTCTCCATTATTCATAGAGTTACTATGAATCATGCCAAATCATATATTTCAAAACCATATTTTAAATTCAAAATATTTCTATATTTTATCGGAATTTTAAGAGTCAAGTTCGCGCACATGCGCAGAATCTATTAATATTCTTAGCATTGTGCTTTTAAAACCAGATTTACACAATACTTAAAACTTATTGCCGAGTCGTAATGAGAATCTTTGACCCTTCAGAAGCACTCGAGGTACGAGTCTTAGTGGCTAGATCCGCAGGGTGTGTCATTGTTTTTTGCTGGTCTTCTGTTCGAATCTCGAGATCGAAAAATAATTTATAATTTTTCTTTTTTTTTAAATAAATTTTATCTTTATTTCTCCATTATTCATAGAGTTACTATGAATCATTCCAAATCATATATTTCAAAACCATATTTTAAATTCAAAATATTTCTATATTTTATCGGAATTTTAAGAGTCAAGTTCGCGCACATGCGCAGAATCTATTAATATTCTTAGCATTGTGCTTTTAAAACCAGATTTACACAATACTTAAAACTTATTGCTTAGTCGTAATGAGAGTCTTTGACCCTTCAGAAGATCTCGAGGTACGAGACTTCTTGGCTAGATCGGCAGGGTGTGTCATTGTATTTTGCTGGTCTTCTCTTCGAATCTCGAGATGGACAAATTATTTTATAATTTTTCTTTTTTTTAAATAAATTTTATCTATATTTCTACATTATTCATAGAGTTACTATGAATCATTCCAAATTAAATATTTCAAAACAATATTATAAATTTAAAATATTTCTATATTTTATCGGAATTTTAAGAGTCAAGTTCCTTCACATGCGCAGAATCTATTAATATTCTTAGCAATGTGCTTTTAAAACCAGATTTACACAATACTTAAAACTTATTGCCGAGTCGTAATGAGAGTCTTTGACCATTCATAAGCTCTCAATACACGAGTCTTGGTGGCTAGATCGGCAGGGTGTGTCATCGTATTTTGCTGGTCTTCTGTTCGAATCTCGAGATCGAAAAATAATTTATAAATTTTCTTTTTTTAAAATAAATTTTATCTTTATTTCTCCATTATTCATAGAGTAACTATGAATCATTCCAAATCATATATTTCAAAACAATATTATAAATTTAAAATAAATCTATACTTTATCGGAATTTTAAGAGTCAAGTTCCCGCACCTGCGCAGAATATATTAATATTCTTAGCATTGTGCTTTTAAAACCAGATTTACACAATACTTAAAACTTATTGCCGAGTCGTAATGAGAGTCTTTGACCCTTCAGAAGATCTCGAGGTACGAGACTTCTTGGCTAGATCGGCAGGGTGTGTCATTGTATTTTGCTGGTCTTCTCTTCGAATCTCGAGATCGACAAATAATTTTATAATTTTTCTTTTTTTTTAAATAAATTTTATCTTTATTTCTCCATTATTCATAGAGTTACTATGAATCATTCCAAATCATATATTTCAAAACCATATTTTAAATTCAAAATATTTCTATATTTTATCGCAATTTTAAGAGTCAAGTTCGCGCACATGCGCAGAATCTATTAATATTCTTAGCATTGTGCTTTTAAAACCAGATTTACACAATACTTAAAACTTATTGCCGAGTCGTAATGAGAATCTTTGACCCTTCAGAAGCAGTCGAGGTACGAGTCTTAGTGGCTGGATCCGCAGGGTGTGTCATTGTTTTATGCTGGTCTTCTGTTCGAATCTCGAGATCGAAAAATAATTTATAAATTTTCTTTTTTTAAAATAAATTTTATCTTTATTTCTCCATTATTCATAGAGTAACTATGAATCATTCCAAATCATATATTTCAAAACAATATTATAAATTTAAAATAAATCTATACTTTATCGGAATTTTAAGAGTCAAGTTCCCGCACCTGCGCAGAATATATTAATGTTCTTAGCATTGTGCTTTTAAAACCAGATATACACAATACTTAAAACTTATTGCCGAGTCGTAATGAGAGTCTTTGACCCTTCAGAAGATCTCGAGGTACGAGACTTCTTGGCTAGATCGGCAGGGTGTGTCATTGTATTTTGCTGGTCTTCTCTTCGAATCTCGAGATGGACAAATTATTTTATAATTTTTCTTTTTTTTAAATAAATTTTATCTATATTTCTACATTATTCATAGAGTTACTATGAATCATTCCAAATTATATATTTCAAAACAATATTATAAATTTAAAATATTTCTATATTTTATCGGAATTTTAAGAGTCAAGTTCCTTCACATGCGCAGAATCTATTAATATTCTTAGCAATGTGCTTTTAAAACCAGATTTACACAATACTTAAAACTTATTGCCGAGTCGTAATGAGAGTCTTTGACCATTCATAAGCTCTCAATACACGAGTCTTGGTGGCTAGATCGGCAGGGTGTGTCATCGTATTTTGCTGGTCTTCTGTTCGAATCTCGAGATCGAAAAATAATTTATAAATTTTCTTTTTTTAAAATAAATTTTATCTTTATTTCTCCATTATTCATAGAGTAACTATGAATCATTCCAAATCATATATTTCAAAACAATATTATAAATTTAAAATAAATCTATACTTTATCGGAATTTTAAGAGTCAAGTTCCCGCACCTGCGCAGAATATATTAATATTCTTAGCATTGTGCTTTTAAAACCAGATTTACACAATACTTAAAACTTATTGCCGAGTCGTAATGAGAGTCTTTGACCCTTCAGAAGATCTCGAGGTACGAGACTTCTTGGCTAGATCGGCAGGGTGTGTCATTGTATTTTGCTGGTCTTCTCTTCGAATCTCGAGATCGACAAATAATTTTATAATTTTTCTTTTTTTTTAAATAAATTTTATCTTTATTTCTCCATTATTCATAGAGTTACTATGAATCATTCCAAATCATATATTTCAAAACCATATTTTAAATTCAAAATATTTCTATATTTTATCGGAATTTTAAGAGTCAAGTTCGCGCACATGCGCAGAATCTATTAATATTCTTAGCATTGTGCTTTTAAAACCAGATTTACACAATACTTAAAACTTATTGCCGAGTCGTAGTGAGAATCTTTGACCCTTCAGAAGCACTCGAGGTACGAGTCTTAGTGGCTGGATCCGCAGGGTGTGTCATTGTTTTTTGCTGGTCTTCTGTTCGAATCTCGAGATCGACAAATAATTTATAATTTTTCTTTTTTTTTAAATAAATTTTATCTTTATTTCTCCATTATTCATAGAGTTACTATGAATCATTCCAAATCATATATTTCAAAACCATATTTTAAATTCAAAATATTTCTATATTTTATCGGAATTTTAAGAGTCAACATCCCGCACATGCGCAGAATCTATTAATATTCTTAGCATTGTGCTTTTAAAACCAGATTTACGCAATACTTAAAACTTATTGCCGAGTCGTAATGAGAGTCTTTGACCATTCAGAAGCTCTCAATACACGAGTCTTGGTGGCTAGATCGGCAGGGTGTGTCATCGTATTTTGCTGGTCTTCTGTTCGAATCTCGAGATAGACAAATAATTTTATAATTTTTCTTTTTTTTAAATAAATTTTATCTATATTTCTCCATTATTCATAGAGTTACTATGAATCATTCCAAATCATATATTTCAAAACAATATTATAAATTTAAAATATTTCTATACTTTATCGGAATTTTAAGAGTCAACATCCCGCACATGCGCAGAATCTATTAATATTCTTAGCATTGTGCTTTTAAAACCAGATTTACGCAATACTTAAAACTTATTGCCGAGTCGTAATGAGAGTCTTTGACCATTCAGAAGCTCTCAATACACGAGTCTTGGTGGCTAGATCGGTTGGGTGTGTCATCGTATTTTGCTGGTCTTCTGTTCGAATCTCGAGATAGACAAATAATTTTATAATTTTTCTTTTTTTTAAATAAATTTTATCTATATTTCTCCATTATTCATAGAGTTACTATGAATCATTCCAAATCATATATTTCAAAACAATATTATAAATTTAAAATATTTCTATACTTTATCGGAATTCTAAGAGTCAAGTTCCCGCACATGCGCAGAATCTATTAATATTCTTAGCATTGTGCTTTTAAAACCAGATTTACGCAATACTTAAAACTTATTGCCGAGTCTTAATGAGAGTCTTTGACCATTCAGAAGCTCTCAATACACGAGTCTTGGTGTCTAGCTCGGCATGGTGTGTCATTGTATTTTGCTGGTTTTCTGTTCGAATCTGGAGATCGAAAAATAATTTATAAATTTTCTTTTTTTTAATAAATTTTATTGTTATTTCTCCATTATTCATAGAGTTACTATGAATCATGCCAAATCATATATTTCAAAACCATATTTTAAATTCAAAATATTTCTATATTTTATCGGAATTTTAAGAGTCAAGTTCGCGCACATGCGCAGAATCTATTAATATTCTTAGCATTGTGCTTTTAAAACCAGATTTACACAATACTTAAAACTTATTGCCGAGTCGTAATGAGAATCTTTGACCCTTCAGAAGCACTCGAGGTACGAGTCTTAGTGGCTGGATCCGCAGGGTGTGTCATTGTTTTTTGCTGGTCTTCTGTTCGAATCTCGAGATCGATAAATAATTTATAATTTTTCTTTTTTTTTAAATAAATTTTATCTTTATTTCTCCATTATTCATAGAGTTACTATGAATCATTCCAAATCATATATTTCAAAACCATATTTTAAATTCAAAATATTTCTATATTTTATCGGAATTTTAAGAGTCAAGTTCGCGAACATGCGCAGAATCTATTAATATTCTTAGCATTGTGCTTTTAAAACCAGATTTACACAATACTTAAAACTTATTGCCGAGTCGTAGTGAGAATCTTTGACCCTTCAGAAGCACTCGAGGTACGAGTCTTAGTGGCTGGATCCGCAGGGTGTGTCATTGTTTTTTGCTGGTCTTCTGTTCGAATCTCGAGATCGACAAATAATTTATAATTTTTCTTTTTTTTTTTAAATAAATTTTATCTTTATTTCTCCATTATTCATAGAGTTACTATGAATCATTCCAAATCATATATTTCAAAACCATATTTTAAATTCAAAATATTTCTATATTTTATCGGAATTTTAAGAGTCAAGTTCCGGCACATGCGCAGAATCTATTAATATTCTTAGCATTGTGCTTTTAAAACCAGATTTACGCAATACTTAAAACTTATTGCCGAGTCTTAATGAGAGTCTTTGACCATTCAGAAGCTCTCAATACACGAGTCTTGGTGCCTAGATCGGCATGGTGTGTCATTGTATTTTGCTGGTTTTCTGTTCGAATCTGGAGATCGAAAAATAATTTATAAATTTTCTTTTTTTTAAATAAATTTTATCTTTATTTCTCCATTATTCATAGAGTTACTATGAATCATTCCAAATCATATATATCAAAACAATATTATAAATTTAAAATATTTCTATACTTTATCGGAATTTTAAGAGTCAAGTTCCCGCACATGCGCAGAATCTTCTAACATTCTTAGCATTGTGCTATTAAAACCAGATTTACACAATACTTAAAACTTATTGCCGAGTCACAATGAGAATCTTTGACCCTTCAGAAGATCTCGAGGTACGAGACTTGGTGGCTAGATCGGCAGGTTGTGTGATTGTATTTTGCTGGTGTTCTGTTCGAATCTCGAGATCGACAAATAATTTTATAATTTTTCTTTTTTTTTAAATAAATTTTATCTATATTTCTCTATTATTCATAGAGTTACTATGAATCATTCCAAATCATATATTTCAAAACACTATTATAAATTTAAAATATTTCTATATTTTATCGGAATTTTAAGAGTCAAGTTCCCGCACATGCGCAGAATCTATTAATATTCTTAGCATTGTGCTTTTAAAACCAGATTTACACAATACTTAAAACTTATTGCCGAGTCGTAATGAGAGTCTTTGACCATTCATAAGCTCTCAATACACGAGTCTTGGTGGCTAGATCGGCAGGGTGTGTCATCGTATTTTGCTGGTCTTCTGTTCGAATCTCGAGATCGAAAAATAATTTATAAATTTTCTTTTTTTAAAATAAATTTTATCTTTATTTCTCCATTATTCATAGAGTAACTATGAATCATTCCAAATCATATATTTCAAAACAATATTATAAATTTAAAATAAATCTATACTTTATCGGAATTTTAAGAGTCAAGTTCCCGCACCTGCGCAGAATATATTAATATTCTTAGCATTGTGCTTTTAAAACCAGATTTACACAATACTTAAAACTTATTGCCGAGTCGTAATGAGAGTCTTTGACCCTTCAGAAGATCTCGAGGTACGAGACTTCTTGGCTAGATCGGCAGGGTGTGTCATTGTATTTTGCTGGTCTTCTCTTCGAATCTCGAGATCGACAAATAATTTTATAATTTTTCTTTTTTTTAAATAAATTTTATCTATATTTCTACATTATTCATAGAGTTACTATGAATCATTCCAAATTATATATTTCAAAACAATATTATAAATTTAAAATATTTCTATATTTTATCGGAATTTTAAGAGTCAAATTCCTTCACATGCGCAGAATCTATTAATATTCTTAGCAATGTGCTTTTAAAACCAGATTTACACAATACTTAAAACTTATTGCCGAGTCGTAATGAGAGTCTTTGACCATTCAGAAGCTCTCAATACACGACTCTTGGTGGCTAGATCGGCATGTTGTGTCGTTGTATTTTGCTGGTTTTCTGTTCGAATCTCGAGATAGAAAAATAATTTATAAATTTTCTTTTTTTAAAATAAATTTTATCTTTATTTCTCCATTGTTCATAGAGTTACTATGAATCATTCCAAATCATATATTTCAAAACAATATTATAAATTTAAAATATTTCTATACTTTATCGGAATTTTAAGAGTCAAGTTCCCGCACATGCGCAGAATCTATTAATATTCTTAGCATTGTGCTTTTAAAACCAGATTTACACAATACTTAAAACTTATTGCCGAGTCGTAATGAGAGGCTTTGACCATTCAGAAGCTCTCAATACGCGACTCTTTGTGGCTAGATCGGCATGGTGTGTCATTCTATTTTGCTGGTTTTCTGTTCGAAACTCGAGATCGAAAAATAATTTATAAATTTTCTTTTTTTAAAATAAATTTTATCTTTATTTCTCCATTATTCATAGAGTTACTATGAATCATTCCAAATCATATATTTCAAAACAATATTATAAATTTAAAATAAATCTATACTTTATCGGAATTTTAAGAGTCAAGTTCCCGCACCTGCGCAGAATATATTAATATTCTTAGCATTCTGCTTTTAAAACCAGATTTACACAATACTTAAAACTTATTGCCGAGTCGTAATGAGAGTCTTTGACCCTTCAGAAGATCTCGAGGTACGAGACTTCTTGGCTAGATCGGCAGGGTGTGTCATTGTATTTTGCTGGTCTTTTCTTCGAATCTCGAGATCGACAAATAATTTTATAATTTTTCTTTTTTTTAAATAAATTTTATCTATATTTCTCCATTATTCATAGAGTTACTATGAATCATTCCAAATCATATATTTCAAAGCAATATTATACATTTAAAATATTTCTATATTTTATCGGAATTTTAAGAGTCAAGTTCGCGTACATGCGTAGAATCTATTAATATTCTTCGCATTGTGCTTTTAAAACCAGATTTACACAATACTTAAAACTTATTGCCGAGTCGTAATGAGAGTCTTTGACCCTTCAGAAGATCTCGAGGTACGAGACTTCTTGGCTAGATCGGCAGGGTGTGTCATTGTATTTTGCTGGTCTTCTCTTCGAATCTCGAGATCGACAAATAATTTTATAATTTTTCTTTTTTTTAAATAAATTTTATCTATATTTCTCCATTATTCATAGAGTTACTATGAATCCTTCCAAATCATATATTTCAAAACAATATGATAAATTTAAAATATTTCTTTATTTTATTGGAATTTTAAGAGTCAAGTTCCCGCACATGCGCAGAATCTATTAATATTCTTAGCAATGTGCTTTTAAAACCAGATTTACACAATACTTAAAACTTATTACCGAGTCGTAATGAGAGTCTTTGACCATTCAGAAGCTCTCAATACACGACTCTTGGTGGCTAGATCGGCATGGTATGTCATTCTATTTTGCTGGCTTTCTGTTCGAATCTCGAGATCGAAAAATAATTTATAATTTTTCTTTTTTTAAAATAAATTTTATCTTTATTTCTCCATTATTCATAGAGTTACTATGAATCATTCCAAATCATATATTTCAAAGCAATATTATACATTTAAAATATTTCTATATTTTATCGGAATTTTAAGAGTCAAGTTCGCGTACATGCGTAGAATCTATTAATATTCTTAGCATTGTGCTTTTAAAACCAGATTTACACAATACTTAAAACTTATTGCCGAGTCACAATGAGAATCTTTGACCCTTCAGAAGATCTCGAGGTACGAGACTTGGTGGCTAGATCGGCAGGGTGTGTAATTGTATTTTGCTGGTGTTCTGTTCGAATCTCGAGATCGACAAATAATTTTATAATTTTTCTTTTTTTTTAAATAAATTTTATCTATATTTCTACATTATTCATAGAGTTACTATGAATCATTCCAAATCATTTATTTCAAAACACTTTTATAAATTTAAAATATTTCTATATTTTATCGGAATTTTAAGAGTCAAGTTCCCGCACATGCGCAGAATCTATTAATATTCTTAGCATTGTGCTTTTAAAACCAGATTTACACAATACTTAAAACTTATTGCCGAGTCGTAATGAGAGTCTTTGACCATTCAGAAGCTCTCAATACACGACTCTTGGTGGCTAGATCGGCATGTTGTGTCGTTGTATTTTGCTGGTTTTCTGTTCGAATCTCGAGATAGAAAAATAATTTATAAATTTTCTTTTTTTAAAATAAATTTTATCTTTATTTCTCCATTGTTCATAGAGTTACTATGAATCATTCCAAATCATATATTTCAAAACAATATTATAAATTTAAAATATTTCTATACTTTATCGGAATTTTAAGAGTCAAGTTCCCGCACATGCGCAGAATCTATTAATATTCTTAGCATTGTGCTTTTAAAACCAGATTTACACAATACTTAAAACTTATTGCCGAGTCGTAATGAGAGGCTTTGACCATTCAGAAGCTCTCAATACGCGACTCTTTGTGGCTAGATCGGCATGTTGTGTCGTTGTATTTTGCTGGTTTTCTGTTCGAATCTCGAGATAGAAAAATAATTTATAAATTTTCTTTTTTTAAAATAAATTTTATCTTTATTTCTCCATTGTTCATAGAGTTACTATGAATCATTCCAAATCATATATTTCAAAACAATATTATAAATTTAAAATATTTCTATACTTTATCGGAATTTTAAGAGTCAAGTTCCCGCACATGCGCAGAATCTATTAATATTCTTAGCATTGTGCTTTTAAAACCAGATTTACACAATACTTAAAACTTATTGCCGAGTCGTAATGAGAGGCTTTGACCATTCAGAAGCTCTCAATACGCGACTCTTTGTGGCTAGATCGGCATGGTGTGTCATTCTATTTTGCTGGTTTTCTGTTCGAAACTCGAGATCGAAAAATAATTTATAAATTTTCTTTTTTTAAAATAAATTTTATCTTTATTTCTCCATTATTCATAGAGTTACTATGAATCATTCCAAATCATATATTTCAAAACAATATTATAAATTTAAAATAAATCTATACTTTATCGGAATTTTAAGAGTCAAGTTCCCGCACCTGCGCAGAATATATTAATATTCTTAGCATTCTGCTTTTAAAACCAGATTTACACAATACTTAAAACTTATTGCCGAGTCGTAATGAGAGTCTTTGACCCTTCAGAAGATCTCGAGGTACGAGACTTCTTGGCTAGATCGGCAGGGTGTGTCATTGTATTTTGCTGGTCTTTTCTTCGAATCTCGAGATCGACAAATAATTTTATAATTTTTCTTTTTTTTAAATAAATTTTATCTATATTTCTCCATTATTCATAGAGTTACTATGAATCATTCCAAATCATATATTTCAAAGCAATATTATACATTTAAAATATTTCTATATTTTATCGGAATTTTAAGAGTCAAGTTCGCGTACATGCGTAGAATCTATTAATATTCTTCGCATTGTGCTTTTAAAACCAGATTTACACAATACTTAAAACTTATTGCCGAGTCGTAATGAGAGTCTTTGACCCTTCAGAAGATCTCGAGGTACGAGACTTCTTGGCTAGATCGGCAGGGTGTGTCATTGTATTTTGCTGGTCTTCTCTTCGAATCTCGAGATCGACAAATAATTTTATAATTTTTCTTTTTTTTAAATAAATTTTATCTATATTTCTCCATTATTCATAGAGTTACTATGAATCCTTCCAAATCATATATTTCAAAACAATATGATAAATTTAAAATATTTCTATATTTTATTGGAATTTTAAGAGTCAAGTTCCCGCACATGCGCAGAATCTATTAATATTCTTAGCAATGTGCTTTTAAAACCAGATTTACACAATACTTAAAACTTATTGCCGAGTCGTAATGAGAGTCTTTGACCATTCAGAAGCTCTCAATACACGACTCTTGGTGGCTAGATCGGCATGGTATGTCATTCTATTTTGCTGGCTTTCTGTTCGAATCTCGAGATCGAAAAATAATTTATAATTTTTCTTTTTTTAAAATAAATTTTATCTTTATTTCTCCATTATTCATAGAGTTACTATGAATCATTCCAAATCATATATTTCAAAGCAATATTATACATTTAAAATATTTCTATATTTTATCGGAATTTTAAGAGTCAAGTTCGCGTACATGCGTAGAATCTATTAATAATCTTAGCATTGTGCTTTTAAAACCAGATTTACACAATACTTAAAACTTATTGCCGAGTCACAATGAGAATCTTTGACCCTTCAGAAGATCTCGAGGTACGAGACTTGGTGGCTAGATCGGCAGGGTGTGTAATTGTATTTTGCTGGTGTTCTGTTCGAATCTCGAGATCGACAAATAATTTTATAATTTTTCTTTTTTTTTAAATAAATTTTATCTATATTTCTCTATTATTCATAGAGTTACTATGAATCATTCCAAATCATTTATTTCAAAACACTATTATAAATTTAAAATATTTCTATATTTTATCGGAATTTTAAGAGTCAAGTTCCCGCACATGCGCAGAATCTATTAATATTCTTAGCATTGTGCTTTTAAAACCAGATTTACACAATACTTAAAACTTATTGCCGAGTCGTAATGAGAGTCTTTGACCATTCAGAAGCTCTCAATACACGACTCTTGGTGGCTAGATCGGCATGGTGTGTCATTGTATTTTGCTGGTTTTCTGTTCGAATCTCGAGATCGAAAAATATTTTATAAATTTTCTTTTTTTAAAATAAATTTTATCTTTATTTCTCCATTATTCATAGAGTTACTATGAATCATTCCAAATCATATATTTCAAAACAATATTATAAATTTAAAATAAATCTATACTTTATCGGAATTTTAAGAGTCAAGTTCCCACACCTACGCAGAATATATTAATATTCTTAGCATTGTACTTTTAAAACCAGATTTACACAATACTTAAAACTTATTGCCGAGTCGTAATGAGAATCTTTGACCCTTCAGAAGATCTCGTGGTACGAGACTTCTTGGCTAGATCGGCAGGGTGTGTCATTGTATTTTGCTGGTCTTCTCTTCGAATCTCGTGATCGACAAATAATTTTATAATTTTTCTTTTTTTTAAATAAATTTTATCTATATTTCTCCATTATTCATAGAGTTACTCTGAATCATTCCAAATCATATATTTCAAAAAAATATTATAAATTTAAAATATTTCTATATTTTATCGGAATTTTAAGAGTCAAGTTCCCGCACATGCGCAGAATCTATTAATATTCTTAGCATTGTGCTTTTAAAACCAGATTTACACAATACTTAAAACTTATTGCCGAGTCGTAATGAGAATCTTTGACCCTTCAGAAGATCTCGAGGTACGAGACTTCTTGGCTAGATCGGCAGGGTGTGTCATTGTATTTTGCTGGTCTTCTCTTCGAATCTCGAGATCGACAAATAATTTTATAATTTTTCTTTTTTTTAAATAAATTTTATCTATATTTCTCCATTATTCATAGAGTTACTATGAATCATTCCAAATCATATATTTCAAAACAATATTATAAATTTAAAATATTTCTATATTTTATCGGAATTTTAAGAGTCAAGTTCCCGCACATGCGCAGAATCTATTAATATTCTTAGCAATGTGCTTTTAAAACCAGATTTACACAATACTTAAAACTTATTGCCGAGTCGTAATGAGAGTCTTTGACCATTCAGAAGCTCTCAATACACGACTCTTGGTGGCTAGATCGGCAGGGTGTGTAATTGTATTTTGCCGGTTTTCTGTTCGAATCTCGAGATCGAAAAATAATTTATAAATTTTCTTTTTTTAAAATAAATTATATTTTTATTTCTCCATTATTCATAGAGTTCCTATGAATCATTCCAAATCATATATTTCAAAACAATATTATAAATTTAAAATAAATCTATACTTTATCGGAATTTTAAGAGTCAAGTTCGCGTACATGCGTAGAATCTATTAATATTCTTAGCATTGTGCTTTTAAAACCAGATTTACACAATACTTAAAACTTATTGCCGAGTCACAATGAGAATCTTTGACCCTTCAGAAGATCTCGAGGTACGAGACTTGGTGGCTAGATCGGCAGGGTGTGTAATTGTATTTTGCTGGTGTTCTGTTCGAATCTCGAGATCGACAAATAATTTTATAATTTTTCTTTTTTTTTAAATAAATTTTATCTATATTTCTCTATTATTCATAGAGTTACTATGAATCATGCCAAGTCATATATTTCAAAACCATATTTTAAATTCAATATATTTCTATATTTTATCGGAATTTTAAGAGTCAAGTTCCCGCACATGCGCAGAATCTATTAATATTCTTAGCATTGTGCTTTTAAAACCAGATTTACACAATGCTTAAAACTTATTGCCGAGTCGTAATGAGAATCTTTGACCCTTCAGAAGATCTCGAGGTACGAGACTTCGTGGCTAGATCGGCAGGTTGTGTCATTGTATATTGCTGATCTTCTGTTCGAATCTCGGGATCGACAAATAATTTATAATTTTTCTTTTTTTTAAAATAAATTTTATCTTTATTTCTCCATTATTCATAGAGTTACTATGAATCATTCCAAATCATATATTTCAAAACCATATTTTAAATTCAAAATATTTCTATATTTTATCAGAATTTTAAGAGTCAAGTTCGCGCACATGCGCAGAATCTATTAATATTCTTAGCATTGTTCTTTTAAAACCAGATTTACACAATACTTAAAACTTATTGCCGAGTCGTAATCAGAATCTTTGACCCTTCAGAAGATCTCGAGGTACGAGACTTCGTGGCTAGATCGGCAGGTTGTGTCATTGTATTTTGCTGGTCTTCTATTCGAATCTCGAGATCGACAAATAATTTTATAATTTTTTTTTAAATAAATTTTATTGTTATTTCTCCATTATTCATAGAGTTACTATGAATCATTCCAAATCATATATTTCAAAACAATATTATAAATTTAAAATATTTCTATATTTTATCGGAATTTTAAGAGTCAAGTTCCCGCACATGCGCAGGATCTATAATATTCTTAGCATTGTGCTTTTAAAACCAGATTTACACAATACTTAAAACTTATTGCCGAGTCGTAATGAGAGTCTTTGACCATTCAGAAGCTCTCAATACACGACTCATGGTGGCTAGATTGGCATGGTGTGTCATTGTATTTTGCTAGTTTTCTGTTCGAATCTCGAGATCGAAAAATAATTTATAAATTTTCTTTTTTTAAAATAAATTTTATCTTTATTTCTCCATTATTCATAGACTTACTATGAATCATTCCAAAACATATATTTCAAAACAATATTATAAATTTAAAATATTTCTATACTTAATCGGAATTTTAAGAGTCAAGTTCCCTCACATGCGCAGAATCTATTAATATTCTTAGCATTGTGCTTTTAAAACCAGATTTACACAATACTTAAAACTTATTGCCGATTCGTAATGAGAATCTTTGACCCTTCAGAAGCACTCGAGGTAAGAGTCTTGGTGGCTAGATCGGCAGGGTGTGTCATTGTATTTTGCTGGTCTCCTGCTCGAATCTCGAGATCGACAAACAATTTATAATTTTTCTTTTTTTTTAAATAAATTTTATTGTTATTTCTCCATTATTCATAGAGTTACTATGAATCATGCCAAATCATATATTTCAAAACCGTATTTGAAATTCAAAATATTTCTATATTTTATCGGAATTTTAGGAGTCAAGTTCGCGCACATGCGCAGAATCTATTAATATTCTTAGCATTGTGCTTTTAAAACCAGATTTACACAATACTTAAAACTTATTGCCGAGTCGTAATGAGGGTCTTTGACCATTCAGAAGCTCTCAATGCACGAGTCTTGGTGTCTAGATCGGCATGGTGTGTCATTGTATTTTGCTGGTTTTCTGTTCGAATCTCGAGATCGACAAATAATTTATAATTTTTCTTTTTTTTAAAATAAATTTTATCTTTATTTCTCCATTATTCATAGAGTTACTATGAATAATTCCAAATCATATATTTCAAAACCATATTTTAAATTCAAAATATTTCTATATTTTATCGGAATTTTAAGAGTCAAGTTCGCGCACATGCGCAGAATCTATTAATATTCTTAGCATTGTTCTTTTAAAACCAGATTTACACAATACTTAAAACTTATTGCCGAGTCGTAATCAGAATCTTTGACCCTTCAGAAGATCTCGAGGTACGAGACTTCGTGGCTAGATCGGCAGGCTGTGTTATTGTATTTTGCTGGTCTTCTGTTCGAATCTCGAGATCGAAAAATAATTTATAAATTTTCTTTTTTTAAAATAAATTTTATCTTTATTTCTCCATTATTCATAGAGTTACTATGAATCATTCCAAATCATATATTTCAAAACAATATTATAAATTTAAAATATTTCTATACTTTATCGGAATTTTAGGAGTCAAGTTCCCTCACATGCGCAGAATCTATTAATATTCTTAGCATTGTGCTTTTAAAACCAGATTTACACAATACTTAAAACTTATTGCCGATTCGTAATGAGAATCTTTGACCTTTCAGAAGCACTCGAGGTAAGAGTCTTGGTGGCTAGATCGGCAGGGTGTGTCATTGTGTTTTGCTGGTCTCCTGTTCGAATCTCGAGATCGACAAACAATTTATAATTTTTCTTCTTTTTTAAATAAATTTTATTGTTATTTCTCCATTATTCATAGAGTTACTATGAATCATGCCAAATCATATATTTCAAAACCGTATTTGAAATTCAAAATATTTCTATATTTTATCGGAATTTTAAGGGTCAAGTTCGCGCACATGCGCAGAATCTATTAATATTCTTAGCATTGTGCTTTTAAAACCAGATTTACACAATACTTAAAACTTATTGCCGAGTCGTAATGAGAGTCTTTGACCATTCAGAAGCTCTCAATGCACGAGTCTTGTTGTCTAGATCGGCATGGTGTGTCATTGTATTTTGCTGGTTTTCTGTTCGAATCTCGAGATCGACAAATAATTTTATAATTTTTTTTTTAAATAAATTTTATTGTTATTTCTCCATTATTCATAGAGTTACTATGAATCATTCCAAATCATATATTTCAAAACAATATTATAAATTTAATATATTTCTATACTTTATCGGAATTTTAAGAGTCAAGTTCCCTCACATGCGCAGAATCTATTAATATTCTTAGCATTGTGCTTTTAAAACCAGATTTACACAATACTTAAAACGTATTGCCGAGTCGTAATGAGAGTCTTTGACCATTCAGAAGCTCTCAATACACGACTCATGGTGGCTAGATTGGCATGGTGTGTCATTGTATTTTGCTAGTTTTCTGTTCGAATCTCGAGATCGAAAAATAATTTATAAATTTTCTTTTTTTAAAATAAATTTTATCTTTATTTCTCCATTATTCATAGAGTTACTATGAATCATTCCAAATCATATATTTCAAAACAATATTATAAATTTAAAATATTTCTATACTTTATCGGAATTTTAAGAGTCAAGTTCCCTCACATGCGCAGAATCTATTAATATTCTTAGCATTGTGCTTTTAAAACCAGATTTACACAATACTTAAAACTCATTGCCGATTCGTAATGAGAATCTTTGACCCTTCAGAAGCACTCGAGGTAAGAGTCTTGGTGGCTAGATCGGCAGGGTGTGTCATTGTATTTTGCTGGTCTCCTGTTCCAATCTCGAGATCGACAAACAATTTATAATTTTTCTTTTTTTTTAAATAAATTTTATTGTTATTTCTCCATTATTCATAGAGTTACTATGAATCATTCCAAATCATATATTTCAAAACAATATTATAAATTTCAAATATTTCTATACTTTATCGGAATTTTAAGAGTCAAGTTCGCGCACATGCGCAGAATCTATTAATATTCTTAGCATTGTTCTTTTAAAACCAGATTTACACAATACTTAAAACTTATTGCCGAGTCGTAATGAGAATCTTTGACCCTTCAGAAGATCTCGAGGTACGAGACTTCGTGGCTAGATCGGCAGGTTGTGTCATTGTATTTTACTGATCTTCTGTTCGAATCTCGGGATCGACAAATAATTTATAATTTTTCTTTTTTTTAAAATAAATTTTATCTTTATTTCTCCATTATTCATAGAGTTACTATGAATCATTCCAAATCATATATTTCAAAACCATATTTTAAATTCAAAATATTTCTATATTTTATCGGAATTTTAAGAGTCAAGTTCGCGCACATGCGCAGAATCTATTAATATTCTTAGCATTGTTCTTTTAAAACCAGATTTACACAATACTTAAAACTTATTGCCGAGTCGTAATCAGAATCTTTGACCCTTCAGAAGATCTCGAGGTACGAGACTTCGTGGCTAGATCGGCAGGCTGTGTTATTGTATTTTGCTGGTCTTCTGTTCGAATCTCGAGATCGACAAATAATTTTATAATTTTTTTTTAAATAAATTTTATTGTTATTTCTCCATTATTCATAGAGTTACTATGAATCATTCCAAATCATATATTTCAAAACAATATTATAAATTTAAAATATTTCTATATTTTATCGGAATTTTAAGAGTCAAGTTCCCGCACATGCGCAGGATCTATAATATTCTTAGCATTGTGCTTTTAAAACCAGATTTACACAATACTTAAAACTTATTGCCGAGTCGTAATGAGAGTCTTTGACCATTCAGAATCTCTCAATACACGACTCATGGTGGCTAGATTGGCATGGTGTGTCATTGTATTTTGCTAGTTTTCTGTTCGAATCTCGAGATCGAAAAATAATTTATAAATTTTCTTTTTTTAAAATAAATTTTATCTTTATTTCTCCATTATTCATAGAGTTACTATGAATCATTCCAAATCATATATTTCAAAACAATATTATAAATTTAAAATATTTCTATACTTTATCTTAATTTTAAGAGTCAAGTTCCCGCACATGCGCAGAATCTATTAATATTCTTAGCATTGTGCTTTTAAAACAAGATTTACACAATACTTAAAACTTATTGCCGAGTCGTAATGAGAATCTTTGACCCTTCAGAAGCACTCGAGGTAAGAGTCTTGGTGGCTAGATCGGCAGGGTGTGTCATTGTATTTTGCTGGTCTTCTGTTCGAATCTCGAGATCGACAAACAATTTATAATTTTTCTTTTTTTTTTTTAAATTTTATTGTTATTTCTCCATTATTAATAGAGTTACTATGAATCATGCCAAATCATATATTTCAAAACCGTATTTGAAATTCAAAATATTTCTATATTTTATCGGAATTTTAAGAGTTAAGTTCGCGCACATGCGCAGAATCTATTCATATTCTTAGCATTGTGCTTTTAAAACCAGATTTACACAATACTTAAAACTTATTGCCGAGTCGTAATGAGAATCTTTGACCCTTCAGAAGATCTCGAGGTACGAGACTTCGTGGCTAGATCGGCAGGGTGTGTCATTGTATTTTACTGGTCTTCTGTTCGAATCTCGAAATCGACAAATAATTTTATAATTTTTCTTTTTTTTAAATAAATTTTATTGTTATTTCTCCATTATTCATAGAGTTACTATGAATCATTCCAAATCATATACTTCAAAACAATATTATAAAATTAAAATATTTCTATATTTTATCGGAATTTTAAGAGTGAAGTTCCCGCACATGCGCAGAATCTATTAATATTCTTCGCATTGTGCTTTTAAAACCAGATTTACACAATACTTAAAACTTATATCCGAGTCGTAATGACAGTCTTTGACCATTCAGAAGCTCTCAATACACGAGTCTTGGTTGCTAGATCTGCAAGGTGTGTCATTGTATTTTGCTGGTTTTCTGTTCGAATCTCGAGATCGAAAAATAATTTATAAATTTTCTTTTTTTTTAAATAAATTTTATTGTTATTTCTCCATTATTCATAGAGTTACTATGAATCATTCCAAATCATATATTTCAAAACCATATTTTAAATTCAAAATATTTCTATATTTTATCGGAATTTTAAGAGTCAAGTTCGCGCACATGCGCAGAATCTATTAATATTCTTAGCATTGTTCTTTTAAAACCAGATTTACACAATACTTAAAACTTATTGCCGAGTCGTAATCAGAATCTTTGACCCTTCAGAAGATCTCGAGGTACGAGACTTCGTGGCTAGATCGGCAGGCTGTGTTATTGTATTTTGCTGGTCTTCTGTTCGAATCTCGAGATCGACAAATAATTTTATAATTTTTTTTTAAATAAATTTTATTGTTATTTCTCCATTATTCATAGAGTTACTATGAATCATGCCAAATCATATATTTCAAAACCGTATTTGAAATTCAAAATATTTCTATATTTTATCGGAATTTTAAGGGTCAAGTTCGCGCACATGCGCAGAATCTATTAATATTCTTAGCATTGTGCTTTTAAAACCAGATTTACACAATACTTAAAACTTATTGCCGAGTCGTAATGAGAGTCTTTGACCATTCAGAAGCTCTCAATGCACGAGTCTTGTTGTCTAGATCGGCATGGTGTGTCATTGTATTTTGCTGGTTTTCTGTTCGAATCTCGAGATCGACAAATAATTTTATAATTTTTTTTTTAAATAAATTTTATTGTTATTTCTCCATTATTCATAGAGTTACTATGAATCATTCCAAATCATATATTTCAAAACAATATTATAAATTTAAAATATTTCTATACTTTATCGGAATTTTAAGAGTCAAGTTCCCTCACATGCGCAGAATCTATTAATATTCTTAGCATTGTGCTTTTAAAACCAGATTTACACAATACTTAAAACGTATTGCCGAGTCGTAATGAGAGTCTTTGACCATTCAGAAGCTCTCAATACACGACTCATGGTGGCTAGATTGGCATGGTGTGTCATTGTATTTTGCTAGTTTTCTGTTCGAATCTCGAGATCGAAAAATAATTTATAAATTTTCTTTTTTTAAAATAAATTTTATCTTTATTTCTCCATTATTCATAGAGTTACTATGAATCATTCCAAATCATATATTTCAAAACAATATTATAAATTTAAAATATTTCTATACTTTATCGGAATTTTAAGAGTCAAGTTCCCTCACATGCGCAGAATCTATTAATATTCTTAGCATTGTGCTTTTAAAACCAGATTTACACAATACTTAAAACTCATTGCCGATTCGTAATGAGAATCTTTGACCCTTCAGAAGCACTCGAGGTAAGAGTCTTGGTGGCTAGATCGGCAGGGTGTGTCATTGTATTTTGCTGGTCTCCTGTTCCAATCTCGAGATCGACAAACAATTTATAATTTTTCTTTTTTTTTAAATAAATTTTATTGTTATTTCTCCATTATTCATAGAGTTACTATGAATCATTCCAAATCATATATTTCAAAACAATATTATAAATTTCAAATATTTCTATACTTTATCGGAATTTTAAGAGTCAAGTTCGCGCACATGCGCAGAATCTATTAATATTCTTAGCATTGTTCTTTTAAAACCAGATTTACACAATACTTAAAACTTATTGCCGAGTCGTAATGAGAATCTTTGACCCTTCAGAAGATCTCGAGGTACGAGACTTCGTGGCTAGATCGGCAGGTTGTGTCATTGTATTTTACTGATCTTCTGTTCGAATCTCGGGATCGACAAATAATTTATAATTTTTCTTTTTTTTAAAATAAATTTTATCTTTATTTCTCCATTATTCATAGAGTTACTATGAATCATTCCAAATCATATATTTCAAAACCATATTTTAAATTCAAAATATTTCTATGTTTTATCGGAATTTTAAGAGTCAAGTTCGCGCACATGCGCAGAATCTATTAATATTCTTAGCATTGTTCTTTTAAAACCAGATTTACACAATACTTAAAACTTATTGCCGAGTCGTAATCAGAATCTTTGACCCTTCAGAAGATCTCGAGGTACGAGACTTCGTGGCTAGATCGGCAGGCTGTGTTATTGTATTTTGCTGGTCTTCTGTTCGAATCTCGAGATCGACAAATAATTTTATAATTTTTTTTTAAATAAATTTTATTGTTATTTCTCCATTATTCATAGAGTTACTATGAATCATTCCAAATCATATATTTCAAAACAATATTATAAATTTAAAATATTTCTATATTTTATCGGAATTTTAAGAGTCAAGTTCCCGCACATGCGCAGGATCTATAATATTCTTAGCATTGTGCTTTTAAAACCAGATTTACACAATACTTAAAACTTATTGCCGAGTCGTAATGAGAGTCTTTGACCATTCAGAATCTCTCCATACACGACTCATGGTGGCTAGATTGGCATGGTGTGTCATTGTATTTTGCTAGTTTTCTGTTCGAATCTCGAGATCGAAAAATAATTTATAAATTTTCTTTTTTTAAAATAAATTTTATCTTTATTTCTCCATTATTCATAGAGTTACTATGAATCATTCCAAATCATATATTTCAAAACAATATTATAAATTTAAAATATTTCTATACTTTATCTTAATTTTAAGAGTCAAGTTCCCGCACATGCGCAGAATCTATTAATATTCTTAGCATTGTGCTTTTAAAACAAGATTTACACAATACTTAAAACTTATTGCCGAGTCGTAATGAGAATCTTTGACCCTTCAGAAGCACTCGAGGTAAGAGTCTTGGTGGCTAGATCGGCAGGGTGTGTCATTGTATTTTGCTGGTCTTCTGTTCGAATCTCGAGATCGACAAACAATTTATAATTTTTCTTTTTTTTTTTTAAATTTTATTGTTATTTCTCCATTATTAATAGAGTTACTATGAATCATGCCAAATCATATATTTCAAAACCGTATTTGAAATTCAAAATATTTCTATATTTTATCGGAATTTTAAGAGTCAAGTTCGCGCACATGCGCAGAATCTATTCATATTCTTAGCATTGTGCTTTTAAAACCAGATTTACACAATACTTAAAACTTATTGCCGAGTCGTAATGAGAATCTTTGACCCTTCAGAAGATCTCGAGGTACGAGACTTCGTGGCTAGATCGGCAGGGTGTGTCATTGTATTTTACTGGTCTTCTGTTCGAATCTCGAAATCGACAAATAATTTTATAATTTTTCTTTTTTTTAAATAAATTTTATTGTTATTTCTCCATTATTCATAGAGTTACTATGAATCATTCCAAATCATATACTTCAAAACAATATTATAAAATTAAAATATTTCTATATTTTATCGGAATTTTAAGAGTGAAGTTCCCGCACATGCGCAGAATCTATTAATATTCTTCGCATTGTGCTTTTAAAACCAGATTTACACAATACTTAAAACTTATATCCGAGTCGTAATGACAGTCTTTGACCATTCAGAAGCTCTCAATACACGAGTCTTGGTTGCTAGATCTGCAAGGTGTGTCATTGTATTTTGCTGGTTTTCTGTTCGAATCTCGAGATCGAAAAATAATTTATAAATTTTCTTTTTTTTTAAATAAATTTTATTGTTATTTCTCCATTATTCATAGAGTTACTATGAATCATTCCAAATCATATATTTCAAAACCATATTTTAAATTCAAAATATTTCTATATTTTATCGGAATTTTAAGAGTCAAGTTCGCGCACATGCGCAGAATCTATTAATATTCTTAGCATTGTTCTTTTAAAACCAGATTTACACAATACTTAAAACTTATTGCCGAGTCGTAATCAGAATCTTTGACCCTTCAGAAGATCTCGAGGTACGAGACTTCGTGGCTAGATCGGCAGGCTGTGTTATTGTATTTTGCTGGTCTTCTGTTCGAATCTCGAGATCGACAAATAATTTTATAATTTTTTTTTAAATAAATTTTATTGTTATTTCTCCATTATTCATAGAGTTACTATGAATCATTCCAAATCATATATTTCAAAACAATATTATAAATTTAAAATATTTCTATATTTTATCGGAATTTTAAGAGTCAAGTTCCCGCACATGCGCAGGATCTATAATATTCTTAGCATTGTGCTTTTAAAACCAGATTTACACAATACTTAAAACTTATTGCCGAGTCGTAATGAGAGTCTTTGACCATTCAGAATCTCTCAATACACGACTCATGGTGGCTAGATTGGCATGGTGTGTCATTGTATTTTGCTAGTTTTCTGTTCGAATCTCGAGATCGAAAAATAATTTATAAATTTTCTTTTTTTAAAATAAATTTTATCTTTATTTCTCCATTATTCATAGAGTTACTATGAATCATTCCAAATCATATATTTCAAAACAATATTATAAATTTAAAATATTTCTATACTTTATCTTAATTTTAAGAGTCAAGTTCCCGCACATGCGCAGAATCTATTAATATTCTTAGCATTGTGCTTTTAAAACAAGATTTACACAATACTTAAAACTTATTGCCGAGTCGTAATGAGAATCTTTGACCCTTCAGAAGCACTCGAGGTAAGAGTCTTGGTGGCTAGATCGGCAGGGTGTGTCATTGTATTTTGCTGGTCTTCTGTTCGAATCTCGAGATCGACAAACAATTTATAATTTTTCTTTTTTTTTTTAAATTTTATTGTTATTTCTCCATTATTAATAGAGTTACTATGAATCATGCCAAATCATATATTTCAAAACCGTATTTGAAATTCAAAATATTTCTATATTTTATCGGAATTTTAAGAGTCAAGTTCGCGCACATGCGCAGAATCTATTCATATTCTTAGCATTGTGCTTTTAAAACCAGATTTACACAATACTTAAAACTTATTGCCGAGTCGTAATGAGAATCTTTGACCCTTCAGAAGATCTCGAGGTACGAGACTTCGTGGCTAGATCGGCAGGGTGTGTCATTGTATTTTACTGGTCTTCTGTTCGAATCTCGAAATCGACAAATAATTTTATAATTTTTCTTTTTTTTAAATAAATTTTATTGTTATTTCTCCATTATTCATAGAGTTACTATGAATCATTCCAAATCATATACTTCAAAACAATATTATAAAATTAAAATATTTCTATATTTTATCGGAATTTTAAGAGTGAAGTTCCCGCACATGCGCAGAATCTATTAATATTCTTCGCATTGTGCTTTTAAAACCAGATTTACACAATACTTAAAACTTATATCCGAGTCGTAATGACAGTCTTTGACCATTCAGAAGCTCTCAATACACGAGTCTTGGTTGCTAGATCTGCAAGGTGTGTCATTGTATTTTGCTGGTTTTCTGTTCGAATCTCGAGATCGAAAAATAATTTATAAATTTTCTTTTTTTTTAAATAAATTTTATTGTTATTTCTCCATTATTCATAGAGTTACTATGAATCATGCCAAATCATATATTTCAAAACCAAATTTTAAATTCAAAATATTTCTATATTTTATCGGAATTTTAAGAGTCAAGTTCCCGCACATGCGCAGAATCTATTAATATTCTTAGCATTGTGCTTTTAAAACCAGATTTACACAATACTTAAAACTTATTGACGAGTCTTAATAAGAATCTTTGACCCTTCAGAAGCTCTCGAGGTACGAGTCCTTGTGGCTAGATCGGCAGGGTGTGTCATTGTATTTTGCTGGTCTTCTGTTCGAATCTCGAGATCGACAAATAATTTATATTTTTTCTTTTTTTTTAATAAATTTTATCTTTATTTCTCCATTATTCATAGAGTTACTATGAATCATTCCAAATCATATATTTCAAAACAATATAATAAATTTAAAATATTTCTATATTTTATAGGAATGTTAAGAGTCAAGTTCCCGCACATGCGCAGAATCTATTAATATTCTTAGCATTGTGCTTTTAAAACCAGATTTACACAATTCTTAAAACTTATTGAAGAGTCGTAATAAAAGTCCTTGACCATTCAGAAGCCCTCAATACACGAGTCTTGGTGGCTAGATCGGCATGGTGTGTCATTGTATTTTGCTGGTTTTCTGTTCGAATCTCGAAATCGAAAAATAATTTATAAATTTTCTTTTTTTAAAATAAATTTTATCTTTATTTCTCCATTATTCATAGAGTTACTATGAATCATTCCAAATCATATATTTCAAAACAATATTATAAATTTAAAATATTTCTATATTTTATCGGAATTTTAAGAGTCAAGTTCCCGCACATGCGCAGGATCTATTAATATTCTTAGCATTGTGCTTTTAAAACCAGATTTACACAATACTTAAAACTTATTGCCGAGTCGTAATGAGAGTCTTTGACCATTCAGAAGCTCTCAATACACGACTCTTGGTGGCTAGATCGGCATGGTGTGTCATTGTATTTTGCTGGTTTTCTGTTCGAATCTCGAGATCGAAAAATAATTTATAAATTTTCTTTTTTTAAAATAAATTTTATCTTTATTTCTCCATTATTCATAGAGTTACTATGAATCATTCCAAATCATATATTTCAAAACAATATTATAAATTTAAAATATTTCTATACTTTATCGGAATTTTAAGAGTCAAGTTCCCGCACATGCGCATAATCTATTAATATTCTTAGCATTGTGCTTTTAAAACCAGATTTACACAATACTTAAAACTTATTGACGAGTCTTAATAAGAATCTTTGACCCTTCAGAAGCTCTCGAGGTACGAGTCCTTGTGGCTAGATCGGCAGGGTGTGTCATTGTATTTTGCTGGTCTTCTGTTCGAATCTCGAGATCGACAAATAATTTATATTTTTTCTTTTTTTTTAATAAATTTTATCTTTATTTCTCCATTATTCATAGAGTTACTATGAATCATTCCAAATCATATATTTCAAAACAATATAATAAATTTAAAATATTTCTATATTTTATAGGAATGTTAAGAGTCAAGTTCCCGCACATGCGCAGAATCTATTAATATTCTTAGCATTGTGCTTTTAAAACCAGATTTACACAATTCTTAAAACTTATTGAAGAGTCGTAATAAAAGTCCTTGACCATTCAGAAGCCCTCAATACACGAGTCTTGGTGGCTAGATCGGCATGGTGTGTCATTGTATTTTGCTGGTTTTCTGTTCGAATCTCGAGATCGAAAAATAATTTATAAATTTTCTTTTTTTAAAATAAATTTTATCTTTATTTCTCCATTATTCATAGAGTTACTATGAATCATTCCAAATCATATATTTCAAAACAATATTATAAATTTAAAATATTTCTATATTTTATCGGAATTTTAAGAGTCAAGTTCCCGCACATGCGCAGGATCTATTAATATTCTTAGCATTGTGCTTTTAAAACCAGATTTACACAATACTTAAAACTTATTGCCGAGTCGTAATGAGAGTCTTTGACCATTCAGAAGCTCTCAATACACGACTCTTGGTGGCTAGATCGGCATGGTGTGTCATTGTATTTTGCTGGTTTTCTGTTCGAATCTCGAGATCGAAAAATAATTTATAAATTTTCTTTTTTTAAAATAAATTTTATCTTTATTTCTCCATTATTCATAGAGTTACTATGAATCATTCCAAATCATATATTTCAAAACAATATTATAAATTTAAAATATTTCTATACTTTATCGGAATTTTAAGAGTCAAGTTCCCGCACATGCGCATAATCTATTAATATTCTTAGCATTGTGCTTTTAAAACCAGATTTACACAATACTTAAAACTTATTGACGAGTCTTAATAAGAATCTTTGACCCTTCAGAAGCTCTCGAGGTACGAGTCCTTGTGGCTAGATCGGCAGGGTGTCTCATTGTATTTTGCTGGTCTTCTGTTCGAATCTCGAGATTAACAAATAATTTTATAATTTTTCTTTTTTTTAAATAAATTTTATTGTTATTTCTCCATTATTCATAGAGTTAATATGAATCATTCCAAATCATATACTTCAAAACAATATTATAAATTTAAAATATTTCTATATTTTATCGGAATTTTAAGAGTCAAGTTCCCGCACATGCGCATAATCTATTAATATTCTTAGCATTGTGCTTTTAAAACAAGATTTACACAATACTTAAAACTTATTGCCGATTCGTAAGGAGAATCTTTGACCCTTCAGAAGCACTCGAGGTAAGACTCTTGGTGGCTAGATCGGCAGGGTGTGTCATTGTATTTTGCTGGTCTTCTGTTCGAATCTCGAGATCGACAAACAATTTATCATTTTTCTTTTTTTTTAAATAAATTTTATTGTTATTTCTCCATTATTCATAGAGTTACTATGAATCATGCCAAATCATATATTTCAAAACCATATTTTAAATTCAAAATATTTCTATATTTTATCGGAATTTTAAGAGTCAAGTTCCCGCACATGCGCAGAATCTATTAAAATTCTTAGCATTGTGCTTTTAAAACCAGATTTATACAATGCATAAAACTTATTGCCGAGTCGTAATGAGAATCTTTGACCCTTCAGAAGATCTCGAGGTACGAGACTTCGTGGCTAGATCGGCAGGGTGTGTCATTGTATTTTGCTGGTCTTCTGTTCGAATCTCGAAATCGACAAATAATTTTATAATTTTTCTTTTTTTTAAATAAATTTTATTGTTATTTCTCCATTATTCATAGAGTTACTATGAATCATTCCAAATCATATACTTCAAAACAATATTATAAATTTAAAATATTTCTATATTTTATCGGAATTTTAAGAGTCAAGTTCCCGCACATGCGCAGAATCTATTAATATTCTTCGCATTGTGCTTTTAAAACCAGATTTACACAATACTTAAAACTTATATCCGAGTCGTAATGACAGTCTTTGACCATTCAGAAGCTCTCAATACACAAGTCTTGGTTGCTAGATCTGCAAGGTGTGTCATTGTATTTTGCTGGTTTTCTGTTCGAATCTCGAGATCGAAAAATAATTTATAAATTTTCTTTTTTTTTAAATAAATTTTATTGTTATTTCTCCATTATTCATAGAGTTACTATGAATCATAAGAAATCATATATTTAAAAACCATATTTTAAATTCACAATATTTCTATATTTTATATCAATTTTATGAGTCAAATTCGCGCACATGCGCAGAATCTGTTAATATTCTTAGCATTGTGCTTTTAAAACCAGATTTACACAATACTTAAAACTTATTGCCGAGTCTTAATGAGAATCTTTGACCCTTCAGAAGCTCTCGAGGTACGAGTCCTTGTGGCTAGATCGGCAGGGTGTGTCATTGTATTTTGCTGGTCTTCTGTTCGAATCTCGAGATCGACAAATAATTTATATTTTTTCTTTTTTTTTAATAAATTTTATCTTTATTTCTCCATTATTCATAGAGTTACTATGAATCATTCCAAATCATATATTTCAAAACAATATAATAAATTTAAAATATTTCTATATTTTATAGGAATGTTAAGAGTCAAGTTCCCGCACATGCGCAGAATCTATTAATATTCTTAGCATTGTGCTTTTAAAACCAGATTTACACAATTCTTAAAACTTATTGAAGAGTCGTAATAAAAGTCCTTGACCATTCACAAGCCCTCAATACACGAGTCTTGGTGGCTAGATCGGCATGGTGTGACATTGTATTTTGCTGGTTTTCTGTTCGAATCTCGAGATCGAAAAATAATTTATAAATTTTCTTTTTTTAAAATAAATTTTATCTTTATTTCTCCATTATTCATTGAGTTACTATGAATCATTCCAAATCATATATTTCAAAACAATATAATAAATTTAAAATATTTCCCGCACATGCGAAGTTCCCGCACATGCGCAGAATCTATTATTATTCTTAGCATTGTGCTTTTAAAACCAGATTTACACAATACTTAAAACTTATTGCCGAGTCGTAATAAGAGTCTTTGATCATTCAGAAGCTCTCGAGGTATGAGTCTTGGTGGCTAGATCGGCAGGGTGTGTCATTGTATTTTGCTGGTCTTCTGTTCGAATCTCGAGATCGACAAATAATTTATAATTTTTCTTTTTTTTAATAAATTTTATCTTTATTTCTCCATTATTCATAGAATTACTATGAATCATTCCAAATCATATATTTCAAAACAATATCATAAATTTAAAATATTTCTATATTTTATCGGAATTTTAATAGTCAAGTTCCTGCACATGCGCAGAATCTATTAATATTCTTAGCATTGTGCTTTTAAAACCAGATTTACACAATACTTAAAACTTATTGCCGAGTCTTAATGAGATTCCTTGACCCTTCAGAAGCTCTCGAGGTACGAGTCTTTGTGGCTAGATCGGCAGGGTGGGTCATTGTATTTTGCTGTCTTTCTGTTCGAATCTCGAGATCGACAAATAATTTATAATTGTTCTTTTTTTTTAATAAATTTTATCTTTATTTCTCCATTATTCAAAGAGTTACTATGAATCATTCTAAATCATATATTTCAAAACAATATCATTAATTTAAAATATTTCTATATTTTATCGGAATTTTAATAGTCAAGTTCCTGCACATGCGCTGAATCTATTAATATTCTTAGCATTGTACTTTTAAAACCAGATTTACACAATACTTAAAACTTATTGCCGAGTCTGAATGAGATCTTTGACCCTTCAGAAGCTCTCGAGGTACGAGTCTTTGTTTCTAGATCGCAGGGTGTGTCATTGTATTTTGCTGGTCTTCTGTTCGAATCTCGAGATCGACAAAGATTTTATAATTTTTCTTTTTTTTAAAAAAATTTTATCTTTATTTCTCCATTATTCATAGAGTTACTATGAATCATTCCAAATCATATATTTCAAAACAATATTATAAATTTAAAATATTTCTATATTTTATCGGAATTTTAAGAGTCAAGTTCGCGCACATGCGCAAAATCTATTAATATTTTTAGCATTGTGCTTTTAAAACCAGATTTACACAATACTTAAAACTTATTGCCGAGTCGTAATAAGAGTCTTTGATCATTCAGAAGCTCTCGAGGTATGAGTCTTGGTGGCTAGATCGGCAGGGTGTGTCATTGTATTTTGCTGGTCTTCTGTTCGAATCTCGAGATCGACAAATAATTTATAATTTTTCTTTTTTTTAATAAATTTTATCTTTATTTCTCCATTATTCATAGAATTACTATGAATCATTCCAAATCATATATTTCAAAACAATATCATAAATTTAAAATATTTCTATATTTTATCGGAATTTTAATAGTCAAGTTCCTGCACATGCGCAGAATCTATTAATATTCTTAGCATTGTGCTTTTAAAACCAGATTTACACAATACTTAAAACTTATTGCCGAGTCTTAATGAGATTCCTTGACCCTTCAGAAGCTCTCGAGGTACGAGTCTTTGTGGCTAGATCGGCAGGGTGGGTCATTGTATTTTGCTGTCTTTCTGTTCGAATCTCGAGATCGACAAATAATTTATAATTGTTCTTTTTTTTTAATAAATTTTATCTTTATTTCTCCATTATTCAAAGAGTTACTATGAATCATTCTAAATCATATATTTCAAAACAATATCATTAATTTAAAATATTTCTATATTTTATCGGAATTTTAATAGTCAAGTTCCTGCACATGCGCTGAATCTATTAATATTCTTAGCATTGTACTTTTAAAACCAGATTTACACAATACTTAAAACTTATTGCCGAGTCTGAATGAGATCTTTGACCCTTCAGAAGCTCTCGAGGTACGAGTCTTTGTTTCTAGATCGCAGGGTGTGTCATTGTATTTTGCTGGTCTTCTGTTCGAATCTCGAGATCGACAAAGATTTTATAATTTTTCTTTTTTTTAAAAAAATTTTATCTTTATTTCTCCATTATTCATAGAGTTACTATGAATCATTCCAAATCATATATTTCAAAACAATATTATAAATTTAAAATATTTCTATATTTTATCGGAATTTTAAGAGTCAAGTTCGCGCACATGCGCAAAATCTATTAATATTTTTAGCATTGTGCTTTTAAAACCAGATTTACACAATACTTAAAACTTATTGCCGAGTCGTAATAAGAGTCTTTGATCATTCAGAAGCTCTCGAGGTACGTGTCTTGGTGGCTAGATCGGCAGGGTGTGTCATTGTATTTTGCTATTCTTCTGTTCGAATCTCGAGATCGACAAATAATTTATAATTTTTTTTTTTAATAAATTTTATATTTATTTCTCCATTATTCATAGAATTACTATGAATCATTCTAAATCATATATTTCAAAACAATATCATAAATTTAAAATATTTCTATATTTTATCGGAATTTTAATAGTCAAGTTCCTGCACATGCGCTGAATCTAATAATATTCTTAGCATTGTACTTTTAAAACCAGATTTACACAATACTTAAAACTTATTGCCGAGTCTTAATAAGAATCCTCGACCCTTCAGAAGCTCTCGAGGCACGAGTCTTTGAGGCTAGATCGGCAGGGTGTGTCATTGTATTTTGCTGGTCTGTTCGAATCTCGAGATGGACAAATAATTTATAATTTTTCTTTTTTTTAAATAAATTTTATCTTTATTTCTCCATTATTCATAGAGTTACTATGAATCATTCAAAATCATATATTTCAAAACAATATTATAAATTTAAAATATTTCTATATTTTATAGGAATGTTAAGAGTCAAGTTCCCGCACATGCGCAGAATCTATTAATATTCTTAGCATTGTGCTTTTAAAACCAGATTTACACAATACTTAAAACTTATTGCGGAGTCGTAATGAGAGTCTTTGACCCTTCAGAAGCTCTCGAGGTACGAGTCTTTGTTTCTAGATCGGCAGGGTGTGTCATTGTATTTTGCTGGTCTTCTCTTCGAATCTCGAGATCGACAAAGATTTTATAATTTTTCTTTTTTTTAAATAAATTTTATCTTTATTTCTCCATTATTCATAGAGTTACTATGAATCATTCCAAATCATATATTTCAAAACAATATTATAAATTTAAAATATTTCTATATTTTATCGGAATTTTAATAGTCAAGTTCCTGCACATGCGCTGAATCTATTAATATTCTTAGCATTGTACTTTTAAAACCAGATTTACACAATACTTAAAACTTATTGCCGAGTCTTAATAAGAATCCTCGACCCTTCAGAAGCTCTCGCGGCACGAGTCTTGGTGGCTAGATCGGCATGGTGTGTCATTGTATTTTGCTGGTCTTCTGTTCGAATCTCGAGATCGACAAATAATTTATAATTTTTCTTTTTTTTTAAATAAATTTTATTTTTATTTCTCCATTATTCATAGAGTTACTATGAATCATTCCAAATCATATATTTCAAAACAATATTATAAATTTAAAATATTTCTATACTTTATCGGAATTTTAAGAGTCAAGTTCCCGCACATGCGCAGAATCTATTAATATTAGCATTGTGCTTTTAAAACCAGATTTACACAATACTTAAAACTTATTGCGGAGTCGTAATGAGAATCTTTGACCCTTCAGAAGCACTTGAGGTACGAGTCTTGGTGGCTAGATCGGCAGGGTGTGTCATTGTATTTTGCTGGTCTTCTGTTCGAATCTCGAGATCGACAAATAATTTATAATTTTTCTTTTTTTTTAAATAAATTTTAATGTTATTTCTCCATTATTCATAGAGTTACTATGAATCATTCCAAATCATATATTTCAAAACAATATTTTAAATTCAAAATATTTCTATATTTTATAGGAATTTTAAGAGTCAAGTTCGCGCACATGCGCAAAATCTATTAATATTCTTAGCATTGTGCTTTTAAAACCAGATTTACACAATACTTAAAACTTATTGCCGAGTCGTAATGAGAATCTTTGACCCATCAGAAGCTCTCGAGGTACGAGTCTTGCTGGCTAGATCGGCAGGGTATGTCATTGTATTTTGCTGGTCTTCTGTTCGAATCTCGAGATCGACAAATAATTTATAATTTTTCTTTTTTTATAATAAATTTTATCTTTATTTCTCCATTATTCATAGAGTTACTATGAATCATTCCAAATCATATATTTCAAAACAATATTATAAATTTAAAATACTTCTATATTTTATCGGAATTTTAAGAGTCAAATTCGCGCACATGCGCAGAATCTATTAATATTCTTAGCAATGTGCTTTTAAAACAAGATTTACACAATACTTGAAACTCATTGCCGAGTCGTAATGAGAATCTTTGACCCTTCAGAAGCTCTCGAAGGACGAGTCCTTGTGGCTAGATCGGCAGGGTGTGTCGTTGTATTTTGCTGGTCTTCTGTTCGAATCTCGAGATCGACAAATAATTTATAATTTTTCTTTTTTTTTAAATAAATTTTATCTTTATTTCTCCATTATTCATAGAATAACTATGAATCATTCCAAATCATATATTTCAAAACAATATTATAAATTTAAAATATTTCTATATTTTATAGGAATTTTAAGAGTCAAGTTCAAGCACATGCGCAGAATCTATTAATATTCTTAGCATTGAGCTTTTAAAACCAGATTTACACAATACTTAAAACTTATTGCCGAGTCGTAATGAAAGTCTTTGACCATTCAGAAGCTCTCAATGCACGAGTCTTGGTGGCTAGATCGCCAGGGTGTGTCATTGTATTTTGCTGGTCTTCTATTCGAATCTCGATATCGACAAATAATTTATAATTTTTCTTTTTTTTTAAATAAATTTTATTGTTATTTCTCCATTATTCATAGAGTTACTATGAATCATTCGAAATCATATATTTCAAAACCATATTTTAAATTAAAAATATTTCTATATTTTATAGGAATTTTAAGAGTCAAGTTCGCGCACATGCGCAGAATCTGTTAATATTCTTAGCATTGTGCTTTTAAAACCAGATTTACACAATACATAAAACTTATTGCCGAGTTGTAATGAGAATCTTTCACCCTTCAGAAGCACTCGAGGTACGAGTCTTGGTGGCTAGATTGGCAGGGTGTGTCATTGTATTTTGCTGGTCTTCTGTTCGAATCTCGAGATCGACAAATAATTTATAATTTTTCTTTTTTTATAATAAATTTTATCTTTATTTCTCCATTATTCATAGAGTTACTATGAATCATTCCAAATCATATATTTCCAAACAATATTATAAATTTAAAATATTTCTATATTTTATCGGAATTTTAAGAGTCAAATTCGCGCACATGCGCAGAATCTATTAATATTCTTAGCATTGTGCTTTTAAAACCAGATTTACACAATACTTGAAACTCATTGCCGAGTCGTAATGAGAATCTTTGACCCTTCAGAAGCTCTCGAGGTACGAGTCCTTGTGGCAAGATCGGCAGGGTGTGTCATAGTATTTTGCTGGTCTTCTGTTTGAATCTCGAGATCGACAAAGATTTTATAATTTCTTTTTTTTTTAAATAAATTTTATCTTTATTTCTCCATTATTCATAGAATAACTATGAATCATTCCAAACCATATATTTAAAAACCATATTTTAAATTCAAAATATTTCTATAATTTATCGGAATTTTAAGAGTCAAGTTCCCGCACATGCGCAGAATCTATTAATATTCTTAGCATTGTGCTTTTGAAACCAGATTTACACAATACTTAAAACTTATTGCCGAGTCGTAATGAGAATCTTTGACCCTTCAGAAGCACTTGAGGTACGAGTCTTGGTGGCTAGATCGCCAGGGTGTGTCGTTGTATTTTGCTGGTCTTCTGTTCGAATCTCGAGATCGACAAATAATTTATAATTTTTCTTTTTTTTTAAATAAATTTTATTGTTATTTCTCCATTATTCATAGAGTTAATATGAATCATTCCAAAACATATATTTCAAAACCATATTTTAAATTAAAAATATTTCTATATTTTATAGGAATTTTAAGAGTCAAGTTCGCGCACATGCGCAGAATCTGTTAATATTCTTAGCATTGTGCTTTTAAAACCAGATTTACACAGTACTTAAAACTTATTGCCGAGTCGTAATGAGAATCTTTGACCCTTCAGAAGCTCTCGAGGTACTCGTCTTGGTGGCTAGATCGGCAGGGTGTGTAGTTGTATTTTGCTGGTCTTCTGTTCGAATCTCGAGATCGACAAAGATTTTATAATTTTTCTTTTTTTTTAAATAAATTTTATCTTTATTTCTCCATTATTCATAGAATTACTATGAATCATTCCAAATCATATATTTCAAAACCATATTTTAAATTCAAAATATTTCTATATTTTATCGGAATTTTAAGAGTCAAGTTCCCGCACATGCGCAGAATCTATTAATATTCTTAGCATTGTGCTTTTAAAACCAGATTTACACAATACTTAAAACTTATTGCCGAGTCGTAATGAGAATCTTTGACCCTTCAGAATCTCTCGAGGTACTCGTCTTGGTGGCTAGATCGGCAGGGTGTGTAGTTGTATTTTGCTGGTCTTCTGTTCGAATCTCGAGATCGACAAAGATTTTATAATTTTTCTTTTTTTTTAAATAAATTTTATCTTTATTTCTCCATTATTCATAGAATTACTATGAATCATTTCAAATCATATATTTCAAAACAATATTATAAATTTAAAATATTTCTATATTTTATAGGAATTTTAAGAGTCAAGTTCAAGCACATGCGCAGAATCTATTAATATTCTTAGCATTGAGCTTTTAAAATCAGATTTACACAATACTTAAAACTTATTGCCGAGTCTTAATGAGAATCTTTGACCCTTCAGAAGCACTTGAGGTACGAGTCTTGGTGGCTAGATCGCCAGGGTGTGTCGTTGTATTTTGCTGGTCTTCTGTTCGAATCTCGAGATCGACAAATAATTTATAATTTTTCTTTTTTTTTAAATAAATTTTATTGTTATTTCTCCATTATTCATAGAGTTACTATGAATCATTCCAAAACATATATTTCAAAACCATATTTTAAATTAAAAATATTTCTATATTTTATAGGAATTTTAAGAGTCAAGTTCGCGCACATGCGCAGAATCTGTTAATATTCTTAGCATTGTGCTTTTAAAACCAGATTTACACAATACTTAAAACTTATTGCCGAGTAGTAATGAGAATCTTTCACCCTTCAGAATCTCTCGAGGTACTCGTCTTGGTGGCTAGATCGGCAGGGTGTGTAGTTGTATTTTGCTGGTCTTCTGTTCGAATCTCGAGATCGACAAAGATTTTATAATTTTTCTTTTTTTTTAAATAAATTTTATCTTTATTTCTCCATTATTCATAGAATTACTATGAATCATTCCAAATCATATATTTCAAAACAATATTATAAATTTAAAATATTTCTATATTTTATAGGAATTTTAAGAGTCAAGTTCAAGCACATGCGCAGAATCTATTAATATTCTTAGCATTGAGCTTTTAAAATCAGATTTACACAATACTTAAAACTTATTGCCGAGTCTTAATGAGAATCTTTGACCCTTCAGAAGCACTTGAGGTACGAGTCTTGGTGGCTAGATCGCCAGGGTGTGTCGTTGTATTTTGCTGGTCTTCTGTTCGAATCTCGAGATCGACAAATAATTTATAATTTTTCTTTTTTTTTAAATAAATTTTATTGTTATTTCTCCATTATTCATAGAGTTACTATGAATCATTCCAAAACATATATTTCAAAACCATATTTTAAATTAAAAATATTTCTATATTTTATAGGAATTTTAAGAGTCAAGTTCGCGCACATGCGCAGAATCTGTTAATATTCTTAGCATTGTGCTTTTAAAACCAGATTTACACAATACTTAAAACTTATTGCCGAGTAGTAATGAGAATCTTTCACCCTTCAGAAGCACTCGAGGTACGAGTCTTGGTGGCTAGATTGGCAGGGTGTGTCGTTGTATTTTGCTGGTCTTCTGTTCGAATCTCGAGATCGACAAATAATTTATAATTTTTCTTTTTTTTTAAAATAAATTTTATCTTTATTTCTCCATTATTCATAGAGTTACTATGAATCATTCCAAATCATATATTTAAAAACCATATTTTAAATTCAAAATATTTCTATACTTTATCGGAATTTTAAGAGTCAAGTTCCCGCACATGCGCAGAATCTATTAATATTCTTAGCATTGTGCTTTTAAAAGCAGATTTACACAATACTTAAAACTTATTGCCGAGTCGTAATGAGAATCTTTGACCCTTCAGAAGCACTTGAGGTACGAGTCTTTGTGGCTAGATCGGCAGGGTGTGTCATTGTATTTTGCTGGTCTTCTGTTCGAATCTCGAGATCGAAAAATAATTTATAATTTTTCTTTTTTTTTAAATAAATTTTATTGTTATTTCTCCATTATTCATAGAGTTACTATGAATCATTCCAAATCATATATTTCAAAACCATATTTTAAATTAAAAATATTTCTATATTTTATAGGAATTTTAAGAGTCAAGTTCGCGCACATGAGCAGAATCTGTTATATTCTTAGCATTGTGCTTTTAAAACCAGATTTACACAATACTTAAAAATTATTGCCGAGTCGTAATGAGAATCTTTCACCCTTCAGAAGCACTCGAGGTACGAGTCTTGGTGGCTAGATTGGCAGGGTGTGTCATTGTATTTTGCTGGTCTTCTGTTCGAATATCGAGATCGACAAATAATTTATAATTTTTCTTTTTTTTTAAATAAATTTTATCTTTATTTCTCCATTATTCATAGAGTTACTATGAATCATTCCAAATCAAATATTTAAAAACCATATTTTAAATTCAAAATATTTCTATACTTTATCGGAATTTTAAGAGTCAAGTTCCCGCACATGCGCAGAATCTATTAATATTCTTAGCATTGTGCTTTTAAAAGCAGATTTACACAATACTTAAAACTTATTGCCGAGTCGTAATGAGAATCTTTGACCCTTCAGAAGCACTTGAGGTACGAGTCTTGGTGGCTAGATCGCCAGGGTGTGTCGTTGTATTTTGCTGGTCTTCTGTTCGAATCTCGAGATCGACAAAAAATTTATAATTTTTCTTTTTTTTTAAATAAATTTTATTGTTATTTCTCCATTATTCATAGAGTTACTATGAATCATTCCAAAACATATATTTCAAAACCATATTTTAAATTAAAAATATTTCTATATTTTATAGGAATTTTAAGAGTCAAGTTCGCGCACATGCGCAGAATCTGTTAATATTCTTAGCATTGTGCTTTTAAAACCAGATTTACACAATACTTAAAACTTATTGCCGAGTAGTAATGAGAATCTTTCACCCTTCAGAAGCACTCGAGGTACGAGTCTTGGTGGCTAGATTGGCAGGGTGTGTCGTTGTATTTTGCTGGTCTTCTGTTCGAATCTCGAGATCGACAAATAATTTATAATTTTTCTTTTTTTTTAAATAAATTTTATCTTTATTTCTCCATTATTCATAGAGTTACTATGAATCATTCCAAATCATATATTTCAAAACCATATTTTAAATTCAAAATATTTCTATATTTTATCGGAATTTTAAGAGTCAAGTTCCCGCACATGCGCAGAATCTATTAATATTCTTAGCATTGTGCTTTTAAAACCAGATTTACACAATACTTAAAACTTATTGCCGAGTCGTAATAAGAGTCTTTGATCATTCAGAAGCTCTCGAGGTACGAGTCTTGGTGGCTAGATCGGCAGGGTGTGTCATCGTATTTTGCTGGTCTTCTGTTCGAATCTCGAGATCGACAAATAATTTATAATTTTTCTTTTTTTTTAAATAAATTTTATCTTTATTTCTCCATTATTCATAGAGTTACTATGAATCATTCCAAATCATATATTTAAAAACCATATTTTAAATTCAAAATATTTCTATACTTTATCGGAATTTTAAGAGTCAAGTTCCCGCACATGCGCAGAATCTATTAATATTCTTAGCATTGTGCTTTTAAAAGCAGATTTACACAATACTTAAAACTTATTGCCGAGCCGTAATGAGAATCTTTGACCCTTCAGAAGCACTTGAGGTACGAGTCTTTGTGGCTAGATCGGCAGGGTGTGTCATTGTATTTTGCTGGTCTTCTGTTCGAATCTCGAGATCGAAAAATAATTTATAATTTTTCTTTTTTTTTAAATAAATTTTATTGTTATTTCTCCATTATTCATAGAGTTACTATGAATCATTCCAAATCATATATTTCAAAACCATATTTTAAATTAAAAATATTTCTATATTTTATAGGAATTTTAAGAGTCAAGTTCGCGCACATGCGCAGAATCTGTTAATATTCTTAGCATTGTGCTTTTAAAACCAGATTTACACAATACTTAAAAATTATTGCCGAGTCGTAATGAGAATCTTTCACCCTTCAGAAGCACTCGAGGTACGAGTCTTGGTGGCTAGATTGGCAGGGTGTGTCATTGTATTTTGCTGGTCTTCTGTTCGAATATCGAGATCGACAAATAATTTATAATTTTTCTTTTTTTTTAAATAAATTTTATCTTTATTTCTCCATTATTCATAGAGTTACTATGAATCATTCCAAATCAAATATTTAAAAACCATATTTTAAATTCAAAATATTTCTATACTTTATCGGAATTTTAAGAGTCAAGTTCCCGCACATGCGCAGAATCTATTAATATTCTTAGCATTGTGCTTTTAAAAGCAGATTTACACAATACTTAAAACTTATTGCCGAGTCGTAATGAGAATCTTTGACCCTTCAGAAGCACTTGAGGTACGAGTCTTGGTGGCTAGATCGCCAGGGTGTGTCGTTGTATTTTGCTGGTCTTCTGTTCGAATCTCGAGATCGACAAATAATTTATAATTTTTCTTTTTTTTTAAATAAATTTTATTGTTATTTCTCCATTATTCATAGAGTTACTATGAATCATTCCAAAACATATATTTCAAAACCATATTTTAAATTAAAAATATTTCTATATTTTATAGGAATTTTAAGAGTCAAGTTCGCGCACATGCGCAGAATCTGTTAATATTCTTAGCATTGTGCTTTTAAAACCAGATTTACACAATACTTAAAACTTATTGCCGAGTAGTAATGAGAATCTTTCACCCTTCAGAAGCACTCGAGGTACGAGTCTTGGTGGCTAGATTGGCAGGGTGTGTCGTTGTATTTTGCTGGTCTTCTGTTCGAATCTCGAGATCGACAAATAATTTATAATTTTTCTTTTTTTTTAAATAAATTTTATCTTTATTTCTCCATTATTCATAGAGTTACTATGAATCATTCCAAATCATATATTTCAAAACCATATTTTAAATTCAAAATATTTCTATATTTTATCGGAATTTTAAGAGTCAAGTTCCCGCACATGCGCAGAATCTATTAATATTCTTAGCATTGTGCTTTTAAAACCAGATTTACACAATACTTAAAACTTATTGCCGAGTCGTAATAAGAGTCTTTGATCATTCAGAAGCTCTCGAGGTACGAGTCTTGGTGGCTAGATCGGCAGGGTGTGTCATCGTATTTTGCTGGTCTTCTGTTCGAATCTCGAGATCGACAAATAATTTATAATTTTTCTTTTTTTTTAAATAAATTTTATCTTTATTTCTCCATTATTCATAGAGTTACTATGAATCATTCCAAATCATATATTTAAAAACCATATTTTAAATTCAAAATATTTCTATACTTTATCGGAATTTTAAGAGTCAAGTTCCCGCACATGCGCAGAATCTATTAATATTCTTAGCATTGTGCTTTTAAAAGCAGATTTACACAATACTTAAAACTTATTGCCGAGTCGTAATGAGAATCTTTGACCCTTCAGAAGCACTTGAGGTACGAGTCTTTGTGGCTAGATCGGCAGGGTGTGTCATTGTATTTTGCTGGTCTTCTGTTCGAATCTCGAGATCGAAAAATAATTTATAATTTTTCTTTTTTTTTAAATAAATTTTATTGTTATTTCTCCATTATTCATAGAGTTACTATGAATCATTCCAAATCATATATTTCAAAACCATATTTTAAATTAAAAATATTTCTATATTTTATAGGAATTTTAAGAGTCAAGTTCGCGCACATGCGCAGAATCTGTTAATATTCTTAGCATTGTGCTTTTAAAACCAGATTTACACAATACTTAAAAATTATTGCCGAGTCGTAATGAGAATCTTTCACCCTTCAGAAGCACTCGAGGTACGAGTCTTGGTGGCTAGATTGGCAGGGTGTGTCATTGTATTTTGCTGGTCTTCTGTTCGAATATCGAGATCGACAAATAATTTATAATTTTTCTTTTTTTTTAAATAAATTTTATCTTTATTTCTCCATTATTCATAGAGTTACTATGAATCATTCCAAATCAAATATTTAAAAACCATATTTTAAATTCAAAATATTTCTATACTTTATCGGAATTTTAAGAGTCAAGTTCCCGCACATGCGCAGAATCTATTAATATTCTTAGCATTGTGCTTTTAAAAGCAGATTTACACAATACTTAAAACTTATTGCCGAGTCGTAATGAGAATCTTTGACCCTTCAGAAGCACTTGAGGTACGAGTCTTGGTGGCTAGATCGCCAGGGTGTGTCGTTGTATTTTGCTGGTCTTCTGTTCGAATCTCGAGATCGACAAATAATTTATAATTTTTCTTTTTTTTTTAAATAAATTTTATTGTTATTTCTCCATTACTCATAGAGTTACTATGAATCATTCCAAAACATATATTTCAAAACCATATTTTAAATTCAAAATATTTCTATATTTTATCGGAATTTTAAGAGTCAAGTTCCCGCACATGCGCAGAATCTATTAATATTCTTAGCATTGTGCTTTTAAAACCAGATTTACACAATACTTAAAACTTATTGCCGAGTCGTAATGAGAATCTTTGACCCTTCAGAAGCTCTCGAGGTACTCGTCTTGGTGGCTAGATCGGCAGGGTGTGTCGTTGTATTTTGCTGGTCTTCTGTTCGAATCTCGAGATCGACAAATAATTTATAATTTTTCTTTTTTTTTAAATAAATTTTATCTTTATTTCTCCATTATTCATAGAGTTACTATGAATCATAAGAAATCATATATTTAAAAATCATATTTTAAATTCAAAATATTTCTATATTTTATATCAATTTTAAGAGTCAAATTCGCGCACATGCGCAGAATCTGTTAATATTCTTAGCATTGTGCTTTTAAAACCAGATTTACACAATAATTAAAACTTATTGCCGAGCCTTAATGAGAATCCTTGACCCTTCAGAAGCTCTCGAGGTACGAGTCTTTGTGGCTAGATCGGCAGGGTGTGTCATTGTATTTTGCTGGTCTTCTGTTCGAATCTCGAGATCGAAAAATAATTTATAATTTTTCTTTTTTTTTAAATAAATTTTATTGTTATTTCTCCATTATTCATAGAGTTACTATGAATCATTCCAAATCATATATTTCAAAACCATATTTTAAATTAAAAATATTTCTATATTTTATAGGAATTTTAAGAGTCAAGTTCGCGCACATGCGCAGAATCTGTTAATATTCTTAGCATTGTGCTTTTAAAACCAGATTTACACAATACTTAAAAATTATTGCCGAGTCGTAATGAGAATCTTTCACCCTTCAGAAGCACTCGAGGTACGAGTCTTGGTGGCTAGATTGGCAGGGTGTGTCATTGTATTTTGCTGGTCTTCTGTTCGAATCTCGAGATCGACAAATAATTTATAATTTTTCTTTTTTTTTAATAAATTTTATCTTTATTTCTCCATTATTCATAGAGTTACTATGAATCATTCCAAATCATATATTTCAAAACCATATTTTAAATTCAAAATATTTCTATATTTTATCGGAATTTTAAGAGTCAAGTTCCCGCACATGCGCAGAATCTATTAATATTCTTAGCATTGTGCTTTTAAAACCAGATTTACACAATACTTAAAACTTATTGCCGAGTCTTAATGAGAATCCTTGACCCTTCAGAAGCTCTCGAGGTACGAGACTTTGTGGCTAGATCGGCTGGGTGTGTCACTGTATTTTTCTGGTCTTCTGTTCGAATCTCGAGATCGACAAATAATTTATAATTTTTCTTTTTTTAAATAAATTTTGTCTTTATTTCTCCATTATTCATAGAGTTACTATGAATCATAAGAAATCATATATTTAAAAACCATATTTTAAATTCAAAATATTTCTATATTTTATATCAATTTTAAGAGTCAAATTCGCGCACATGCGCAGAATCTGTTAATATTCTTAGCATTGTGCTTTTAAAACCAGATTTACACAATACTTAAAACTTATTGCCGAGTCTTAACGAGAATCCTTGACCCTTCAGAAGCTCTCGAGGTACGAGTCTTTGTGGCTAGATCGGCAGGGTGTGTCATTGTATTTTGCTGGTCTTCTGTTCGAATCTCGAGATCGACAAATAATTTATAATTTTTCTTTTTTTTAAATAAATTTTATCTTTATTTCTCCATTATTCATAGAGTTACTATGAATCATTAGAAATCATATATTTAAAAACCATATTTTAAATTCAAAATATTTCTATATTTTATAGCAATTTTAAGAGTCAAGTTCGCGCACATGCGCAGAATCTGTTAATATTCTTAGCATTGTGCTTTTAAAATCAGATTTACACAATACTTAAAACTTATTGCCGAGTCTTAACGAGAATCCTTGACCCTTCAGAAGCTCTCGAGGTACGAGTCTTTGTGGCTAGATCGGCAGGGTGTGTCATTGTATTTTGCTGGTCTTCTGTTCGAATCTCGAGATCGACAAATAATTTATAATTTTTCTTTTTTTTAAATAAATTTTATCTTTATTTCTCCATTATTCATAGAGTTACTATGAATCATTAGAAATCATATTATTAAAAACCATATTTTAAATTCAAAATATTTCTATATTTTATATCAATTTTAAGAGTCAAGTTCGCGCACATGCGCAGAATCTGTTAATATTCTTAGCATTGTGCTTTTAAAACCAGATTTACACAATACTTAAAACATATTGCCGAGTCTTAATGAGAATCCTTGACCCTTCAGAAGCTCTCGAGGTACGAGTCTTTGTGGCTAGATCGGCAGGGTGTGTCATTGTATTTTGCTGGTCTTCTGTTCGAATCTCGAGATCGACAAAGATTTTATAATTTTTCTTTTTTTTTAAATAAATTTTATCTTTATTTCTCCATTATTCATAGAATTACTATGAATCATTCCAAATCATATATTTCAAAACAATATTATAAATTTAAAATATTTCTATATTTTATCGGAATTTTAAGAGTCAAATTCGTGCACATGCGCAGAATCTATTAATATTCTTAGCATTGTGCTTTTAAAACCAGATTTACACAATACTTAAAACTTATTGCCGAGTCGTACGAAGAATCTTTGACCCTTCAGAAGCACTTGAGGTACGAGTCTTGGTGGCTAGATCGGCAGGGTGTGTCATTGTATTTTGCTGGTCTTCTGTTCGAATCTCGAGATCGAAAAATAATTTATAATTTTTCTTTTTTTTTAAATAAATTTTATTGTTATTTCTCCATTATTCATAGAGTTACTATGAATCATTCCAAATCATATATTTCAAAACCATATTTTAAATTCAAAATATTTCTATATTTTATCGGAATTTTAAGAGTCAAGTTCCCGCACATGCGCAGAATCTATTAATATTCTTAGCATTGTGCTTTTAAAACCAGATTTACACAATACTTAAAACTTATTGCCGAGTCTTAATGAGAATCCTTGACCCTTCAGAAGCCCTCGAGGTACGAGTCTTTGTGGCTAGATCGGCTGGGTGTGTCACTGTATTTTTCTGGTCTTCTGTTCGAATCTCGAGATCGAAAAATAATTTATAATTTTTCTTTTTTTTTAAATAAATTTTATTGTTATTTCTCCATTATTCATAGAGTTACTATGAATCATTCCAAATCATATATTTCAAAACCATATTTTAAATTCAAAATATTTCTATATTTTATCGGAATTTTAAGAGTCAAGTTCCCGCACATGCGCAGAATCTATTAATATTCTTAGCATTGTGCTTTTAAAACCAGATTTACACAATACTTAAAACTTATTGCCGAGTCTTAATGAGAATCCTTGACCCTTCAGAAGCCCTCGAGGTACGAGTCTTTGTGGCTAGATCGGCTGGGTGTGTCACTGTATTTTTCTGGTCTTCTGTTCGAATCTCGAGATCGACAAATAATTTATAATTTTTCTTTTTTTTAAATAAATTTTGTCTTTATTTCTCCATTATTCATAGAGTTACTATGAATCATAAGAAATCATATATTTAAAAACCATATTTTAAATTCAAAATATTTCTATATTTTATATCAATTTTAAGAGTCAAATTCGCGCACATGCGCAGAATCTGTTAATATTCTTAGCATTGTGCTTTTAAAACCAGATTTACACACTACTTAAAACTTATTGCCGAGTCTTAACGAGAATCCTTGACCCTTCAGAAGCTCTCGAGGTACGAGTCTTTGTGGCTAGATCGGCAGGGTGTGTCATTCTATTTTGCTGGTCTTCTGTTCGAATCTCGAGATCGACAAATAATTTATAATTTTTCTTTTTTTTAAATAAATTTTATCTTTATTTCTCCATTATTCATAGAGTTACTATGAATCATTAGAAATCATATATTTAAAAACCATATTTTAAATTCAAAATATTTCTATATTTTATATCAATTTTAAGAGTCAAGTTCGCGCACATGCGCAGAATCTGTTAATATTCTTAGCATTGTGCTTTTAAAATCAGATTTACACAATACTTAAAACTTATTGCCGAGTCTTAACGAGAATCCTTGACCCTTCAGAAGCTCTCGAGGTACGAGTCTTTGTGGCTAGATCGGCAGGGTGTGTCATTGTATTTTGCTGGTCTTCTGTTCGAATCTCGAGATCGACAAATAATTTATAATTTTTCTTTTTTTTAAATAAATTTTATCTTTATTTCTCCATTATTCATAGAGTTACTATGAATCATTAGAAATCATATATTTAAAAACCATATTTTAAATTCAAAATATTTCTATATTTTATATCAATTTTAAGAGTCAAGTTCGCGCACATGCGCAGAATCTGTTAATATTCTTAGCATTGTGCTTTTAAAACCAGATTTACACAATACTTAAAACATATTGCCGAGTCTTAATGAGAATCCTTGACCCTTCAGAAGCTCTCGAGGTACGAGTCTTTGTGGCTAGATCGGCAGGGTGTGTCATTGTATTTTGCTGGTCTTCTGTTCGAATCTCGAGATCGACAAAGATTTTATAATTTTTCTTTTTTTTTAAATAAATTTTATCTTTATTTCTCCATTATTCATAGAATTACTATGAATCATTCCAAATCATATATTTCAAAACAATATTATAAATTTAAAATACTTCTATATTTTATCGGAATTTTAAGAGTCAAATTCGTGCACATGCGCAGAATCTATTAATATTCTTAGCATTGTGCTTTTAAAACCAGATTTACACAATACTTAAAACTTATTGCCGAGTCGTACGAAGAATCTTTGACCCTTCAGAAGCACTTGAGGTACGAGTCTTGGTGGCTAGATCGGCAGGGTGTGTCATTGTATTTTGCTGGTCTTCTGTTCGAATCTCGAGATCGACAAATAATTTATAATTTTTCTATTTTTTTAAATAAATTTTATTGTTATTTCTCCATTATTCATAGAGTTACTATGAATCATTCCAAATCATATATTTCAAAACCATATTTTAAATTAAAACTATTTCTATATTTTATCGGAATTTTAAGAGTCAAATTCGTGCACATGCGCAGAATCTATTAATATTCTTAGCATTGTGCTTTTAAAACCAGATTTACACAATACGTAAAAATTATTGCCGAGTCGTAATGAGAATCTTTCACCCTTCAGAAGCACTCGAGGTACGAGTCTTGGTGGCTAGATTGGCAGGGTGTGTCATTGTATTTTGCTGGTCTTCTGTTCGAATCTCGAGATCGACAAATAATTTATAATTTTTCTTTTTTTTTAAATAAATTTTATCTTTATTTCTCCATTTTTCCTAGAGTTACTATGAATCATTCCAAATCATATATTTCAAAACCATATTTTAAATTCAAATTATTTCTATATTTTATCGGAATTTTAAGAGTCAAGTTCCCGCACATGCGCAGAATCTATTAATATTCTTAGCATTGTGCTTTTAAAACCAGATTTACACAATACTTAAAACTTATTGCCGAGTCGTAATGAGAATCTTTGACCCTTCAGAAGCTCTCGAGGTACTCGTCTTGGTGGCTAGATCGGCAGGGTGTGTCGTTGTATTTTGCTGGTCTTCTGTTCGAATCTCGAGATCGACAAAGATTTTATAATTTTTCTTTTTTTTAAAATAAATTTTATCTTTATTTCTCCATTATTCATAGAATTACTATGAATCATTCCAAATTATATATTTCAAAACAATATTATAAATTTAAAATATTTCTATATTTTATAGGAATTTTAAGAGTCAAGTTCAAGCACATGCGCAGAATCTATTAATATTCTTAGCATTGTGCTTTTAAAACCAGATTTACACAATACTTAAAACTTATTGCCGAGTCTTAATGAGAATCCTTGACCCTTCAGAAGCTCTCGAGTTATGAGTCTTTGTGGCTAGATCGGCAGGGTGTGTCATTGTATTTTGCTGGTCTTCTGTTCGAATCTCGAGATCGAAAAATAATTTATAATTTTTCTTTTTTTTTAAATAAATTTTATTGTTATTTCTCCATTATTCATAGAGTTACTATGAATCATTCCAAATCATATATTTCAAAACCATATTTTAAATTAAAAATATTTCTATATTTTATAGGAATTTTAAGAGTCAAGTTCGCGCACATGCGCAGAATCTGTTAATATTCTTAGCATTGTGCTTTTAAAACCAGATTTACACAATACTTAAAAATTATTGCCGAGTCGTAATGAGAATCTTTCACCCTTCAGAAGCACTCGAGGTGCGAGTCTTGGTGGCTAGATTGGCAGGGTGTGTCATTGTATTTTGCTGGTCTTCTGTTCGAATCTCAAGATCGACAAATAATTTATAATTTTTCTTTTTTTTTAAATAAATTTTATCTTTATTTCTCCATTATTCATAGAGTTACTATGAATCATTCCAAATCATATATTTAAAAACCATATTTTAAATTCAAAATATTTCTATATTTTATATCAATTTTAAGAGTCAAATTCGCGCACATGCGCAGAATCTGTTAATATTCTTAGCATTGTGCTTTTAAAACCAGATTTACACAATACTTAAAACTTATTGCCGAGTCTTAATGAGAATCCTTGACCCTTCAGAAGCTCTCGAGGTACGAGTCTTTGTGGCTAGATCGGCAGGGTGTGTCATTGTATTTTGCTGGTCTTCTGTTCGAATCTCGAGATCGAAAAATAATTTATAATTTTTCTTTTTTTTTAAATAAATTTTATTGTTATTTCTCCATTATTCATAGAGTTACTATGAATCATTCCAAATCATATATTTCAAAACCATATTTTAAATTAAAAATATTTCTATATTTTATAGGAATTTTAAGAGTCAAGTTCGCGCACATGCGCAGAATCTGTTAATATTCTTAGCATTGTGCTTTTAAAACCAGATTTACACAATACTTAAAAATTATTGCCGAGTCGTAATGAGAATCTTTCACCCTTCAGAAGCACTCGAGGTACGAGTCTTGGTGGCTAGATTGGCAGGGTGTGTCATTGTATTTTGCTGGTCTTCTGTTCGAATCTCGAGATCGACAAATAATTTATAATTTTTCTTTTTTTTAAATAAATTTTATCTTTATTTCTCCATTATTCATAGAGTTACTATGAATCATAAGAAATCATATATTTAAAAACCATATTTTAAATTCACAATATTTCTATATTTTATATCAATTTTATGAGTCAAATTCGCGCACATGCGCAGAATCTGTTAATATTCTTAGCATTGTGCTTTTAAAACCAGATTTACACAATACTTAAAACTTATTGCCGAGTCTTAATGAGAATCCTTGACCCTTCAGAAGCTCTCGAGGTACGAGTCTCTGTGGCTAGATCGGCAGGGTGTGTCATTGTATTTTGCTGGTCTTCTGTTCGAATCTCGAGATCGAAAAATAATTTATAATTTTTCTTTTTTTTTAAATAAATTTTATTGTTATTTCTCCATTATTCATAGAGTTACTATGAATCATTCCAAATCATATATTTCAAAACCATATTTTAAATTAAAAATATTTCTATATTTTATAGGAATTTTAAGAGTCAAGTTCGCGCACATGCGCAGAATCTGTTAATATTCTTAGCATTGTGCTTTTAAAACCAGATTTACACAATACTTAATAATTATTGCCGAGTCGTAATGAGAATCTTTCACCCTTCAGAAGCACTCGAGGTACGAGTCTTGGTGGCTAGATTGGCAGGGTGTGTCATTGTATTTTGCTGGTCTTCTGTTCGAATCTCGAGATCGACAAATAATTTATAATTTTTCTTTTTTTTTAAATATATTTTATCTATATTTCTCCATTATTCATAGAGTTACTATGAATCATTCCAAATCATATATTTCAAAACAATATTATAAATTTAAAATATTTCTATATTTTATCGGAATTTTAAGAGTCAAGTTCGCGCACATGCGCAGAATCTGTTAATATTCTTAGCATTGTGCTTTTAAAACCAGATTTACACAATACTTAAAAATTATTGCCGAGTCGTAATGAGAATCTTTCACCCTTCAGAAGCACTCGAGGTACGAGTCTTGGTGGCTAGATTGGCAGGGTGTGTCATTGTATTTTGCTGGTCTTCTGTTCGAATCTCGAGATCGACAAATAATTTATAATTTTTCTTTTTTTTTAAATAAATTTTATCTTTATTTCTCCATTATTCATAGAGTTACTATGAATCATAAGAAATCATATATATAAAAACCATATTTTAAATTCAAAATATTTCTATATTTTATATCAATTTTATGAGTCAAATTCGCGCACATGCGCAGAATCTGTTAATATTCTTAGCATTGTGCTTTTAAAACCAGATTTACACAATACTTAAAACTTATTGCCGAGTCTTAATGAGAATCCTTGACCCTTCAGAAGCTCTCGAGGTACGAGTCTCTGTGGCTAGATCGGCAGGGTGTGTCATTGTATTTTGCTGGTCTTCTGTTCGAATCTCGAGATCGAAAAATAATTTATAATTTTTCTTTTTTTTTAAATAAATTTTATTGTTATTTCTCCATTATTCATAGAGTTACTATGAATCATTCCAAATCATATATTTCAAAACCATATTTTAAATTAAAAATATTTCTATATTTTATAGGAATTTTAAGAGTCAAGTTCGCGCACATGCTCAGAATCTGTTAATATTCTTAGCATTGTGCTTTTAAAACCAGATTTACACAATACTTAAAAATTATTGCCGAGTCGTAATGAGAATCTTTCACCCTTCAGAAGCACTCGAGGTACGAGTCTTGGTGGCTAGATTGGCAGGGTGTGTCATGGTATTTTGCTGGTCTTCTGTTCGAATCTCGAGATCGACAAATAATTTATAATTTTTCTTTTTTTTAAATAAATTTTATCTTTATTTCTCCATTATTCATAGAGTTACTATGAATCATAAGAAATCATATATATAAAAACCATATTTTAAATTCAAAATATTTCTATATTTTATATCAATTTTATGAGTCAAATTCGCGCACATGCGCAGAATCTGTTAATATTCTTAGCATTGTGCTTTTAAAACCAGATTTACACAATACTTAAAACTTATTGCCGAGCCTTAATGAGAATCCTTGACCCTTCAGAAGCTCTCGAGGTACGAGTCTCTGTGGCTAGATCGGCAGGGTGTGTCATTGTATTTTGCTGGTCTTCTGTTCGAATCTCGAGATCGAAAAATAATTTATAATTTTTCTTTTTTTTTAAATAAATTTTATTGTTATTTCTCCATTATTCATAGAGTTACTATGAATCATTCCAAATCATATATTTCAAAACCATATTTTAAATTAAAAATATTTCTATATTTTATAGGAATTTTAAGAGTCAAGTTCGCGCACATGCGCAGAATCTGTTAATATTCTTAGCATTGTGCTTTTAAAACCAGATTTACACAATACTTAAAAATTATTGCCGAGTCGTAATGAGAATCTTTCACCCTTCAGAAGCACTCGAGGTACGAGTCTTGGTGGCTAGATTGGCAGGGTGTGTCATTGTATTTTGATGGTCTTCTGTTCGAATCTCGAGATCGACAAATAATTTATAATTTTTCTTTTTTTTTAAATATATTTTACCTATATTTCTCCATTATTCATAGAGTTACTATGAATCATTCCAAATCATATATTTCAAAACAATATTATAAATTTAAAATATTTCTATATTTTATCGGAATTTTAAGAGTCAAGTTCGCGCACATGCGCAGAATCTATGAATATTCTTAGCATTGTGCTTTTAAAACCAGATTTACACAATACTTAAAACTTATTGCCGAGTCTTAATGAGAATCCTTGACCCTTCAGAAGCTCTCGAGGTACGAGTCTTTGTGGCTAGATCGGCAGGGTGTGTCATTGTATTTTGCTGGTCTTCTGTTCGAATCTCGAGATCGACAAATAATTTATAATTTTTCTTTTTTTTAAATAAATTTTATCTTTATTTCTCCATTATTCATAGAGTTACTATGAATCATTAGAAATCATATATTTAAAAACCATATTTTAAATTCAAAATATTTCTATATTTTATATCAATTTTAAGAGTCAAGTTCGCGCATATGCGCAGAATCTGTTAATATTCTTAGCATTGTGCTTTGAAAACCAGATTTACACAATACTTAAAACTTATTGCCGAGTCTTAATGAGAATCCTTGACCCTTCAGAAGCTCTCGAGGTACGAGTCTTTGTGGCTAGATCGGCAGGGTGTGTCATTGTATTTTGCTGGTCTTCTGTTCGAATCTCGAGATCGACAAAGATTTTATAATTTTTCTTTTTTTTTAAATAAATTTTATCTTTATTTCTCCATTATTCATAGAATTACTATGAATCATTCCAAATCATATATTTCAAAACAATATTATAAATTTAAAATATTTCTATATTTTATCGGAATTTTAAGAGTCAAATTCGTGCACATGCGCAGAATCTATTAATATTCTTAGCATTGTGCTTTTAAAACCAGATTTACACAATACTTAAAACTTATTGCCGAGTCGTACGAAGAATCTTTGACCCTTCAGAAGCACTTGAGGTACGAGTCTTGGTGGCTAGATCGGCAGGGTGTGTCATTGTATTTTGCTGGTCTTCTGTTCGAATCTCGAGATCGACAAATAATTTATAATTTTTCTTTTTTTTTAAATAAATTTTATTGTTATTTCTCCATTATTCATAGAGTTACTATGAATCATTCCAAATCATATATTTCAAAACAATATTATAAATTTAAAATATTTCTATATTTTATCGGAATTTTAAGAGTCAAGTTCGCGCACATGCGCAGAATCTGTTAATATTCTTAGCATTGTGCTTTTAAAACCAGATTTACACAATACTTAAAAATTATTGCCGAGTCGTAATGAGAATCTTTCACCCTTCAGAAGCACTCGAGGTACGAGTCTTGGTGGCTAGATTGGCAGGGTGTGTCATTGTATTTTGATGGTCTTCTGTTCGAATCTCGAGATCGACAAATAATTTATAATTTTTCTTTTTTTTTAAATATATTTTACCTATATTTCTCCATTATTCATAGAGTTACTATGAATCATTCCAAATCATATATTTCAAAACAATATTATAAATTTAAAATATTTCTATATTTTATCGGAATTTTAAGAGTCAAGTTCGCGCACATGCGCAGAATCTATGAATATTCTTAGCATTGTGCTTTTAAAACCAGATTTACACAATACTTAAAACTTATTGCCGAGTCTTAATGAGAATCCTTGACCCTTCAGAAGCTCTCGAGGTACGAGTCTTTGTGGCTAGATCGGCAGGGTGTGTCATTGTATTTTGCTGGTCTTCTGTTCGAATCTCGAGATCGACAAATAATTTATAATTTTTCTTTTTTTTAAATAAATTTTATCTTTATTTCTCCATTATTCATAGAGTTACTATGAATCATTAGAAATCATATATTTAAAAACCATATTTTAAATTCAAAATATTTCTATATTTTATATCAATTTTAAGAGTCAAGTTCGCGCATATGCGCAGAATCTGTTAATATTCTTAGCATTGTGCTTTGAAAACCAGATTTACACAATACTTAAAACTTATTGCCGAGTCTTAATGAGAATCCTTGACCCTTCAGAAGCTCTCGAGGTACGAGTCTTTGTGGCTAGATCGGCAGGGTGTGTCATTGTATTTTGCTGGTCTTCTGTTCGAATCTCGAGATCGACAAAGATTTTATAATTTTTCTTTTTTTTTAAATAAATTTTATCTTTATTTCTCCATTATTCATAGAATTACTATGAATCATTCCAAATCATATATTTCAAAACAATATTATAAATTTAAAATATTTCTATATTTTATCGGAATTTTAAGAGTCAAATTCGTGCACATGCGCAGAATCTATTAATATTCTTAGCATTGTGCTTTTAAAACCAGATTTACACAATACTTAAAACTTATTGCCGAGTCGTACGAAGAATCTTTGACCCTTCAGAAGCACTTGAGGTACGAGTCTTGGTGGCTAGATCGGCAGGGTGTGTCATTGTATTTTGCTGGTCTTCTGTTCGAATCTCGAGATCGACAAATAATTTATAATTTTTCTTTTTTTTTAAATAAATTTTATTGTTATTTCTCCATTATTCATAGAGTTACTATGAATCATTCCAAATCATATATTTCAAAACCATATTTTAAATTAAAAATATTTCTATATTTTATAGGAATTTTAAGAGTCAAGTTCGCGCACATGCGCAGAATCTGTTAATATTCTTAGCGTTGTGCTTTTAAAACCAGATTTACACAATACTTAAAAATTATTGCCGAGTCGTAATGAGAATCTTTCACCCTTCAGAAGCACTCGAGGTACGAGTCTTGGTGGCTAGATCGGCAGGGTGTGTCATTGTATTTTGCTGGTCTTCTGTTCCAATCTCGAGATCGACAAATAATTTATAATTTTTCTTTTTTTTTAAATAAATTTTATTGTTATTTCTCCATTATTCATAGAGTTACTATGAATCATTCCAATTCATATATTTAAAAACCATATTTTAAATTCAAAATATTTCTATATTTTATATCAATTTTAAGAGTCAAGTTCGCGCACATGCGCAGAATCTGTTAATATTCTTAGCATTGTGCTTTTAAAACCAGATTTACACAATACTTAAAACTTATTGCCGAGTCTTAATGAGAATCCTTGACCCTTCAGAAGCTCTCGAGGTACGAGTCTTTGTGGCTAGATCGGCAGGGTGTGTCATTGTATTTTGCTGGTCTTCTGTTCGAATCTCGAGATCGACAAATAATTTATAATTTTTCTTTTTTTTTAAATAAATTTTATCTTTATTTCTCCATTATTCATAGAGTTACTATGAATCATTCCAAATCATATATTTCAAAACCATATTTTAAATTCAAAATATTTCTATATTTTATCGGAATTTTAAGAGTCAAGTTCCCGCACATGCGCAGAATCTATTAATATTCTTAGCATTGTGCTTTTAAAACCAGATTTACACAATACTTAAAACTTATTGCCGAGTCTTAATGAGAATCCTTGACCCTTCAGAAGCTCTCGAGGTACGAGTCTTTGTGGCTAGATCGGCAGGGTGTGTCAATGTATTTTTCTGGTCTTCTGTTCGAATCTCGAGATCGACAAATAATTTATAATTTTTCTTTTTTTTTAAATAAATTTTATTGTTATTTCTCCATTATTCATAGAGTTACTATGAATCATTCCAATTCATATATTTAAAAACCATATTTTAAATTCAAAATATTTCTATATTTTATATCAATTTTAAGAGTCAAGTTCGCGCACATGCGCAGAATCTGTTAATATTCTTAGCATTGTGCTTTTAAAACCAGATTTACACAATACTTAAAACTTATTGCCGAGTCTTAATGAGAATCCTTGACCCTTCAGAAGCTCTCGAGGTACGAGTCTTTGTGGCTAGATCGGCAGGGTGTGTCATTGTATTTTGCTGGTCTTCTGTTCGAATCTCGAGATCGACAAATAATTTATAATTTTTCTTTTTTTTTAAATAAATTTTATCTTTATTTCTCCATTATTCATAGAGTTACTATGAATCATTCCAAATCATATATTTCAAAACCATATTTTAAATTCAAAATATTTCTATATTTTATCGGAATTTTAAGAGTCAAGTTCCCGCACATGCGCAGAATCTATTAATATTCTTAGCATTGTGCTTTTAAAACCAGATTTACACAATACTTAAAACTTATTGCCGAGTCTTAATGAGAATCCTTGACCCTTCAGAAGCTCTCGAGGTACGAGTCTTTGTGGCTAGATCGGCAGGGTGTGTCATTGTATTTTTCTGGTCTTCTGTTCGAATCTCGAGATCGACAAACAATTTATAATTTTTCTTTTTTTTAAATAAATTTTATCTTTATTTCTCCATTATTCATATTCATAGAGTTACTATGAATCATAAGAAATCATATATTTAAAAACCATATTTTAAATTCAAAATATTTCTATATTTTATATCAATTTTAAGAGTCAAATTCGCGCACATGCGCAGAATCTGTTAATGTTCTTAGCATTGTGCTTTTAAAACCAGATTTACACAATACTTAAAACTTATTGCCGAGTCTTAATGAGAATCCTTGACCCTTCAGAAGCTCTCGAGGTACGAGTCTTTGTGGCTAGATCGGCAGGGTGTGTCATTGTATTTTGCTGGTCTTCTGTTCCAATCTCGAGATCGACAAATAATTTATAATTTTTCTTTTTTTTAAATAAATTTTATCTTTATTTCTCCATTATTCATAGAGTTACTATGAATCATTAGAAATCATATATTTAAAAACCATATTTTAAATTCAAAATATTTCTATATTTTATATCAATTTTAAGAGTCAAGTTCGCTTACATGCGCAGAATCTGTTAATATTCTTAGCATTGTGCTTTTAAAACCAGATTTACACAATACTTAAAACTTATTGCCGAGTCTTAATGAGAATCCTTGACCCTTCAGAAGCTCTCGAGGTACGAGTTTTTGTGGCTAGATCGGCAGGGTGTGTCATTGTATTTTGCTGGTCTTCTGTTCGAATCTCGAGATCGACAAAGATTTTATAATTTTTCTTTTTTTAAAATAAATTTTATCTTTATTTCTCCATTATTCATAGAATTACTATGAATCATTCCAAATCATATATTTCAAAACAATATTATAAATTTAAAATATTTCTATATTTTATCGGAATTTTAAGAGTCAAATTCGTGCACATGCGCAGAATCTATTAATATTCTTAGCATTGTGCTTTTAAAACCAGATTTACACAATACTTAAAACTTATTGCCGAGTCGTACGAAGAATCTTTGACCCTTCAGAAGCACTTGAGGTACGAGTCTTGGTGGCTAGATCGGCAGGGTGTGTCATTGTATTTTGCTGGTCTTCTGTTCGAATCTCGAGATCGACAAATAATTTATAATTTTTCTTTTTTTTAAATAAATTTTATCTTTATTTCTCCATTATTCATAGAGTTACTATGAATCATTAGAAATCATATATTTAAAAACCATATTTTAAATTCAAAATATTTCTATATTTTATATCAATTTTAAGAGTCAAGTTCGCGCACATGCGCAGAATCTGTTAATATTCTTAGCATTGTGCTTTTAAAACCAGATTTACACAATACTTAAAACTTATTGCCGAGTCTTAATGAGAATCCTTGACCCTTCAGAAGCTCTCGAGGTACGAGTCTTTGTGGCTAAATCGGCAGGGTGTGTCTTTGTATTTTGCTGGTCTTCTGTTCGAATCTCGAGATCGACAAAGATTTTATAATTTTTCTTTTTTTTTAAATAAATTTTATCTTTATTTCTCCATTATTCATAGAATTACTATGAATCATTCCAAATCATATATTTCAAAACAATATTATAAATTTAAAATATTTCTATATTTTATCGGAATTTTAAGAGTCAAATTCGTGCACATGCGCAGAATCTATTAATATTCTTAGCATTGTGCTTTTAAAACCAGATTTACACAATACTTAAAACTTATTGCCGAGTCTTAATGACAATCCTTGACCCTTCAGAAGCTCTCGAGGTACGAGTCTTTGTGGCTAGATCGGCAGGGTGTGTCATTGTATTTTGCTGGTCTTCTGTTCGAATCTCGAGATCGACAAATAATTTATAATTTTTCTTTTTTTTTTAAATAAATTTTATTGTTATTTCTCCATTATTCATAGAGTTACTATGAATCATTCCAAATCATATATTTCAAAACAATATTATAAATTTAAAATATTTCTATATTTTATCGGAATTTTAAGAGTCAAGTTCGCTTACATGCGCAGAATCTGTTAATATTCTTAGCATTGTGCTTTTAAAACCAGATTTACACAATACTTAAAACTTATTGCCGAGTCTTAATGAGAATCCTTGACCCTTCAGAAGCTCTCGAGGTACGAGTTTTTGTGGCTAGATCGGCAGGGTGTGTCATTGTATTTTGCTGGTCTTCTGTTCGAATCTCGAGATCGACAAAGATTTTATAATTTTTCTTTTTTTTTAAATAAATTTTATCTTTATTTCTCCATTATTCATAGAATTACTATGAATCATTCCAAATCATATATTTCAAAACAATATTATAAATTTAAAATATTTCTATATTTTATCGGAATTTTAAGAGTCAAATTCGTGCACATGCGCAGAATCTATTAATATTCTTAGCATTGTGCTTTTAAAACCAGATTTACACAATACTTAAAACTTATTGCCGAGTCGTACGAAGAATCTTTGACCCTTCAGAAGCACTTGAGGTACGAGTCTTGGTGGCTAGATCGGCAGGGTGTGTCATTGTATTTTGCTGGTCTTCTGTTCGAATCTCGAGATCGACAAATAATTTATAATTTTTCTTTTTTTTAAATAAATTTTATCTTTATTTCTCCATTATTCATAGAGTTACTATGAATCATTAGAAATCATATATTTAAAAACCATATTTTAAATTCAAAATATTTCTATATTTTATATCAATTTTAAGAGTCAAGTTCGCGCACATGCGCAGAATCTGTTAATATTCTTAGCATTGTGCTTTTAAAACCAGATTTACACAATACTTAAAACTTATTGCCGAGTCTTAATGAGAATCCTTGACCCTTCAGAAGCTCTCGAGGTACGAGTCTTTGTGGCTAAATCGGCAGGGTGTGTCTTTGTATTTTGCTGGTCTTCTGTTCGAATCTCGAGATCGACAAAGATTTTATAATTTTTCTTTTTTTTTAAATAAATTTTATCTTTATTTCTCCATTATTCATAGAATTACTATGAATCATTCCAAATCATATATTTCAAAACAATATTATAAATTTAAAATATTTCTATATTTTATCGGAATTTTAAGAGTCAAATTCGTGCACATGCGCAGAATCTATTAATATTCTTAGCATTGTGCTTTTAAAACCAGATTTACACAATACTTAAAACTTATTGCCGAGTCTTAATGACAATCCTTGACCCTTCAGAAGCTCTCGAGGTACGAGTCTTTGTGGCTAGATCGGCAGGGTGTGTCATTGTATTTTGCTGGTCTTCTGTTCGAATCTCGAGATCGACAAATAATTTATAATTTTTCTTTTTTTTTAAATAAATTTTATTGTTATTTCTCCATTATTCATAGAGTTACTATGAATCATTCCAAATCATATATTTCAAAACCATATTTTAAATTAAAAATATTTCTATATTTTATAGGAATTTTAAGAGTCAAGTTCGCGCACATGCGCAGAATCTGTTAATATTCTTAGCGTTGTGCTTTTAAAACCAGATTTACACAATACTTAAAAATTATTGCCGAGTCGTAATGAGAATCTTTCACCCTTCAGAAGCACTCGAGGTACGAGTCTTGGTGGCTAGATCGGCAGGGTGTGTCATTGTATTTTGCTGGTCTTCTGTTCCAATCTCGAGATCGACAAATAATTTATAATTTTTCTTTTTTTTTAAATAAATTTTATTGTTATTTCTCTATTATTCATAGAGTTACTATGAATCATTCCAATTCATATATTTAAAAACCATATTTTAAATTCAAAATATTTCTATATTTTATATCAATTTTAAGAGTCAAGTTCGCGCACATGCGCAGAATCTGTTAATATTCTTAGCATTGTGCTTTTAAAACCAGATTTACACAATACTTAAAACTTATTGCCGAGTCTTAATGAGAATCCTTGACCCTTCAGAAGCTCTCGAGGTACGAGTCTTTGTGGCTAGATCGGCAGGGTGTGTCATTGTATTTTGCTGGTCTTCTGTTCGAATCTCGAGATCGACAAATAATTTATAATTTTTCTTTTTTTTTAAATAAATTTTATCTTTATTTCTCCATTATTCATAGAGTTACTATGAATCATTCCAAATCATATATTTCAAAACCATATTTTAAATTCAAAATATTTCTATATTTTATCGGAATTTTAAGAGTCAAGTTCCCGCACATGCGCAGAATCTATTAATATTCTTAGCATTGTGCTTTTAAAACCAGATTTACACAATACTTAAAACTTATTGCCGAGTCTTAATGAGAATCCTTGACCCTTCAGAAGCTCTCGAGGTACGAGTCTTTGTGGCTAGATCGGCAGGGCGTGTCAATGTATTTTTCTGGTCTTCTGTTCGAATCTCGAGATCGACAAATAATTTATAATTTTTCTTTTTTTTTAAATAAATTTTATTGTTATTTCTCCATTATTCATAGAGTTACTATGAATCATTCCAATTCATATATTTAAAAACCATATTTTAAATTCAAAATATTTCTATATTTTATATCAATTTTAAGAGTCAAGTTCGCGCACATGCGCAGAATCTGTTAATATTCTTAGCATTGTGCTTTTAAAACCAGATTTACACAATACTTAAAACTTATTGCCGAGTCTTAATGAGAATCCTTGACCCTTCAGAAGCTCTCGAGGTACGAGTCTTTGTGGCTAGATCGGCAGGGTGTGTCATTGTATTTTGCTGGTCTTCTGTTCGAATCTCGAGATCGACAAATAATTTATAATTTTTCTTTTTTTTTAAATAAATTTTATCTTTATTTCTCCATTATTCATAGAGTTACTATGAATCATTCCAAATCATATATTTCAAAACCATATTTTAAATTCAAAATATTTCTATATTTTATCGGAATTTTAAGAGTCAAGTTCCCGCACATGCGCAGAATCTATTAATATTCTTAGCATTGTGCTTTTAAAACCAGATTTACACAATACTTAAAACTTATTGCCGAGTCTTAATGACAATCCTTGACCCTTCAGAAGCTCTCGAGGTACGAGTCTTTGTGGCTAGATCGGCAGGGTGTGTCATTGTATTTTTCTGGTCTTCTGTTCGAATCTCGAGATCGACAAACAATTTATAATTTTTCTTTTTTTTAAATAAATTTTATCTTTATTTCTCCATTATTCATATTCATAGAGTTACTATGAATCATAAGAAATCATATATTTAAAAACCATATTTTAAATTCAAAATATTTCTATATTTTATATCAATTTTAAGAGTCAAATTCGCGCACATGCGCAGAATCTGTTAATGTTCTTAGCATTGTGCTTTTAAAACCAGATTTACACAATACTTAAAACTTATTGCCGAGTCTTAATGAGAATCCTTGACCCTTCAGAAGCTCTCGAGGTACGAGTCTTTGTGGCTAGATCGGCAGGGTGTGTCATTGTATTTTGCTGGTCTTCTGTTCCAATCTCGAGATCGACAAATAATTTATAATTTTTCTTTTTTTTAAATAAATTTTATCTTTATTTCTCCATTATTCATAGAGTTACTATGAATCATTAGAAATCATATATTTAAAAACCATATTTTAAATTCAAAATATTTCTATATTTTATATCAATTTTAAGAGTCAAGTTCGCTTACATGCGCAGAATCTGTTAATATTCTTAGCATTGTGCTTTTAAAACCAGATTTACACAATACTTAAAACTTATTGCCGAGTCTTAATGAGAATCCTTGACCCTTCAGAAGCTCTCGAGGTACGAGTTTTTGTGGCTAGATCGGCAGGGTGTGTCATTGTATTTTGCTGGTCTTCTGTTCGAATCTCGAGATCGACAAAGATTTTATAATTTTTCTTTTTTTTTAAATAAATTTTATCTTTATTTCTCCATTATTCATAGAATTACTATGAATCATTCCAAATCATATATTTCAAAACAATATTATAAATTTAAAATATTTCTATATTTTATCGGAATTTTAAGAGTCAAATTCGTGCACATGCGCAGAATCTATTAATATTCTTAGCATTGTGCTTTTAAAACCAGATTTACACAATACTTAAAACTTATTGCCGAGTCGTACGAAGAATCTTTGACCCTTCAGAAGCACTTGAGGTACGAGTCTTGGTGGCTAGATCGGCCGGGTGTGTCATTGTATTTTGCTGGTCTTCTGTTCGAATCTCGAGATCGACAAATAATTTATAATTTTTCTTTTTTTTAAATAAATTTTATCTTTATTTCTCCATTATTCATAGAGTTACTATGAATCATTAGAAATCATATATTTAAAAACCATATTTTAAATTCAAAATATTTCTATATTTTATATCAATTTTAAGAGTCAAGTTCGCGCACATGCGCAGAATCTGTTAATATTCTTAGCATTGTGCTTTTAAAACCAGATTTACACAATACTTAAAACTTATTGCCGAGTCTTAATGAGAATCCTTGACCCTTCAGAAGCTCTCGAGGTACGAGTCTTTGTGGCTAAATCGGCAGGGTGTGTCATTGTATTTTGCTGGTCTTCTGTTCGAATCTCGAGATCGACAAAGATTTTATAATTTTTCTTTTTTTTTAAATAAATTTTATCTTTATTTCTCCATTATTCATAGAATTACTATGAATCATTCCAAATCATATATTTCAAAACAATATTATAAATTTAAAATATTTCTATATTTTATCGGAATTTTAAGAGTCAAATTCGTGCACATGCGCAGAATCTATTAATATTCTTAGCATTGTGCTTTTAAAACCAGATTTACACAATACTTAAAACTTATTGCCGAGTCTTAATGACAATCCTTGACCCTTCAGAAGCTCTCGAGGTACGAGTCTTTGTGGCTAGATCGGCAGGGTGTGTCATTGTATTTTGCTGGTATTCTGTTCGAATCTCGAGATCGACAAATAATTTATAATTTTTCTTTTTTTTTAAATAAATTTTATTGTTATTTCTCCATTATTCATAGAGTTACTATGAATCATTCCAAATCATATATTTCAAAACCATATTTTAAATTAAAAATATTTCTATATTTTATTGGAATTTTAAGAGTCAAGTTCGCGCACATGCGCAGAATCTGTTAATATTCTTAGCATTGTGCTTTTAAAACCAGATTTACACAATACTTAAAAATTATTGCCGAGTCGTAATGAGAATCTTTCACCCTTCAGAAGCACTCGAGGTACGAGTCTTGGTGGCTAGATTGGCAGGGTGTGTCATTGTATTTTGCTGGTCTTCTGTTCGAATCTCGAGATCGACAAATAATTTATAATTTTTCTTTTTTTTAAATAAATTTTATCTTTATTTCTCCATTATTCATAGAGTTACTATGAATCATAAGAAATCATATATTTAAAAACCATATTTTAAATTCACAATATTTCTATATTTTATATCAATTTTATGAGTCAAATTCGCGCACATGCGCAGAATCTGTTAATATTCTTAGCAGTGTGCTTTTAAAACCAGATTTACACAATACTTAAAACTTATTGCCGAGTCTTAATGAGAATCCTTGACCCTTCAGAAGCTCTCGAGGTACGAGTCTCTGTGGCTAGATCGGCAGGGTGTGTCATTGTATTTTTCTGGTCTTCTGTTCGAATCTCGAGATCGACAAACAATTTATAATTTTTCTTTTTTTTAAATAAATTTTATCTTTATTTCTCCATTATTCATATTCATAGAGTTACTATGAATCATAAGAAATCATATATTTAAAAACCATATTTTAAATTCAAAATATTTCTATATTTTATATCAATTTTAAGAGTCAAATTCGCGCACATGCGCAGAATCTGTTAATGTTCTTAGCATTGTGCTTTTAAAACCAGATTTACACAATACTTAAAACTTATTGCCGAGTCTTAATGAGAATCCTTGACCCTTCAGAAGCTCTCGAGGTACGAGTCTTTGTGGCTAGATCGGCAGGGTGTGTCATTGTATTTTGCTGGTCTTCTGTTCCAATCTCGAGATCGACAAATAATTTACAATTTTTCTTTTTTTTAAATAAATTTTATCTTTATTTCTCCATTATTCATAGAGTTACTATGAATCATTAGAAATCATATATTTAAAAACCATATTTTAAATTCAAAATATTTCTATATTTTATATCAATTTTAAGAGTCAAGTTCGCTTACATGCGCAGAATCTGTTAATATTCTTAGCATTGTGCTTTTAAAACCAGATTTACACAATACTTAAAACTTATTGCCGAGTCTTAATGAGAATCCTTGACCCTTCAGAAGCTCTCGAGGTACGAGTTTTTGTGGCTAGATCGGCAGGGTGTGTCATTGTATTTTGCTGGTCTTCTGTTCGAATCTCGAGATCGACAAAGATTTTATAATTTTTCTTTTTTTTTAAATAAATTTTATCTTTATTTCTCCATTATTCATAGAATTACTATGAATCATTCCAAATCATATATTTCAAAACAATATTATAAATTTAAAATATTTCTATATTTTATCGGAATTTTAAGAGTCAAATTCGTGCACATGCGCAGAATCTATTAATATTCTTAGCATTGTGCTTTTAAAACCAGATTTACACAATACTTAAAACTTATTGCCGAGTCGTACGAAGAATCTTTGACCCTTCAGAAGCACTTGAGGTACGAGTCTTGGTGGCTAGATCGGCAGGGTGTGTCATTGTATTTTGCTGGTCTTCTGTTCGAATCTCGAGATCGACAAATAATTTATAATTTTTCTTTTTTTTAAATAAATTTTATCTTTATTTCTCCATTATTCATAGAGTTACTATGAATCATTAGAAATCATATATTTAAAAACCATATTTTAAATTCAAAATATTTCTATATTTTATATCAATTTTAAGAGTCAAGTTCGCGCACATGCGCAGAATCTGTTAATATTCTTAGCATTGTGCTTTTAAAACCAGATTTACACAATACTTAAAACTTATTGCCGAGTCTTAATGAGAATCCTTGACCCTTCAGAAGCTCTCGAGGTACGAGTCTTTGTGGCTAAATCGGCAGGGTGTGTCATTGTATATTGCTGGTCTTCTGTTCGAATCTCGAGATCGACAAAGATTTTATAATTTTTCTTTTTTTTTAAATAAATTTTATCTTTATTTCTCCATTATTCATAGAATTACTATGAATCATTCCAAATCATATATTTCAAAACAATATTATAAATTTAAAATATTTCTATATTTTATCGGAATTTTAAGAGTCAAATTCGTGCACATGCGCAGAATCTATTAATATTCTTAGCATTGTGCTTTTAAAACCAGATTTACACAATACTTAAAACTTATTGCCGAGTCTTAATGACAATCCTTGACCCTTCAGAAGCTCTCGAGGTACGAGTCTTTGTGGCTAGATCGGCAGGGTGTGTCATTGTATTTTGCTGGTCTTCTGTTCGAATCTCGAGATCGACAAATAATTTATAATTTTTCTTTTTTTTTAAATAAATTTTATTGTTATTTCTCCATTATTCATAGAGTTACTATGAATCATTCCAAATCATATATTTCAAAACCATATTTTAAATTAAAAATATTTCTATATTTTATAGGAATTTTAAGAGTCAAGTTCGCGCACATGCGCAGAATCTGTTAATATTCTTAGGATTGTGCTTTTAAAACCAGATTTACACAATACTTAAAAATTATTGCCGAGTCGTAATGAGAATCTTTCACCCTTCAGAAGCACTCGAGGTACGAGTCTTGGTGGCTAGATTGGCAGGGTGTGTCATTGTATTTTGCTGGTCTTCTGTTCGAATCTCGAGATCGACAAATAATTTATAATTTTTCTTTTTTTTAAATAAATTTTATCTTTATTTCTCCATTATTCATAGAGTTACTATGAATCATAAGAAAACATATATTTAAAAACCATATTTTAAATTCACAATATTTCTATATTTTATATCATTTTTATGAGTCAAATTCGCGCACATGCGCAGAATCTGTTAATATTCTTAGCATTGTGCTTTTAAAACCAGATTTACACAATACTTAAAACTTATTGCCGAGTCTTAATGAGAATCCTTGACCCTTCAGAAGCTCTCGAGGTACGAGTCTCTGTGGCTAGATCGGCAGGGCGTGTCATTGTATTTTGCTGGTCTTCTGTTCAAATCTCGAGATCGAAAAATAATTTATAATTTTTCTTTTTTTTTAAATAAATTGTATTGTTATTTCTCCATTATTCATAGAGTTACTATGAATCATTCCAAATCATATATTTCAAAACCATATTTTAAATTAAAAATATTTCTATATTTTATAGGAATTTTAAGAGTCAAGTTCGCGCACATGCGCAGAATCTGTTAATATTCTTAGCATTGTGCTTTTAAAACCAGATTTACACAATACTTAAAACTTATTGCCGAGTCTTAATGAGAATCCTTGACCCTTCAGAAGCTCTCGAGGTACGAGTCTTTGTGGCTAAATCGGCAGGGTGTGTCTTTGTATTTTGCTGGTCTTCTGTTCGAATCTCGAGATCGACAAAGATTTTATAATTTTTCTTTTTTTTTAAATAAATTTTATCTTTATTTCTCCATTATTCATAGAATTACTATGAATCATTCCAAATCATATATTTCAAAACAATATTATAAATTTAAAATATTTCTATATTTTATCGGAATTTTAAGAGTCAAATTCGTGCACATGCGCAGAATCTATTAATATTCTTAGCATTGTGCTTTTAAAACCAGATTTACACAATACTTAAAACTTATTGCCGAGTCTTAATGACAATCCTTGACCCTTCAGAAGCTCTCGAGGTACGAGTCTTTGTGGCTAGATCGGCAGGGTGTGTCATTGTATTTTGCTGGTCTTCTGTTCGAATCTCGAGATCGACAAATAATTTATAATTTTTCTTTTTTTTTAAATAAATTTTATTGTTATTTCTCCATTATTCATAGAGTTACTATGAATCATTCCAAATCATATATTTCAAAACCATATTTTAAATTAAAAATATTTCTATATTTTATAGGAATTTTAAGAGTCAAGTTCGCGCACATGCGCAGAATCTGTTAATATTCTTAGCGTTGTGCTTTTAAAACCAGATTTACACAATACTTAAAAATTATTGCCGAGTCGTAATGAGAATCTTTCACCCTTCAGAAGCACTCGAGGTACGAGTCTTGGTGGCTAGATCGGCAGGGTGTGTCATTGTATTTTGCTGGTCTTCTGTTCCAATCTCGAGATCGACAAATAATTTATAATTTTTCTTTTTTTTTAAATAAATTTTATTGTTATTTCTCTATTATTCATAGAGTTACTATGAATCATTCCAATTCATATATTTAAAAACCATATTTTAAATTCAAAATATTTCTATATTTTATATCAATTTTAAGAGTCAAGTTCGCGCACATGCGCAGAATCTGTTAATATTCTTAGCATTGTGCTTTTAAAACCAGATTTACACAATACTTAAAACTTATTGCCGAGTCTTAATGAGAATCCTTGACCCTTCAGAAGCTCTCGAGGTACGAGTCTTTGTGGCTAGATCGGCAGGGTGTGTCATTGTATTTTGCTGGTCTTCTGTTCGAATCTCGAGATCGACAAATAATTTATAATTTTTCTTTTTTTTTAAATAAATTTTATCTTTATTTCTCCATTATTCATAGAGTTACTATGAATCATTCCAAATCATATATTTCAAAACCATATTTTAAATTCAAAATATTTCTATATTTTATCGGAATTTTAAGAGTCAAGTTCCCGCACATGCGCAGAATCTATTAATATTCTTAGCATTGTGCTTTTAAAACCAGATTTACACAATACTTAAAACTTATTGCCGAGTCTTAATGAGAATCCTTGACCCTTCAGAAGCTCTCGAGGTACGAGTCTTTGTGGCTAGATCGGCAGGGCGTGTCAATGTATTTTTCTGGTCTTCTGTTCGAATCTCGAGATCGACAAATAATTTATAATTTTTCTTTTTTTTTAAATAAATTTTATTGTTATTTCTCCATTATTCATAGAGTTACTATGAATCATTCCAATTCATATATTTAAAAACCATATTTTAAATTCAAAATATTTCTATATTTTATATCAATTTTAAGAGTCAAGTTCGCGCACATGCGCAGAATCTGTTAATATTCTTAGCATTGTGCTTTTAAAACCAGATTTACACAATACTTAAAACTTATTGCCGAGTCTTAATGAGAATCCTTGACCCTTCAGAAGCTCTCGAGGTACGAGTCTTTGTGGCTAGATCGGCAGGGTGTGTCATTGTATTTTGCTGGTCTTCTGTTCGAATCTCGAGATCGACAAATAATTTATAATTTTTCTTTTTTTTTAAATAAATTTTATCTTTATTTCTCCATTATTCATAGAGTTACTATGAATCATTCCAAATCATATATTTCAAAACCATATTTTAAATTCAAAATATTTCTATATTTTATCGGAATTTTAAGAGTCAAGTTCCCGCACATGCGCAGAATCTATTAATATTCTTAGCATTGTGCTTTTAAAACCAGATTTACACAATACTTAAAACTTATTGCCGAGTCTTAATGACAATCCTTGACCCTTCAGAAGCTCTCGAGGTACGAGTCTTTGTGGCTAGATCGGCAGGGTGTGTCATTGTATTTTTCTGGTCTTCTGTTCGAATCTCGAGATCGACAAACAATTTATAATTTTTCTTTTTTTTAAATAAATTTTATCTTTATTTCTCCATTATTCATATTCATAGAGTTACTATGAATCATAAGAAATCATATATTTAAAAACCATATTTTAAATTCAAAATATTTCTATATTTTATATCAATTTTAAGAGTCAAATTCGCGCACATGCGCAGAATCTGTTAATGTTCTTAGCATTGTGCTTTTAAAACCAGATTTACACAATACTTAAAACTTATTGCCGAGTCTTAATGAGAATCCTTGACCCTTCAGAAGCTCTCGAGGTACGAGTCTTTGTGGCTAGATCGGCAGGGTGTGTCATTGTATTTTGCTGGTCTTCTGTTCCAATCTCGAGATCGACAAATAATTTATAATTTTTCTTTTTTTTAAATAAATTTTATCTTTATTTCTCCATTATTCATAGAGTTACTATGAATCATTAGAAATCATATATTTAAAAACCATATTTTAAATTCAAAATATTTCTATATTTTATATCAATTTTAAGAGTCAAGTTCGCTTACATGCGCAGAATCTGTTAATATTCTTAGCATTGTGCTTTTAAAACCAGATTTACACAATACTTAAAACTTATTGCCGAGTCTTAATGAGAATCCTTGACCCTTCAGAAGCTCTCGAGGTACGAGTTTTTGTGGCTAGATCGGCAGGGTGTGTCATTGTATTTTGCTGGTCTTCTGTTCGAATCTCGAGATCGACAAAGATTTTATAATTTTTCTTTTTTTTTAAATAAATTTTATCTTTATTTCTCCATTATTCATAGAATTACTATGAATCATTCCAAATCATATATTTCAAAACAATATTATAAATTTAAAATATTTCTATATTTTATCGGAATTTTAAGAGTCAAATTCGTGCACATGCGCAGAATCTATTAATATTCTTAGCATTGTGCTTTTAAAACCAGATTTACACAATACTTAAAACGTATTGCCGAGTCGTACGAAGAATCTTTGACCCTTCAGAAGCACTTGAGGTACGAGTCTTGGTGGCTAGATCGGCAGGGTGTGTCATTGTATTTTGCTGGTCTTCTGTTCGAATCTCGAGATCGACAAATAATTTATAATTTTTCTTTTTTTTAAATAAATTTTATCTTTATTTCTCCATTATTCATAGAGTTACTATGAATCATTAGAAATCATATATTTAAAAACCATATTTTAAATTCAAAATATTTCTATATTTTATATCAATTTTAAGAGTCAAGTTCGCGCACATGCGCAGAATCTGTTAATATTCTTAGCATTGTGCTTTTAAAACCAGATTTACACAATACTTAAAACTTATTGCCGAGTCTTAATGAGAATCCTTGACCCTTCAGAAGCTCTCGAGGTACGAGTCTTTGTGGCTAAATCGGCAGGGTGTGTCATTGTATTTTGCTGGTCTTCTGTTCGAATCTCGAGATCGACAAAGATTTTATAATTTTTCTTTTTTTTTAAATAAATTTTATCTTTATTTCTCCATTATTCATAGAATTACTATGAATCATTCCAAATCATATATTTCAAAACAATATTATAAATTTAAAATATTTCTATATTTTATCGGAATTTTAAGAGTCAAATTCGTGCACATGCGCAGAATCTATTAATATTCTTAGCATTGTGCTTTTAAAACCAGATTTACACAATACTTAAAACTTATTGCCGAGTCTTAATGACAATCCTTGACCCTTCAGAAGCTCTCGAGGTACGAGTCTTTGTGGCTAGATCGGCAGGGTGTGTCATTGTATTTTGCTGGTATTCTGTTCGAATCTCGAGATCGACAAATAATTTATAATTTTTCTTTTTTTTTAAATAAATTTTATTGTTATTTCTCCATTATTCATAGAGTTACTATGAATCATTCCAAATCATATATTTCAAAACCATATTTTAAATTAAAAATATTTCTATATTTTATAGGAATTTTAAGAGTCAAGTTCGCGCACATGCGCAGAATCTGTTAATATTCTTAGCATTGTGCTTTTAAAACCAGATTTACACAATACTTAAAAATTATTGCCGAGTCGTAATGAGAATCTTTCACCCTTCAGAAGCACTCGAGGTACGAGTCTTGGTGGCTAGATTGGCAGGGTGTGTCATTGTATTTTGCTGGTCTTCTGTTCGAATCTCGAGATCGACAAATAATTTATAATTTTTCTTTTTTTTAAATAAATTTTATCTTTATTTCTCCATTATTCATAGAGTTACTATGAATCATAAGAAATCATATATTTAAAAACCATATTTTAAATTCACAATATTTCTATATTTTATATCAATTTTATGAGTCAAATTCGCGCACATGCGCAGAATCTGTTAATATTCTTAGCAGTGTGCTTTTAAAACCAGATTTACACAATACTTAAAACTTATTGCCGAGTCTTAATGAGAATCCTTGACCCTTCAGAAGCTCTCGAGGTACGAGTCTCTGTGTCTAGATCGGCAGGGTGTGTCATTGTATTTTTCTGGTCTTCTGTTCGAATCTCGAGATCGACAAACAATTTATAATTTTTCTTTTTTTTAAATAAATTTTATCTTTATTTCTCCATTATTCATATTCATAGAGTTACTATGAATCATAAGAAATCATATATTTAAAAACCATATTTTAAATTCAAAATATTTCTATATTTTATATCAATTTTAAGAGTCAAATTCGCGCACATGCGCAGAATCTGTTAATGTTCTTAGCATTGTGCTTTTAAAACCAGATTTACACAATACTTAAAACTTATTGCCGAGTCTTAATGAGAATCCTTGACCCTTCAGAAGCTCTCGAGGTACGAGTCTTTGTGGCTAGATCGGCAGGGTGTGTCATTGTATTTTGCTGGTCTTCTGTTCCAATCTCGAGATCGACAAATAATTTACAATTTTTCTTTTTTTTAAATAAATTTTATCTTTATTTCTCCATTATTCATAGAGTTACTATGAATCATTAGAAATCATATATTTAAAAACCATATTTTAAATTCAAAATATTTCTATATTTTATATCAATTTTAAGAGTCAAGTTCGCTTACATGCGCAGAATCTGTTAATATTCTTAGCATTGTGCTTTTAAAACCAGATTTACACAATACTTAAAACTTATTGCCGAGTCTTAATGAGAATCCTTGACCCTTCAGAAGCTCTCGAGGTACGAGTTTTTGTGGCTAGATCGGCAGGGTGTGTCATTGTATTTTGCTGGTCTTCTGTTCGAATCTCGAGATCGACAAAGATTTTATAATTTTTCTTTTTTTTTAAATAAATTTTATCTTTATTTCTCCATTATTCATAGAATTACTATGAATCATTCCAAATCATATATTTCAAAACAATATTATAAATTTAAAATATTTCTATATTTTATCGGAATTTTAAGAGTCAAATTCGTGCACATGCGCAGAATCTATTAATATTCTTAGCATTGTGCTTTTAAAACCAGATTTACACAATACTTAAAACTTATTGCCGAGTCGTACGAAGAATCTTTGACCCTTCAGAAGCACTTGAGGTACGAGTCTTGGTGGCTAGATCGGCAGGGTGTGTCATTGTATTTTGCTGGTCTTCTGTTCGAATCTCGAGATCGACAAATAATTTATAATTTTTCTTTTTTTTAAATAAATTTTATCTTTATTTCTCCATTATTCATAGAGTTACTATGAATCATTAGAAATCATATATTTAAAAACCATATTTTAAATTCAAAATATTTCTATATTTTATATCAATTTTAAGAGTCAAGTTCGCGCACATGCGCAGAATCTGTTAATATTCTTAGCATTGTGCTTTTAAAACCAGATTTACACAATACTTAAAACTTATTGCCGAGTCTTAATGAGAATCCTTGACCCTTCAGAAGCTCTCGAGGTACGAGTCTTTGTGGCTAAATCGGCAGGGTGTGTCATTGTATATTGCTGGTCTTCTGTTCGAATCTCGAGATCGACAAAGATTTTATAATTTTTCTTTTTTTTTAAATAAATTTTATCTTTATTTCTCCATTATTCATAGAATTACTATGAATCATTCCAAATCATATATTTCAAAACAATATTATAAATTTAAAATATTTCTATATTTTATCGGAATTTTAAGAGTCAAATTCGTGCACATGCGCAGAATCTATTAATATTCTTAGCATTGTGCTTTTAAAACCAGATTTACACAATACTTAAAACTTATTGCCGAGTCTTAATGACAATCCTTGACCCTTCAGAAGCTCTCGAGGTACGAGTCTTTGTGGCTAGATCGGCAGGGTGTGTCATTGTATTTTGCTGGTCTTCTGTTCGAATCTCGAGATCGACAAATAATTTATAATTTTTCTTTTTTTTTAAATAAATTTTATTGTTATTTCTCCATTATTCATAGAGTTACTATGAATCATTCCAAATCATATATTTCAAAACCATATTTTAAATTAAAAATATTTCTATATTTTATAGGAATTTTAAGAGTCAAGTTCGCGCACATGCGCAGAATCTGTTAATATTCTTAGGATTGTGCTTTTAAAACCAGATTTACACAATACTTAAAAATTATTGCCGAGTCGTAATGAGAATCTTTCACCCTTCAGAAGCACTCGAGGTACGAGTCTTGGTGGCTAGATTGGCAGGGTGTGTCATTGTATTTTGCTGGTCTTCTGTTCGAATCTCGAGATCGACAAATAATTTATAATTTTTCTTTTTTTTAAATAAATTTTATCTTTATTTCTCCATTATTCATAGAGTTACTATGAATCATAAGAAAACATATATTTAAAAACCATATTTTAAATTCACAATATTTCTATATTTTATATCATTTTTATGAGTCAAATTCGCGCACATGCGCAGAATCTGTTAATATTCTTAGCATTGTGCTTTTAAAACCAGATTTACACAATACTTAAAACTTATTGCCGAGTCTTAATGAGAATCCTTGACCCTTCAGAAGCTCTCGAGGTACGAGTCTCTGTGGCTAGATCGGCAGGGCGTGTCATTGTATTTTGCTGGTCTTCTGTTCAAATCTCGAGATCGAAAAATAATTTATAATTTTTCTTTTTTTTTAAATAAATTTTATTGTTATTTCTCCATTATTCATAGAGTTACTATGAATCATTCCAAATCATATATTTCAAAACCATATTTTAAATTAAAAATATTTCTATATTTTATAGGAATTTTAAGAGTCAAGTTCGCGCACATGCGCAGAATCTGTTAATATTCTTAGCATTGTGCTTTTAAAACCAGATTTACACAATACTTAAAAATTATTGCCGAGTCGTAATGAGAATCTTTCACCCTTCAGAAGCACTCGAGGTACGAGTCTTGGTGGCTAGATTGGCAGGGTGTGTCATTGTATTTTGCTGGTCTTCTGTTCGAATCTCGAGATCGACAAATAATTTATAATTTTTCTTTTTTTTAAATAAATTTTATCTTTATTTCTCCATTATTCATAGAGTTACTATGAATCATAAGAAATCATATATTTAAAAACCATATTTTAAATTCACAATATTTCTATATTTTATATCAATTTTATGAGTCAAATTCGCGCACATGCGCAGAATCTGTTAATATTCTTAGCATTGTGCTTTTAAAACCAGATTTACACAATACTTAAAACTTATTGCCGAGTCTTAATGAGAATCCTTGACCCTTCAGAAGCTCTCGAGGTACGAGTCTCTGTGGCTAGATCGGCAGGGTGTGTCATTGTATTTTGCTGGTCTTCTGTTCAAATCTCGAGATCGAAAAATAATTTATAATTTTTCATTTTTTTTAAATAAATTTTATTGTTATTTCTCCATTATTCATAGAGTTACTATGAATCATTCCAAATCATATATTTCAAAACCATATTTTAAATTAAAAATATTTCTATATTTTATAGGAATTTTAAGAGTCAAGTTCGCGCACATGCGCAGAATCTGTTAATATTCTTAGCATTGTGCTTTTAAAACCAGATTTACACAATACTTAATAATTATTGCCGAGTCGTAATGAGAATCTTTCACCCTTCAGAAGCACTCGAGGTACGAGTCTTGGTGGCTAGATTGGCAGGGTGTGTCATTGTATTTTGCTGGTCTTCTGTTCGAATCTCGAGATCGACAAATAATTTATAATTTTTCTTTTTTTTTAAATATATTTTATCTATATTTCTCCATTATTCATAGAGTTACTATGAATCATTCCAAATCATATATTTCAAAACCAGATTTTAAATTCAAAATATTTCTATATTTTATCGGAATTTTAAGAGTCAAGTTCCCGCACATGCGCAGAATCTGTTAATATTCTTAGCATTGTGCTTTTAAAACCAGATTTACACAATACTTAAAAATTATTGCCGAGTCGTAATGAGAATCTTTCACCCTTCAGAAGCACTCGAGGTACGAGTCTTGGTGGCTAGATTGGCAGGGTGTGTCATTGTATTTTGCTGGTCTTCTGTTCGAATCTCGAGATCGACAAATAATTTATAATTTTTCTTTTTTTTAAATAAATTTTATCTTTATTTCTCCATTATTCATAGAGTTACTATGAATCATAAGAAATCATATATATAAAAACCATATTTTAAATTCAAAATATTTCTATATTTTATATCAATTTTATGAGTCAAATTCGCGCACATGCGCAGAATCTGTTAATATTCTTAGCATTGTGCTTTTAAAACCAGATTTACACAATACTTAAAACTTATTGCCGAGTCTTAATGAGAATCCTTGACCCTTCAGAAGCTCTCGAGGTACGAGTCTCTGTGGCTAGATCGGCAGGGTGTGTCATTGTATTTTGCTGGTCTTCTGTTCGAATCTCGAGATCGAAAAATAATTTATAATTTTTCTTTTTTTTTAAATAAATTTTATTGTTATTTCTCCATTATTCATAGAGTTACTATGAATCATTCCAAATCATATATTTCAAAACCATATTTTAAATTAAAAATATTTCTATATTTTATAGGAATTTTAAGAGTCAAGTTCGCGCACATGCGCAGAATCTGTTAATATTCTTAGCATTGTGCTTTTAAAACCAGATTTACACAATACTTAAAAATTATTGCCGAGTCGTAATGAGAATCTTTCACCCTTCAGAAGCACTCGAGGTACGAGTCTTGGTGGCTAGATTGGCAGGGTGTGTCATTGTATTTTGCTGGTCTTCTGTTCGAATCTCGAGATCGACAAATAATTTATAATTTTTCTTTTTTTTTAAATATATTTTATCTATATTTCTAAATTATTCATAGAGTTACTATGAATCATTCCAAATCATATATTTCAAAACAATATTATAAATTTAAAATATTTCTATATTTTATCGGAATTTTAAGAGTCAAGTTCGCGCACATGCGCAGAATCTATGAATATTCTTAGCATTGTGCTTTTAAAACCAGATTTACACAATACTTAAAACTTATTGCCGAGTCTTAATGAGAATCCTTGACCCTTCAGAAGCTCTCGAGGTACGAGTCTTTGTGGCTAGATCGGCAGGGTGTGTCATTGTATTTTGCTGGTCTTCTGTTCGAATCTCGAGATCGACAAATACTTTATAATTTTTCTTTTTTTTAAATAAATTTTATCTTTATTTCTCCATTATTCATAGAGTTACTATGAATCATTAGAAATCATATATTTAAAAACCATATTTTAAATTCAAAATATTTCTATATTTTATATCAATTTTAAGAGTCAAGTTCGCGCATATGCGCAGAATCTGTTAATATTCTTAGCATTGTGCTTTGAAAACCAGATTTACACAATACTTAAAACTTATTGCCGAGTCTTAATGAGAATCCTTGACCCTTCAGAAGCTCTCGAGGTACGAGTCTTTGTGGCTAGATCGGCAGGGTGTGTCATTGTATTTTGCTGGTCTTCTGTTCGAATCTCGAGATCGACAAAGATTTTATAATTTTTCTTTTTTTTTAAATAAATTTTATCTTTATTTCTCCATTATTCATAGAATTTCTATGAATCATTCCAAATCATATATTTCAAAACAATATTATAAATTTAAAATATTTCTATATTTTATCGGAATTTTAAGAGTCAAATTCGTGCACATGCGCAGAATCTATTAATATTCTTAGCATTGTGCTTTTAAAACCAGATTTAATCAATACTTAAAACTTATTGCCGAGTCGTACGAAGAATCTTTGACCCTTCAGAAGCACTTGAGGTACGAGTCTTGGTGGCTAGATCGGCAGGGTGTGTCATTGTATTTTGCTGGTCTTCTGTTCGAATCTCGAGATCGACAAATAATTTATAATTTTTCTTTTTTTTTAAATAAATTTTATTGTTATTTCTCCATTATTCATAGAGTTACTATGAATCATTCCAAATCATATATTTCAAAACCATATTTTAAATTAAAAATATTTCTATATTTTATAGGTATTTTAAGAGTCAAGTTCGCGCACATGCGCAGAATCTGTTAATATTCTTAGCGTTGTGCTTTTAAAACCAGATTTACACAATACTTAAAAATTATTGCCGAGTCGTAATGAGAATCTTTCACCCTTCAGAAGCACTCGAGGTACGAGTCTTGGTGGCTAGATTGGCAGGGTGTGTCATTGTATTTTGCTGGTCTTCTGTTTGAATCTCGAGATCGACAAATAATTTATAATTTTTCTTTTTTTTTAAATAAATTTTATCTTTATTTCTCCATTATTCATAGAGTTACTATGAATCATTCCAAATCATATATTTCAAAACCATATTTTAAATTCAAAATATTTCTATATTTTATCGGAATTTTAAGAGTCAAGTTCCCGCACATGCGCAGAATCTATTAATATTCTTAGCATTGTGCTTTTAAAACCAGATTTACACAATACTTAAAACTTATTGCCGAGTCTTAATGAGAATTCTTGACCCTTCAGAAGCTCTCGAGGTACGAGTCTTTGTGGCTAGATCGGCAGGGTGTGTCATTGTATTTTTCTGGTCTTCTGTTCGAATCTCGAGATCGACAAATAATTTATAATTTTTCTTTTTTTTTAAATAAATTTTATTGTTATTTCTCCATTATTCATAGAGTTACTATGAATCATTCCAATTCATATATTTAAAAACCATATTTTAAATTCAAAATATTTCTATATTTTATATCAATTTTAAGAGTCAAGTTCGCGCACATGCGCAGAATCTGTTAATATTCTTAGCATTGTGCTTTTAAAACCAGATTTACACAATACTTAAAACTTATTGCCGAGTCTTAATGAGAATCCTTGACCCTTCAGAAGCTCTCGAGGTACGAGTCTTTGTGGCTAGATCGGCAGGGTGTGTCATTGTATTTTGCTGGTCTTCTGTTCGAATCTCGAGATCGACAAATAATTTATAATTTTTCTTTTTTTTTAAATAAATTTTATCTTTATTTCTCCATTATTCATAGAGTTACTATGAATCATTCCAAATCATATATTTCAAAACCATATTTTAAATTCAAAATATTTCTATATTTTATCGGAATTTTAAGAGTCAAGTTCCCGCACATGCGCAGAATCTATTAATATTCTTAGCATTGTGCTTTTAAAACCAGATTTACACAATACTTAAAACTTATTGCCGAGTCTTAATGAGAATCCTTGACCCTTCAGAAGCTCTCGAGGTACGAGTCTTTGTGGCTAGATCGGCAGGGTGTGTCATTGTATTTTTCTGGTCTTCTGTTCGAATCTCGAGATCGACAAATAATTTATAATTTTTCTTTTTTTTTAAATAAATTTTATTGTTATTTCTCCATTATTCATAGAGTTACTATGAATCATTCCAATTCATATATTTAAAAACCATATTTTAAATTCAAAATATTTCTATATTTTATATCAATTTTAAGAGTCAAGTTCGCGCACATGCGCAGAATCTGTTAATATTCTTAGCATTGTGCTTTTAAAACCAGATTTACACAATACTTAAAACTTATTGCCGAGTCTTAATGAGAATCCTTGACCCTTCAGAAGCTCTCGAGGTACGAGTCTTTGTGGCTAGATCGGCAGGGTGTGTCTTTGTATTTTGCTGGTCTTCTGTTCGAATCTCGAGATCGACAAATAATTTATAATTTTTCTTTTTTTTTAAATAAATTTTATCTTTATTTCTCCATTATTCATAGAGTTACTATGAATCATTCCAAATCATATATTTCAAAACCATATTTTAAATTCAAAATATTTCTATATTTTATCGGAATTTTAAGAGTCAAGTTCCCGCACATGCGCAGAATCTATTAATATTCTTAGCATTGTGCTTTTAAAACCAGATTTACACAATACTTAAAACTTATTGCCGAGTCTTAATGAGAATCCTTGACCCTTCAGAAGCTCTCGAGGTACGAATCTTTGTGGCTAGATCGGCAGGGTGTGTCATTGTATTTTTCTGGTCTTCTGTTCGAATCTCGAGATCGACAAATAATTTATAATTTTTCTTTTTTTTTAAATAAATTTTATTGTTATTTCTCCATTATTCATAGAGTTACTATGAATCATTCCAATTCATATATTTAAAAACCATATTTTAAATTCAAAATATTTCTATATTTTATATCAATTTTAAGAGTCAAGTTCGCGCACATGCGCAGAATCTGTTAATATTCTTAGCATTGTGCTTTTAAAACCAGATTTACACAATACTTAAAACTTATTGCCGAGTCTTAATGAGAATCCTTGACCCTTCAGAAGCTCTCGAGGTACGAGTCTTTGTGGCTAGATCGGCAGGGTGTGTCATTGTATTTTGCTGGTCTTCTGTTCGAATCTCGAGATCGACAAATAATTTATAATTTTTCTTTTTTTTTAAATAAATTTTATCTTTATTTCTCCATTATTCATAGAGTTACTATGAATCATTCCAAATCATATATTTCAAAACCATATTTTAAATTCAAAATATTTCTATATTTTATCGGAATTTTAAGAGTCAAGTTCCCGCACATGCGCAGAATCTATTAATATTCTTAGCATTGTGCTTTTAAAACCAGATTTACACAATACTTAAAACTTATTGCCGAGTCTTAATGAGAATTCTTGACCCTTCAGAAGCTCTCGAGGTACGAGTCTTTGTGGCTAGATCGGCAGGGTGTGTCATTGTATTTTTCTGGTCTTCTGTTCGAATCTCGAGATCGACAAACAATTTATAATTTTTCTTTTTTTTAAATAAATTTTATCTTTATTTCTCCATTATTTATATTCATAGAGTTACTATGAATCATAAGAAATCATATATTTAAAAACCATATTTTAAATTCAAAATATTTCTATATTTTATATCAATTTTAAGAGTCAAATTCGCGCACATGCGCAGAATCTGTTAATATTCTTAGCATTGTGCTTTTAAAACCAGATTTACACAATACTTAAAACTTATTGCCGAGTCTTAATGAGAATCCTTGACCCTTCAGAAGCTCTCGAGGTACGAGTCTTTGTGGCTAGATCGGCAGGGTGTGTCATTGTATTTTGCTGGTCTTCTGTTCCAATCTCGAGATCGACAAATAATTTATAATTTTTCTTTTTTTTAAATAAATTTTATCTTTATTTCTCCATTATTCATAGAGTTACTATGAATCATTAGAAATCATATATTTAAAAACCATATTTTAAATTCAAAATATTTCTATATTTTATATCAATTTTAAGAGTCAAGTTCGCGCACATGCGCAGAATCTGTTAATATTCTTAGCATTGTGCTTTTAAAACCAGATTTACACAATACTTAAAACTTATTGCCGAGTCTTAATGAGAATCCTTGACCCTTCAGAAGCTCTCGAGGTACGAGTCTTTGTGGCTAAATCGGCAGGGTGTGTCATTGTATTTTGCTGGTCTTCTGTTCGAATCTCGAGATCGACAAAGATTTTATAATTTTTCTTTTTTTTTAAATAAATTTTATCTTTATTTCTCCATTATTCATAGAATTACTATGAATCATTCCAAATCATATATTTCAAAACAATATTATAAATTTAAAATATTTCTATATTTTATCGGAATTTTAAGAGTCAAATTCGTGCACATGCGCAGAATCTATTAATATTCTTAGCATTGTGCTTTTAAACCCAGATTTACACAATACTTAAAACTTATTGCCGAGTCGTACGAAGAATCTTTGACCCTTCAGAAGCACTTGAGGTACGAGTCTTGGTGGCTAGATCGGCAGGGTGTGTCATTTTATTTTGCTGGTCTTCTGTTCGAATCTCGAGATCGACAAATAATTTATAATTTTTCTTTTTTTTAAATAAATTTTATCTTTATTTCTCCATTATTCATAGAGTTACTATGAATCATTAGAAATCATATATTTAAAAACCATATTTTAAATTCAAAATATTTCTATATTTTATATCAATTTTAAGAGTCAAGTTCGCGCACATGCGCAGAATCTGTTAATATTCTTAGCATTGTGCTTTTAAAACCAGATTTACACAATACTTAAAACTTATTGCCGAGTCTTAATGAGAATCCTTGACCCTTCAGAAGCTCTCGAGGTACGAGTCTTTGTGGCTAAATCGGCAGGGTGTGTCATTGTATTTTGCTGGTCTTCTGTTCGAATCTCGAGATCGACAAAGATTTTATAATTTTTCTTTTTTTTTAAATAAATTTTATCTTTATTTCTCCATTATTCATAGAATTACTATGAATCATTCCAAATCATATATTTCAAAACAATATTATAAATTTAAAATATTTCTATATTTTATCGGAATTTTAAGAGTCAAATTCGTGCACATGCGCAGAATCTATTAATATTCTTAGCATTGTGCTTTTAAAACCAGATTTACACAATACTTAAAACTTATTGCCGAGTCTTAATGAGAATCCTTGACCCTTCAGAAGCTCTCGAGGTACGAATCTTTGTGGCTAGATCGGCAGGGTGTGTCATTGTATTTTTCTGGTCTTCTGTTCGAATCTCGAGATCGACAAATAATTTATAATTTTTCTTTTTTTTTAAATAAATTTTATTGTTATTTCTCCATTATTCATAGAGTTACTATGAATCATTCCAATTCATATATTTAAAAACCATATTTTAAATTCAAAATATTTCTATATTTTATATCAATTTTAAGAGTCAAGTTCGCGCACATGCGCAGAATCTGTTAATATTCTTAGCATTGTGCTTTTAAAACCAGATTTACACAATACTTAAAACTTATTGCCGAGTCTTAATGAGAATCCTTGACCCTTCAGAAGCTCTCGAGGTACGAGTCTTTGTGGCTAGATCGGCAGGGTGTGTCATTGTATTTTGCTGGTCTTCTGTTCGAATCTCGAGATCGACAAATAATTTATAATTTTTCTTTTTTTTTAAATAAATTTTATCTTTATTTCTCCATTATTCATAGAGTTACTATGAATCATTCCAAATCATATATTTCAAAACCATATTTTAAATTCAAAATATTTCTATATTTTATCGGAATTTTAAGAGTCAAGTTCCCGCACATGCGCAGAATCTATTAATATTCTTAGCATTGTGCTTTTAAAACCAGATTTACACAATACTTAAAACTTATTGCCGAGTCTTAATGAGAATTCTTGACCCTTCAGAAGCTCTCGAGGTACGAGTCTTTGTGGCTAGATCGGCAGGGTGTGTCATTGTATTTTTCTGGTCTTCTGTTCGAATCTCGAGATCGACAAACAATTTATAATTTTTCTTTTTTTTAAATAAATTTTATCTTTATTTCTCCATTATTCATATTCATAGAGTTACTATGAATCATAAGAAATCATATATTTAAAAACCATATTTTAAATTCAAAATATTTCTATATTTTATATCAATTTTAAGAGTCAAATTCGCGCACATGCGCAGAATCTGTTAATATTCTTAGCATTGTGCTTTTAAAACCAGATTTACACAATACTTAAAACTTATTGCCGAGTCTTAATGAGAATCCTTGACCCTTCAGAAGCTCTCGAGGTACGAGTCTTTGTGGCTAGATCGGCAGGGTGTGTCATTGTATTTTGCTGGTCTTCTGTTCCAATCTCGAGATCGACAAATAATTTATAATTTTTCTTTTTTTTAAATAAATTTTATCTTTATTTCTCCATTATTCATAGAGTTACTATGAATCATTAGAAATCATATATTTAAAAACCATATTTTAAATTCAAAATATTTCTATATTTTATATCAATTTTAAGAGTCAAGTTCGCTTACATGCGCAGAATCTGTTAATATTCTTAGCATTGTGCTTTTAAAACCAGATTTACACAATACTTAAAACTTATTGCCGAGTCTTAATGAGAATCCTTGACCCTTCAGAAGCTCTCGAGGCACGAGTTTTTGTGGCTAGATCGGCAGGGTGTGTCATTGTATTTTGCTGGTCTTCTGTTCGAATCTCGAGATCGACAAAGATTTTATAATTTTTCTTTTTTTTTAAATAAATTTTATCTTTATTTCTCCATTATTCATAGAATTACTATGAATCATTCCAAATCATATATTTCAAAACAATATTATAAATTTAAAATATTTCTATATTTTATCGGAATTTTAAGAGTCAAATTCGTGCACATGCGCAGAATCTATTAATATTCTTAGCATTGTGCTTTTAAAACCAGATTTACACAATACTTAAAACTTATTGCCGAGTCGTACGAAGAATCTTTGACCCTTCAGAAGCACTTGAGGTACGAGTCTTGGTGGCTAGATCGGCAGGGTGTGTCATTGTATTTTGCTGGTCTTCTGTTCGAATCTCGAGATCGACAAATAATTTATAATTTTTCTTTTTTTTAAATAAATTTTATCTTTATTTCTCCATTATTCATAGAGTTACTATGAATCATTAGAAATCATATATTTAAAAACCATATTTTAAATTCAAAATATTTCTATATTTTATATCAATTTTAAGAGTCAAGTTCGCGCACATGCGCAGAATCTGTTAATATTCTTAGCATTGTGCTTTTAAAACCAGATTTACACAATACTTAAAACTTATTGCCGAGTCTTAATGAGAATCCTTGACCCTTCAGAAGCTCTCGAGGTACGAGTCTTTGTGGCTAGATCGGCAGGGTGTGTCATTGTATTTTGCTGGTCTTCTGTTCGAATCTCGAGATCGACAAATAATTTATAATTTTTCTTTTTTTTTAAATAAATTTTATCTTTATTTCTCCATTATTCATAGAGTTACTATGAATCATTCCAAATCATATATTTCAAAACCATATTTTAAATTCAAAATATTTCTATATTTTATCGGAATTTTAAGAGTCAAGTTCCCACACATGCGCAGAATCTATTAATATTCTTAGCATTGTGCTTTTAAAACCAGATTTACACAATACTTAAAACTTATTGCCGAGTCTTAATGAGAATTCTTGACCCTTCAGAAGCTCTCGAGGTACGAGTCTTTGTGGCTAGATCGGCAGGGTGTGTCATTGTATTTTTCTGGTCATCTGTTCGAATCTCGAGATCGACAAACAATTTATAATTTTTCTTTTTTTTAAATAAATTTTATCTTTATTTCTCCATTATTCATATTCATAGAGTTACTATGAATCATAAGAAATCATATATTTAAAAACCATATTTTAAATTCAAAATATTTCTATATTTTATATCAATTTTAAGAGTCAAATTCGCGCACATGCGCAGAATCTGTTAATATTCTTAGCATTGTGCTTTTAAAACCAGATTTACACAATACTTAAAACTTATTGCCGAGTCTTAATGAGAATCCTTGACCCTTCAGAAGCTCTCGAGGTACGAGTCTTTGTGGCTAGATCGGCAGGGTGTGTCATTGTATTTTGCTGGTCTTCTGTTCCAATCTCGAGATCGACAAATAATTTATAATTTTTCTTTTTTTTAAATAAATTTTATCTTTATTTCTCCATTATTCATAGAGTTACTATGAATCATTAGAAATCATATATTTAAAAACCATATTTTAAATTCAAAATATTTCTATATTTTATATCAATTTTAAGAGTCAAGTTCGCTTACATGCGCAGAATCTGTTAATATTCTTAGCATTGTGCTTTTAAAACCAGATTTACACAATACTTAAAACTTATTGCCGAGTCTTAATGAGAATCCTTGACCCTTCAGAAGCTCTCGAGGCACGAGTTTTTGTGGCTAGATCGGCAGGGTGTGTCATTGTATTTTGCTGGTCTTCTGTTCGAATCTCGAGATCGACAAAGATTTTATAATTTTTCTTTTTTTTTAAATAAATTTTATCTTTATTTCTCCATTATTCATAGAATTACTATGAATCATTCCAAATCATATATTTCAAAACAATATTATAAATTTAAAATATTTCTATATTTTATCGGAATTTTAAGAGTCAAATTCGTGCACATGCGCAGAATCTATTAATATTCTTAGCATTGTGCTTTTAAAACCAGATTTACACAATACTTAAAAATTATTGCCCAGTCGTAATGAGAAACTTTCACCCTTCAGAAGCACTCGAGGTACGAGTCTTGGTGGCTAGATTGGCAGGGTGTGTCATTGTATTTTGCTGGTCTTCTGTTCGAATCTCGAGATCGACAAATAATTTATAATTTTTCTTTTTTTTAAATAAATTTTATCTTTATTTCTCCATTATTCATAGAGTTACTATGAATCATTCCAAATCATATATTTCAAAACCATATTTTAAATTCAAAATATTTCTATATTTTATCGGAATTTTAAGAGTCAAGTTCCCGCACATGCGCAGAATCTATTAATATTCTTAGCATTTTGCTTTTAAAACCAGATTTACACAATACTTAAAACTTATTGCCGAGTCTTAATGAGAATCCTTGACCCTTCAGAAGCTCTCGAGGTACGAGTCTTTGTGGCTAAATCGGCAGGGTGTGTCATTGTATTTTTCTGGTCTTCTGTTCGAATCTCGAGATCGACAAATAATTTATAATTTTTCTTTTTTTTAAATAAATTTTATCTTTATTTCTCCATTATTCATAGAATTACTATGAATCATTCCAAATCATATATTTCAAAACAATATTATAAATTTAAAATATTTCTATATTTTATCGAAATTTTAAGAGTCAAATTCGTGCACATGCGCAGAATCTATTAATATTCTTAGCATTGTGCTTTTAAAACCAGATTTACACAATACTTAAAAATTATTGCCGAGTCGTAATGAGAAACTTTCACCCTTCAGAAGCACTCGAGGTACGAGTCTTGGTGGCTAGATCGGCAGGGTGTGTCATTGTATTTTGCTGGTCTTCTGTTCGAATCTCGAGATCGACAAAGATTTTATAATTTTTCTTTTTTTTTTAAATAAATTTTATCTTTATTTCTCCATTATTCATAGAATTACTATGAATCATTCCAAATCATATATTTCAAAACAATATTATAAATTTAAAATATTTCTATATTTTATCGGAATTTTAAGAGTCAAATTCGTGCACATGCGCAGAATCTATTAATATTCTTAGCATTGTGCTTTTAAAACCAGATTTACACAATACTTAAAACTTATTGCCGAGTCTTAATGAGAATCCCTGACCCTTCAGAAGCTCTCGAGGTACGAGTCTTTGTGGCTAGATCGGCAGGGTGTGTCATTGTATTTTTCTGGTCTTCTGTTCGAATCTCGAGATCGACAAATAATTTATAATTTTTCTTTTTTTTAAATAAATTTTATCTTTATTTCTCCATTATTCATAGAATTACTATGAATCATTCCAAATCATATATTTCAAAACAATATTATAAATTTAAAATATTTCTATATTTTATCGGAATTTTAAGAGTCAAATTCGTGCACATGCGCAGAATCTATTAATATTCTTAGCATTGTGCTTTTAAAACCAGATTTACACAATACTTAAAACTTATTGCCGAGTCTTAATGAGAATCCTTGACCCTTCAGAAGCTCTCGAGGTACGAGTCTTTGTGGCTAGATCGGCAGGGTGTGTCATTGTATTTTGCTGGTCTTCTGTTCGAATCTCGAAATCGACAAAGATTTTATAATTTTTCTTTTTTTTTAAATAAATTTTATCTTTATTTCTCCATTATTCATAAAATTACTATGAATCATTCCAAATCATATATTTCAAAACAATATTATAAATTTAAAATATTTCTATATTTTATCGGAATTTTAAGAGTCAAATTCGTGCACATGCGCAGAATCTATTAATATTCTTAGCATTGTGCTTTTAAAACCAGATTTACACAATACTTAAAACTTATTGCCGAGTCGTACGAAGAATCTTTGACCCTTCAGAAGCACTTGAGGTACGAGTCTTTTTGGCTAGATCGGCAGGGTGTGTCATTGTATTTTGCTGGTCTTCTGTTCGAATCTCGAGATCGACAAATAATTTATAATTTTTCTTTTTTTTTAAATAAATTTTATTGTTATTTCTCCATTATTCATAGAGTTACTATGAATCATTCCAAATCATATATTTCAAAACCATATTTTAAATTCAAAATATTTCTATATTTTATATCAATTTTAAGAGTCAAGTTCGCGCACATGCGCAGAATCTGTTAATATTCTTAGCATTGTGCTTTTAAAACCAGATTTACACAATACTTAAAACTTATTGCCGAGTCTTAATGAGAATCCTTGACCCTTCAGAAGCTCTCGAGGTACGAGTCTTTGTGGCTAGATCGGCAGGGTGTGTCTTTGTATTTTGCTGGTCTTCTGTTCGAATCTCGAGATCGACAAATAATTTATAATTTTTCTTTTTTTTTAAATAAATTTTATCTTTATTTCTCCATTATTCATAGAGTTACTATGAATCATTCCAAATCATATATTTCAAAACCATATTTTAAATTCAAAATATTTCTATATTTTATCGGAATTTTAAGAGTCAAGTTCCCGCACATGCGCAGAATCTATTAATATTCTTAGCATTGTGCTTTTAAAACCAGATTTACACAATACTTAAAACTTATTGCCGAGTCTTAATGAGAATTCTTGACCCTTCAGAAGCTCTCGAGGTACGAGTCTTTGTGGCTAGATCGGCAGGGTGTGTCATTGTATTTTTCTGGTCTTCTGTTCGAATCTCGAGATCGACAAATAATTTATAATTTTTCTTTTTTTTTAAATAAATTTTATTGTTATTTCTCCATTATTCATAGAGTTACTATGAATCATTCCAATTCATATATTTAAAAACCATATTTTAAATTCAAAATATTTCTATATTTTATATCAATTTTAAGAGTCAAGTTCGCGCACATGCGCAGAATCTGTTAATATTCTTAGCATTGTGCTTTTAAAACCAGATTTACACAATACTTAAAACTTATTGCCGAGTCTTAATGAGAATCCTTGACCCTTCAGAAGCTCTCGAGGTACGAGTCTTTGTGGCTAGATCGGCAGGGTGTGTCATTGTATTTTGCTGGTCTTCTGTTCGAATCTCGAGATCGACAAATAATTTATAATTTTTCTTTTTTTTTAAATAAATTTTATCTTTATTTCTCCATTATTCATAGAGTTACTATGAATCATTCCAAATCATATATTTCAAAACCATATTTTAAATTCAAAATATTTCTATATTTTATCGGAATTTTAAGAGTCAAGTTCCCGCACATGCGCAGAATCTATTAATATTCTTAGCATTGTGCTTTTAAAACCAGATTTACACAATACTTAAAACTTATTGCCGAGTCTTAATGAGAATCCTTGACCCTTCAGAAGCTCTCGAGGTACGAGTCTTTGTGGCTAGATCGGCAGGGTGTGTCATTGTATTTTTCTGGTCTTCTGTTCGAATCTCGAGATCGACAAATAATTTATAATTTTTCTTTTTTTTTAAATAAATTTTATTGTTATTTCTCCATTATTCATAGAGTTACTATGAATCATTCCAATTCATATATTTAAAAACCATATTTTAAATTCAAAATATTTCTATATTTTATATCAATTTTAAGAGTCAAGTTCGCGCACATGCGCAGAATCTGTTAATATTCTTAGCATTGTGCTTTTAAAACCAGATTTACACAATACTTAAAACTTATTGCCGAGTCTTAATGAGAATCCTTGACCCTTCAGAAGCTCTCGAGGTACGAGTCTTTGTGGCTAGATCGGCAGGGTGTGTCTTTGTATTTTGCTGGTCTTCTGTTCGAATCTCGAGATCGACAAATAATTTATAATTTTTCTTTTTTTTTAAATAAATTTTATCTTTATTTCTCCATTATTCATAGAGTTACTATGAATCATTCCAAATCATATATTTCAAAACCATATTTTAAATTCAAAATATTTCTATATTTTATCGGAATTTTAAGAGTCAAGTTCCCGCACATGCGCAGAATCTATTAATATTCTTAGCATTGTGCTTTTAAAACCAGATTTACACAATACTTAAAACTTATTGCCGAGTCTTAATGAGAATCCTTGACCCTTCAGAAGCTCTCGAGGTACGAATCTTTGTGGCTAGATCGGCAGGGTGTGTCATTGTATTTTTCTGGTCTTCTGTTCGAATCTCGAGATCGACAAATAATTTATAATTTTTCTTTTTTTTTAAATAAATTTTATTGTTATTTCTCCATTATTCATAGAGTTACTATGAATCATTCCAATTCATATATTTAAAAACCATATTTTAAATTCAAAATATTTCTATATTTTATATCAATTTTAAGAGTCAAGTTCGCGCACATGCGCAGAATCTGTTAATATTCTTAGCATTGTGCTTTTAAAACCAGATTTACACAATACTTAAAACTTATTGCCGAGTCTTAATGAGAATCCTTGACCCTTCAGAAGCTCTCGAGGTACGAGTCTTTGTGGCTAGATCGGCAGGGTGTGTCATTGTATTTTGCTGGTCTTCTGTTCGAATCTCGAGATCGACAAATAATTTATAATTTTTCTTTTTTTTTAAATAAATTTTATCTTTATTTCTCCATTATTCATAGAGTTACTATGAATCATTCCAAATCATATATTTCAAAACCATATTTTAAATTCAAAATATTTCTATATTTTATCGGAATTTTAAGAGTCAAGTTCCCGCACATGCGCAGAATCTATTAATATTCTTAGCATTGTGCTTTTAAAACCAGATTTACACAATACTTAAAACTTATTGCCGAGTCTTAATGAGAATTCTTGACCCTTCAGAAGCTCTCGAGGGACGAGTCTTTGTGGCTAGATCGGCAGGGTGTGTCATTGTATTTTTCTGGTCTTCTGTTCGAATCTCGAGATCGACAAACAATTTATAATTTTTCTTTTTTTTAAATAAATTTTATCTTTATTTCTCCATTATTTATATTCATAGAGTTACTATGAATCATAAGAAATCATATATTTAAAAACCATATTTTAAATTCAAAATATTTCTATATTTTATATCAATTTTAAGAGTCAAATTCGCGCACATGCGCAGAATCTGTTAATATTCTTAGCATTGTGCTTTTAAAACCAGATTTACACAATACTTAAAACTTATTGCCGAGTCTTAATGAGAATCCTTGACCCTTCAGAAGCTCTCGAGGTACGAGTCTTTGTGGCTAGATCGGCAGGGTGTGTCATTGTATTTTGCTGGTCTTCTGTTCCAATCTCGAGATCGACAAATAATTTATAATTTTTCTTTTTTTTAAATAAATTTTATCTTTATTTCTCCATTATTCATAGAGTTACTATGAATCATTAGAAATCATATATTTAAAAACCATATTTTAAATTCAAAATATTTCTATATTTTATATCAATTTTAAGAGTCAAGTTCGCGCACATGCGCAGAATCTGTTAATATTCTTAGCATTGTGCTTTTAAAACCAGATTTACACAATACTTAAAACTTATTGCCGAGTCTTAATGAGAATCCTTGACCCTTCAGAAGCTCTCGAGGTACGAGTCTTTGTGGCTAAATCGGCAGGGTGTGTCATTGTATTTTGCTGGTCTTCTGTTCGAATCTCGAGATCGACAAAGATTTTATAATTTTTCTTTTTTTTTAAATAAATTTTATCTTTATTTCTCCATTATTCATAGAATTACTATGAATCATTCCAAATCATATATTTCAAAACAATATTATAAATTTAAAATATTTCTATATTTTATCGGAATTTTAAGAGTCAAATTCGTGCACATGCGCAGAATCTATTAATATTCTTAGCATTGTGCTTTTAAACCCAGATTTACACAATACTTAAAACTTATTGCCGAGTCGTACGAAGAATCTTTGACCCTTCAGAAGCACTTGAGGTACGAGTCTTGGTGGCTAGATCGGCAGGGTGTGTCATTTTATTTTGCTGGTCTTCTGTTCGAATCTCGAGATCGACAAATAATTTATAATTTTTCTTTTTTTTAAATAAATTTTATCTTTATTTCTCCATTATTCATAGAGTTACTATGAATCATTAGAAATCATATATTTAAAAACCATATTTTAAATTCAAAATATTTCTATATTTTATATCAATTTTAAGAGTCAAGTTCGCGCACATGCGCAGAATCTGTTAATATTCTTAGCATTGTGCTTTTAAAACCAGATTTACACAATACTTAAAACTTATTGCCGAGTCTTAATGAGAATCCTTGACCCTTCAGAAGCTCTCGAGGTACGAGTCTTTGTGGCTAAATCGGCAGGGTGTGTCATTGTATTTTGCTGGTCTTCTGTTCGAATCTCGAGATCGACAAAGATTTTATAATTTTTCTTTTTTTTTAAATAAATTTTATCTTTATTTCTCCATTATTCATAGAATTACTATGAATCATTCCAAATCATATATTTCAAAACAATATTATAAATTTAAAATATTTCTATATTTTATCGGAATTTTAAGAGTCAAATTCGTGCACATGCGCAGAATCTATTAATATTCTTAGCATTGTGCTTTTAAAACCAGATTTACACAATACTTAAAACTTATTGCCGAGTCTTAATGAGAATCCTTGACCCTTCAGAAGCTCTCGAGGTACGAATCTTTGTGGCTAGATCGGCAGGGTGTGTCATTGTATTTTTCTGGTCTTCTGTTCGAATCTCGAGATCGACAAATAATTTATAATTTTTCTTTTTTTTTAAATAAATTTTATTGTTATTTCTCCATTATTCATAGAGTTACTATGAATCATTCCAATTCATATATTTAAAAACCATATTTTAAATTCAAAATATTTCTATATTTTATATCAATTTTAAGAGTCAAGTTCGCGCACATGCGCAGAATCTGTTAATATTCTTAGCATTGTGCTTTTAAAACCAGATTTACACAATACTTAAAACTTATTGCCGAGTCTTAATGAGAATCCTTGACCCTTCAGAAGCTCTCGAGGTACGAGTCTTTGTGGCTAGATCGGCAGGGTGTGTCATTGTATTTTGCTGGTCTTCTGTTCGAATCTCGAGATCGACAAATAATTTATAATTTTTCTTTTTTTTTAAATAAATTTTATCTTTATTTCTCCATTATTCATAGAGTTACTATGAATCATTCCAAATCATATATTTCAAAACCATATTTTAAATTCAAAATATTTCTATATTTTATCGGAATTTTAAGAGTCAAGTTCCCGCACATGCGCAGAATCTATTAATATTCTTAGCATTGTGCTTTTAAAACCAGATTTACACAATACTTAAAACTTATTGCCGAGTCTTAATGAGAATTCTTGACCCTTCAGAAGCTCTCGAGGTACGAGTCTTTGTGGCTAGATCGGCAGGGTGTGTCATTGTATTTTTCTGGTCTTCTGTTCGAATCTCGAGATCGACAAACAATTTATAATTTTTCTTTTTTTTAAATAAATTTTATCTTTATTTCTCCATTATTCATATTCATAGAGTTACTATGAATCATAAGAAATCATATATTTAAAAACCATATTTTAAATTCAAAATATTTCTATATTTTATATCAATTTTAAGAGTCAAATTCGCGCACATGCGCAGAATCTGTTAATATTCTTAGCATTGTGCTTTTAAAACCAGATTTACACAATACTTAAAACTTATTGCCGAGTCTTAATGAGAATCCTTGACCCTTCAGAAGCTCTCGAGGTACGAGTCTTTGTGGCTAGATCGGCAGGGTGTGTCATTGTATTTTGCTGGTCTTCTGTTCCAATCTCGAGATCGACAAATAATTTATAATTTTTCTTTTTTTTAAATAAATTTTATCTTTATTTCTCCATTATTCATAGAGTTACTATGAATCATTAGAAATCATATATTTAAAAACCATATTTTAAATTCAAAATATTTCTATATTTTATATCAATTTTAAGAGTCAAGTTCGCTTACATGCGCAGAATCTGTTAATATTCTTAGCATTGTGCTTTTAAAACCAGATTTACACAATACTTAAAACTTATTGCCGAGTCTTAATGAGAATCCTTGACCCTTCAGAAGCTCTCGAGGCACGAGTTTTTGTGGCTAGATCGGCAGGGTGTGTCATTGTATTTTGCTGGTCTTCTGTTCGAATCTCGAGATCGACAAAGATTTTATAATTTTTCTTTTTTTTTAAATAAATTTTATCTTTATTTCTCCATTATTCATAGAATTACTATGAATCATTCCAAATCATATATTTCAAAACAATATTATAAATTTAAAATATTTCTATATTTTATCGGAATTTTAAGAGTCAAATTCGTGCACATGCGCAGAATCTATTAATATTAATAGCTCTCGAGGTACGAGTCTTTGTGGCTAGATCGGCAGGGTGTGTCATTGTATTTTGCTGGTCTTCTGTTCGAATCTCGAGATCGACAAATAATTTATAATTTTTCTTTTTTTTTAAATAAATTTTATCTTTATTTCTCCATTATTCATAGAGTTACTATGAATCATTCCAAATCATATATTTCAAAACCATATTTTAAATTCAAAATATTTCTATATTTTATCGGAATTTTAAGAGTCAAGTTCCCACACATGCGCAGAATCTATTAATATTCTTAGCATTGTGCTTTTAAAACCAGATTTACACAATACTTAAAACTTATTGCCGAGTCTTAATGAGAATTCTTGACCCTTCAGAAGCTCTCGAGGTACGAGTCTTTGTGGCTAGATCGGCAGGGTGTGTCATTGTATTTTTCTGGTCTTCTGTTCGAATCTCGAGATCGACAAACAATTTATAATTTTTCTTTTTTTTAAATAAATTTTATCTTTATTTCTCCATTATTCATATTCATAGAGTTACTATGAATCATAAGAAATCATATATTTAAAAACCATATTTTAAATTCAAAATATTTCTATATTTTATATCAATTTTAAGAGTCAAATTCGCGCACATGCGCAGAATCTGTTAATATTCTTAGCATTGTGCTTTTAAAACCAGATTTACACAATACTTAAAACTTATTGCCGAGTCTTAATGAGAATCCTTGACCCTTCAGAAGCTCTCGAGGTACGAGTCTTTGTGGCTAGATCGGCAGGGTGTGTCATTGTATTTTGCTGGTCTTCTGTTCCAATCTCGAGATCGACAAATAATTTATAATTTTTCTTTTTTTTAAATAAATTTTATCTTTATTTCTCCATTATTCATAGAGTTACTATGAATCATTAGAAATCATATATTTAAAAACCATATTTTAAATTCAAAATATTTCTATATTTTATATCAATTTTAAGAGTCAAGTTCGCTTACATGCGCAGAATCTGTTAATATTCTTAGCATTGTGCTTTTAAAACCAGATTTACACAATACTTAAAACTTATTGCCGAGTCTTAATGAGAATCCTTGACCCTTCAGAAGCTCTCGAGGCACGAGTTTTTGTGGCTAGATCGGCAGGGTGTGTCATTGTATTTTGCTGGTCTTCTGTTCGAATCTCGAGATCGACAAAGATTTTATAATTTTTCTTTTTTTTTAAATAAATTTTATCTTTATTTCTCCATTATTCATAGAATTACTATGAATCATTCCAAATCATATATTTCAAAACAATATTATAAATTTAAAATATTTCTATATTTTATCGGAATTTTAAGAGTCAAATTCGTGCACATGCGCAGAATCTATTAATATTCTTAGCATTGTGCTTTTAAAACCAGATTTACACAATACTTAAAAATTATTGCCCAGTCGTAATGAGAAACTTTCACCCTTCAGAAGCACTCGAGGTACGAGTCTTGGTGGCTAGATTGGCAGGGTGTGTCATTGTATTTTGCTGGTCTTCTGTTCGAATCTCGAGATCGACAAATAATTTATAATTTTTCTTTTTTTTAAATAAATTTTATCTTTATTTCTCCATTATTCATAGAGTTACTATGAATCATTCCAAATCATATATTTCAAAACCATATTTTAAATTCAAAATATTTCTATATTTTATCGGAATTTTAAGAGTCAAGTTCCCGCACATGCGCAGAATCTATTAATATTCTTAGCATTTTGCTTTTAAAACCAGATTTACACAATACTTAAAACTTATTGCCGAGTCTTAATGAGAATCCTTGACCCTTCAGAAGCTCTCGAGGTACGAGTCTTTGTGGCTAAATCGGCAGGGTGTGTCATTGTATTTTTCTGGTCTTCTGTTCGAATCTCGAGATCGACAAATAATTTATAATTTTTCTTTTTTTTAAATAAATTTTATCTTTATTTCTCCATTATTCATAGAATTACTATGAATCATTCCAAATCATATATTTCAAAACAATATTATAAATTTAAAATATTTCTATATTTTATCGAAATTTTAAGAGTCAAATTCGTGCACATGCGCAGAATCTATTAATATTCTTAGCATTGTGCTTTTAAAACCAGATTTACACAATACTTAAAAATTATTGCCGAGTCGTAATGAGAAACTTTCACCCTTCAGAAGCACTCGAGGTACGAGTCTTGGTGGCTAGATTGGCAGGGTGTGTCATTGTATTTTGCTGGTCTTCTGTTCGAATCTCGAGATCGACAAATAATTTATAATTTTTCTTTTTTTTAAATAAATTTTATCTTTATTTCTCCATTATTCATAGAGTTACTATGAATCATTCCAAATCATATATTTCAAAACCATATTTTAAATTCAAAATATTTCTATATTTTATCGGAATTTTAAGAGTCAAGTTCCCGCACATGCGCAGAATCTATTAATATTCTTAGCATTTTGCTTTTAAACCCAGATTTACACAATACTTAAAACTTATTGCCGAGTCTTAATGAGAATCCTTGACCCTTCAGAAGCTCTCGAGGTACGAGTCTTTGTGGGTAAATCGGCAGGGTGTGTCATTGTATTTTTCTGGTCTTCTGTTCGAATCTCGAGATCGACAAATAATTTATAATTTTTCTTTTTTTTAAATAAATTTTATTGTTATTTCTCCATTATTCATAGAGTTACTATGAATCATTCCAAATCATATATTTAAAAACCATATTTTAAATTCAAAATATTTCTATATTTTATATCAATTTTAAGAGTCAAGTTCGCGCACATGCGCAGAATCTGTTAATATTCTTAGCATTGTGCTTTTAAAACCAGATTTACACAATACTTAAAACTTATTGCCGAGTCTGAATGAGAATCCTTGACCCTTCAGAAGCTCTCGAGGTACGAGTCTTTGTGGCTAGATCGGCAGGGTGTGTCATTGTATTTTGCTGGTCTTCTGTTCGAATCTCGAGATCGACAAATAATTTATAATTTTTCTTTTTTTTAAATAAATTTTATCTTTATTTCTCCATTATTCATAGAGTTACTATGAATCATTAGAAATCATATATTTAAAAACCATATTTTAAATTCAAAATATTTCTATATTTTATATCAATTTTAAGAGTCAAGTTCGCGCACATGCGCAGAATCTGTTAATATTCTTAGCATTGTGCTTTTAAAACCAGATTTACACAATACTTAAAACTTATTGCCGAGTCTTAATGAGAATCCTTGACCCTTCAGAAGCTCTCGAGGTACGAGTCTTTGTGGCTAGATCGGCAGGGTGTGTCATTGTATTTTGCTGGTCTTCTGTTCGAATCTCGAGATCGACAAAGATTTTATAATTTTTCTTTTTTTTTTAAATAAATTTTATCTTTATTTCTCCATTATTCATAGAATTACTATGAATCATTCCAAATCATATATTTCAAAACAATATTATAAATTTAAAATATTTCTATATTTTATCGGAATTTTAAGAGTCAAATTCGTGCACATGCGCAGAATCTATTAATATTCTTAGCATTGTGCTTTTAAAACCAGATTTACACAATACTTAAAACTTATTGCCGAGTCTTAATGAGAATCCCTGACCCTTCAGAAGCTCTCGAGGTACGAGTCTTTGTGGCTAGATCGGCAGGGTGTGTCATTGTATTTTTCTGGTCTTCTGTTCGAATCTCGAGATCGACAAATAATTTATAATTTTTCTTTTTTTTAAATAAATTTTATCTTTATTTCTCCATTATTCATAGAATTACTATGAATCATTCCAAATCATATATTTCAAAACAATATTATAAATTTAAAATATTTCTATATTTTATCGGAATTTTAAGAGTCAAATTCGTGCACATGCGCAGAATCTATTAATATTCTTAGCATTGTGCTTTTAAAACCAGATTTACACAATACTTAAAACTTATTGCCGAGTCTTAATGAGAATCCTTGACCCTTCAGAAGCTCTCGAGGTACGAGTCTTTGTGGCTAGATCGGCAGGGTGTGTCATTGTATTTTGCTGGTCTTCTGTTCGAATCTCGAAATCGACAAAGATTTTATAATTTTTCTTTTTTTTTAAATAAATTTTATCTTTATTTCTCCATTATTCATAAAATTACTATGAATCATTCCAAATCATATATTTCAAAACAATATTATAAATTTAAAATATTTCTATATTTTATCGGAATTTTAAGAGTCAAATTCGTGCACATGCGCAGAATCTATTAATATTCTTAGCATTGTGCTTTTAAAACCAGATTTACACAATACTTAAAACTTATTGCCGAGTCGTACGAAGAATCTTTGACCCTTCAGAAGCACTTGAGGTACGAGTCTTTTTGGCTAGATCGGCAGGGTGTGTCATTGTATTTTGCTGGTCTTCTGTTCGAATCTCGAGATCGACAAATAATTTATAATTTTTCTTTTTTTTTAAATAAATTTTATTGTTATTTCTCCATTATTCATAGAGTTACTATGAATCATTCCAAATCATATATTTCAAAACCATATTTTAAATTCAAAATATTTCTATATTTTATATCAATTTTAAGAGTCAAGTTCGCGCACATGCGCAGAATCTGTTAATATTCTTAGCATTGTGCTTTTAAAACCAGATTTACACAATACTTAAAACTTATTGCCGAGTCTTAATGAGAATCCTTGACCCTTCAGAAGCTCTCGAGGTACGAGTCTTTGTGGCTAGATCGGCAGGGTGTGTCTTTGTATTTTGCTGGTCTTCTGTTCGAATCTCGAGATCGACAAATAATTTATAATTTTTCTTTTTTTTTAAATAAATTTTATCTTTATTTCTCCATTATTCATAGAGTTACTATGAATAATTCCAAATCATATATTTCAAAACCATATTTTAAATTCAAAATATTTCTATATTTTATCGGAATTTTAAGAGTCAAGTTCCCGCACATGCGCAGAATCTATTAATATTCTTAGCATTGTGCTTTTAAAACCAGATTTACACAATACTTAAAACTTATTGCCGAGTCTTAATGAGAATCCTTGACCCTTCAGAAGCTCTCGAGGTACGAATCTTTGTGGCTAGATCGGCAGGGTGTGTCATTGTATTTTTCTGGTCTTCTGTTCGAATCTCGAGATCGACAAATAATTTATAATTTTTCTTTTTTTTTAAATAAATTTTATTGTTATTTCTCCATTATTCATAGAGTTACTATGAATCATTCCAATTCATATATTTAAAAACCATATTTTAAATTCAAAATATTTCTATATTTTATATCAATTTTAAGAGTCAAGTTCGCGCACATGCGCAGAATCTGTTAATATTCTTAGCATTGTGCTTTTAAAACCAGATTTACACAATACTTAAAACTTATTGCCGAGTCTTAATGAGAATCCTTGACCCTTCAGAAGCTCTCGAGGTACGAGTCTTTGTGGCTAGATCGGCAGGGTGTGTCATTGTATTTTGCTGGTCTTCTGTTCGAATCTCGAGATCGACAAATAATTTATAATTTTTCTTTTTTTTTAAATAAATTTTATCTTTATTTCTCCATTATTCATAGAGTTACTATGAATCATTCCAAATCATATATTTCAAAACCATATTTTAAATTCAAAATATTTCTATATTTTATCGGAATTTTAAGAGTCAAGTTCCCGCACATGCGCAGAATCTATTAATATTCTTAGCATTGTGCTTTTAAAACCAGATTTACACAATACTTAAAACTTATTGCCGAGTCTTAATGAGAATTCTTGACCCTTCAGAAGCTCTCGAGGTACGAGTCTTTGTGGCTAGATCGGCAGGGTGTGTCATTGTATTTTTCTGGTCTTCTGTTCGAATCTCGAGATCGACAAACAATTTATAATTTTTCTTTTTTTTAAATAAATTTTATCTTTATTTCTCCATTATTTATATTCATAGAGTTACTATGAATCATAAGAAATCATATATTTAAAAACCATATTTTAAATTCAAAATATTTCTATATTTTATATCAATTTTAAGAGTCAAATTCGCGCACATGCGCAGAATCTGTTAATATTCTTAGCATTGTGCTTTTAAAACCAGATTTACACAATACTTAAAACTTATTGCCGAGTCTTAATGAGAATCCTTGACCCTTCAGAAGCTCTCGAGGTACGAGTCTTTGTGGCTAGATCGGCAGGGTGTGTCATTGTATTTTGCTGGTCTTCTGTTCGAATCTCGAGATCGACAAAGATTTTATAATTTTTCTTTTTTTTTTAAATAAATTTTATCTTTATTTCTCCATTATTCATAGAATTACTATGAATCATTCCAAATCATATATTTCAAAACAATATTATAAATTTAAAATATTTCTATATTTTATCGGAATTTTAAGAGTCAAATTCGTGCACATGCGCAGAATCTATTAATATTCTTAGCATTGTGCTTTTAAAACCAGATTTACACAATACTTAAAACTTATTGCCGAGTCTTAATGAGAATCCCTGACCCTTCAGAAGCTCTCGAGGTACGAGTCTTTGTGGCTAGATCGGCAGGGTGTGTCATTGTATTTTTCTGGTCTTCTGTTCGAATCTCGAGATCGACAAATAATTTATAATTTTTCTTTTTTTTAAATAAATTTTATCTTTATTTCTCCATTATTCATAGAATTACTATGAATCATTCCAAATCATATATTTCAAAACAATATTATAAATTTAAAATATTTCTATATTTTATCGGAATTTTAAGAGTCAAATTCGTGCACATGCGCAGAATCTATTAATATTCTTAGCATTGTGCTTTTAAAACCAGATTTACACAATACTTAAAACTTATTGCCGAGTCTTAATGAGAATCCTTGACCCTTCAGAAGCTCTCGAGGTACGAGTCTTTGTGGCTAGATCGGCAGGGTGTGTCATTGTATTTTGCTGGTCTTCTGTTCGAATCTCGAAATCGACAAAGATTTTATAATTTTTCTTTTTTTTTAAATAAATTTTATCTTTATTTCTCCATTATTCATAAAATTACTATGAATCATTCCAAATCATATATTTCAAAACAATATTATAAATTTAAAATATTTCTATATTTTATCGGAATTTTAAGAGTCAAATTCGTGCACATGCGCAGAATCTATTAATATTCTTAGCATTGTGCTTTTAAAACCAGATTTACACAATACTTAAAACTTATTGCCGAGTCGTACGAAGAATCTTTGACCCTTCAGAAGCACTTGAGGTACGAGTCTTTTTGGCTAGATCGGCAGGGTGTGTCATTGTATTTTGCTGGTCTTCTGTTCGAATCTCGAGATCGACAAATAATTTATAATTTTTCTTTTTTTTTAAATAAATTTTATTGTTATTTCTCCATTATTCATAGAGTTACTATGAATCATTCCAAATCATATATTTCAAAACCATATTTTAAATTCAAAATATTTCTATATTTTATATCAATTTTAAGAGTCAAGTTCGCGCACATGCGCAGAATCTGTTAATATTCTTAGCATTGTGCTTTTAAAACCAGATTTACACAATACTTAAAACTTATTGCCGAGTCTTAATGAGAATCCTTGACCCTTCAGAAGCTCTCGAGGTACGAGTCTTTGTGGCTAGATCGGCAGGGTGTGTCTTTGTATTTTGCTGGTCTTCTGTTCGAATCTCGAGATCGACAAATAATTTATAATTTTTCTTTTTTTTTAAATAAATTTTATCTTTATTTCTCCATTATTCATAGAGTTACTATGAATAATTCCAAATCATATATTTCAAAACCATATTTTAAATTCAAAATATTTCTATATTTTATCGGAATTTTAAGAGTCAAGTTCCCGCACATGCGCAGAATCTATTAATATTCTTAGCATTGTGCTTTTAAAACCAGATTTACACAATACTTAAAACTTATTGCCGAGTCTTAATGAGAATCCTTGACCCTTCAGAAGCTCTCGAGGTACGAATCTTTGTGGCTAGATCGGCAGGGTGTGTCATTGTATTTTTCTGGTCTTCTGTTCGAATCTCGAGATCGACAAATAATTTATAATTTTTCTTTTTTTTTAAATAAATTTTATTGTTATTTCTCCATTATTCATAGAGTTACTATGAATCATTCCAATTCATATATTTAAAAACCATATTTTAAATTCAAAATATTTCTATATTTTATATCAATTTTAAGAGTCAAGTTCGCGCACATGCGCAGAATCTGTTAATATTCTTAGCATTGTGCTTTTAAAACCAGATTTACACAATACTTAAAACTTATTGCCGAGTCTTAATGAGAATCCTTGACCCTTCAGAAGCTCTCGAGGTACGAGTCTTTGTGGCTAGATCGGCAGGGTGTGTCATTGTATTTTGCTGGTCTTCTGTTCGAATCTCGAGATCGACAAATAATTTATAATTTTTCTTTTTTTTTAAATAAATTTTATCTTTATTTCTCCATTATTCATAGAGTTACTATGAATCATTCCAAATCATATATTTCAAAACCATATTTTAAATTCAAAATATTTCTATATTTTATCGGAATTTTAAGAGTCAAGTTCCCGCACATGCGCAGAATCTATTAATATTCTTAGCATTGTGCTTTTAAAACCAGATTTACACAATACTTAAAACTTATTGCCGAGTCTTAATGAGAATTCTTGACCCTTCAGAAGCTCTCGAGGTACGAGTCTTTGTGGCTAGATCGGCAGGGTGTGTCATTGTATTTTTCTGGTCTTCTGTTCGAATCTCGAGATCGACAAACAATTTATAATTTTTCTTTTTTTTAAATAAATTTTATCTTTATTTCTCCATTATTTATATTCATAGAGTTACTATGAATCATAAGAAATCATATATTTAAAAACCATATTTTAAATTCAAAATATTTCTATATTTTATATCAATTTTAAGAGTCAAATTCGCGCACATGCGCAGAATCTGTTAATATTCTTAGCATTGTGCTTTTAAAACCAGATTTACACAATACTTAAAACTTATTGCCGAGTCTTAATGAGAATCCTTGACCCTTCAGAAGCTCTCGAGGTACGAGTCTTTGTGGCTAGATCGGCAGGGTGTGTCATTGTATTTTGCTGGTCTTCTGTTCCAATCTCGAGATCGACAAATAATTTATAATTTTTCTTTTTTTTAAATAAATTTTATCTTTATTTCTCCATTATTCATAGAGTTATATGAATCATTAGAAATCATATATTTAAAAACCATATTTTAAATTCAAAATATTTCTATATTTTATATCAATTTTAAGAGTCAAGTTCGCGCACATGCGCAGAATCTGTTAATATTCTTAGCATTGTGCTTTTAAAACCAGATTTACACAATACTTAAAACTTATTGCCGAGTCTTAATGAGAATCCTTGACCCTTCAGAAGCTCTCGAGGTACGAGTCTTTGTGGCTAAATCGGCAGGGTGTGTCATTGTATTTTGCTGGTCTTCTGTTCGAATCTCGAGATCGACAAAGATTTTATAATTTTTCTTTTTTTTTAAATAAATTTTATCTTTATTTCTCCATTATTCATAGAATTACTATGAATCATTCCAAATCATATATTTCAAAACAATATTATAAATTTAAAATATTTCTATATTTTATCGGAATTTTAAGAGTCAAATTCGTGCACATGCGCAGAATCTATTAATATTCTTAGCATTGTGCTTTTAAACCCAGATTTACACAATACTTAAAACTTATTGCCGAGTCGTACGAAGAATCTTTGACCCTTCAGAAGCACTTGAGGTACGAGTCTTGGTGGCTAGATCGGCAGGGTGTGTCATTTTATTTTGCTGGTCTTCTGTTCGAATCTCGAGATCGACAAATAATTTATAATTTTTCTTTTTTTTAAATAAATTTTATCTTTATTTCTCCATTATTCATAGAGTTACTATGAATCATTAGAAATCATATATTTAAAAACCATATTTTAAATTCAAAATATTTCTATATTTTATATCAATTTTAAGAGTCAAGTTCGCGCACATGCGCAGAATCTGTTAATATTCTTAGCATTGTGCTTTTAAAACCAGATTTACACAATACTTAAAACTTATTGCCGAGTCTTAATGAGAATCCTTGACCCTTCAGAAGCTCTCGAGGTACGAGTCTTTGTGGCTAAATCGGCAGGGTGTGTCATTGTATTTTGCTGGTCTTCTGTTCGAATCTCGAGATCGACAAAGATTTTATAATTTTTCTTTTTTTTTAAATAAATTTTATCTTTATTTCTCCATTATTCATAGAATTACTATGAATCATTCCAAATCATATATTTCAAAACAATATTATAAATTTAAAATATTTCTATATTTTATCGGAATTTTAAGAGTCAAATTCGTGCACATGCGCAGAATCTATTAATATTCTTAGCATTGTGCTTTTAAAACCAGATTTACACAATACTTAAAACTTATTGCCGAGTCTTAATGAGAATCCTTGACCCTTCAGAAGCTCTCGAGGTACGAATCTTTGTGGCTAGATCGGCAGGGTGTGTCATTGTATTTTTCTGGTCTTCTGTTCGAATCTCGAGATCGACAAATAATTTATAATTTTTCTTTTTTTTTAAATAAATTTTATTGTTATTTCTCCATTATTCATAGAGTTACTATGAATCATTCCAATTCATATATTTAAAAACCATATTTTAAATTCAAAATATTTCTATATTTTATATCAATTTTAAGAGTCAAGTTCGCGCACATGCGCAGAATCTGTTAATATTCTTAGCATTGTGCTTTTAAAACCAGATTTACACAATACTTAAAACTTATTGCCGAGTCTTAATGAGAATCCTTGACCCTTCAGAAGCTCTCGAGGTACGAGTCTTTGTGGCTAGATCGGCAGGGTGTGTCATTGTATTTTGCTGGTCTTCTGTTCGAATCTCGAGATCGACAAATAATTTATAATTTTTCTTTTTTTTTAAATAAATTTTATCTTTATTTCTCCATTATTCATAGAGTTACTATGAATCATTCCAAATCATATATTTCAAAACCATATTTTAAATTCAAAATATTTCTATATTTTATCGGAATTTTAAGAGTCAAGTTCCCGCACATGCGCAGAATCTATTAATATTCTTAGCATTGTGCTTTTAAAACCAGATTTACACAATACTTAAAACTTATTGCCGAGTCTTAATGAGAATTCTTGACCCTTCAGAAGCTCTCGAGGTACGAGTCTTTGTGGCTAGATCGGCAGGGTGTGTCATTGTATTTTTCTGGTCTTCTGTTCGAATCTCGAGATCGACAAACAATTTATAATTTTTCTTTTTTTTAAATAAATTTTATCTTTATTTCTCCATTATTCATATTCATAGAGTTACTATGAATCATAAGAAATCATATATTTAAAAACCATATTTTAAATTCAAAATATTTCTATATTTTATATCAATTTTAAGAGTCAAATTCGCGCACATGCGCAGAATCTGTTAATATTCTTAGCATTGTGCTTTTAAAACCAGATTTACACAATACTTAAAACTTATTGCCGAGTCTTAATGAGAATCCTTGACCCTTCAGAAGCTCTCGAGGTACGAGTCTTTGTGGCTAGATCGGCAGGGTGTGTCATTGTATTTTGCTGGTCTTCTGTTCCAATCTCGAGATCGACAAATAATTTATAATTTTTCTTTTTTTTAAATAAATTTTATCTTTATTTCTCCATTATTCATAGAGTTACTATGAATCATTAGAAATCATATATTTAAAAACCATATTTTAAATTCAAAATATTTCTATATTTTATATCAATTTTAAGAGTCAAGTTCGCTTACATGCGCAGAATCTGTTAATATTCTTAGCATTGTGCTTTTAAAACCAGATTTACACAATACTTAAAACTTATTGCCGAGTCTTAATGAGAATCCTTGACCCTTCAGAAGCTCTCGAGGCACGAGTTTTTGTGGCTAGATCGGCAGGGTGTGTCATTGTATTTTGCTGGTCTTCTGTTCGAATCTCGAGATCGACAAAGATTTTATAATTTTTCTTTTTTTTTAAATAAATTTTATCTTTATTTCTCCATTATTCATAGAATTACTATGAATCATTCCAAATCATATATTTCAAAACAATATTATAAATTTAAAATATTTCTATATTTTATCGGAATTTTAAGAGTCAAATTCGTGCACATGCGCAGAATCTATTAATATTCTTAGCATTGTGCTTTTAAAACCAGATTTACACAATACTTAAAAATTATTGCCCAGTCGTAATGAGAAACTTTCACCCTTCAGAAGCACTCGAGGTACGAGTCTTGGTGGCTAGATTGGCAGGGTGTGTCATTGTATTTTGCTGGTCTTCTGTTCGAATCTCGAGATCGACAAATAATTTATAATTTTTCTTTTTTTTAAATAAATTTTATCTTTATTTCTCCATTATTCATAGAGTTACTATGAATCATTCCAAATCATATATTTCAAAACCATATTTTAAATTCAAAATATTTCTATATTTTATCGGAATTTTAAGAGTCAAGTTCCCGCACATGCGCAGAATCTATTAATATTCTTAGCATTTTGCTTTTAAAACCAGATTTACACAATACTTAAAACTTATTGCCGAGTCTTAATGAGAATCCTTGACCCTTCAGAAGCTCTCGAGGTACGAGTCTTTGTGGCTAAATCGGCAGGGTGTGTCATTGTATTTTTCTGGTCTTCTGTTCGAATCTCGAGATCGACAAATAATTTATAATTTTTCTTTTTTTTAAATAAATTTTATCTTTATTTCTCCATTATTCATAGAATTACTATGAATCATTCCAAATCATATATTTCAAAACAATATTATAAATTTAAAATATTTCTATATTTTATCGAAATTTTAAGAGTCAAATTCGTGCACATGCGCAGAATCTATTAATATTCTTAGCATTGTGCTTTTAAAACCAGATTTACACAATACTTAAAAATTATTGCCGAGTCGTAATGAGAAACTTTCACCCTTCAGAAGCACTCGAGGTACGAGTCTTGGTGGCTAGATTGGCAGGGTGTGTCATTGTATTTTGCTGGTCTTCTGTTCGAATCTCGAGATCGACAAATAATTTATAATTTTTCTTTTTTTTAAATAAATTTTATCTTTATTTCTCCATTATTCATAGAGTTACTATGAATCATTCCAAATCATATATTTCAAAACCATATTTTAAATTCAAAATATTTCTATATTTTATCGGAATTTTAAGAGTCAAGTTCCCGCACATGCGCAGAATCTATTAATATTCTTAGCATTTTGCTTTTAAACCCAGATTTACACAATACTTAAAACTTATTGCCGAGTCTTAATGAGAATCCTTGACCCTTCAGAAGCTCTCGAGGTACGAGTCTTTGTGGGTAAATCGGCAGGGTGTGTCATTGTATTTTTCTGGTCTTCTGTTCGAATCTCGAGATCGACAAATAATTTATAATTTTTCTTTTTTTTTAAATAAATTTTATTGTTATTTCTCCATTATTCATAGAGTTACTATGAATCATTCCAAATCATATATTTAAAAACCATATTTTAAATTCAAAATATTTCTATATTTTATATCAATTTTAAGAGTCAAGTTCGCGCACATGCGCAGAATCTGTTAATATTCTTAGCATTGTGCTTTTAAAACCAGATTTACACAATACTTAAAACTTATTGCCGAGTCTGAATGAGAATCCTTGACCCTTCAGAAGCTCTCGAGGTACGAGTCTTTGTGGCTAGATCGGCAGGGTGTGTCATTGTATTTTGCTGGTCTTCTGTTCGAATCTCGAGATCGACAAATAATTTATAATTTTTCTTTTTTTTAAATAAATTTTATCTTTATTTCTCCATTATTCATAGAGTTACTATGAATCATTAGAAATCATATATTTAAAAACCATATTTTAAATTCAAAATATTTCTATATTTTATATCAATTTTAAGAGTCAAGTTCGCGCACATGCGCAGAATCTGTTAATATTCTTAGCATTGTGCTTTTAAAACCAGATTTACACAATACTTAAAACTTATTGCCGAGTCTTAATGAGAATCCTTGACCCTTCAGAAGCTCTCGAGGTACGAGTCTTTGTGGCTAGATCGGCAGGGTGTGTCATTGTATTTTGCTGGTCTTCTGTTCGAATCTCGAGATCGACAAAGATTTTATAATTTTTCTTTTTTTTTTAAATAAATTTTATCTTTATTTCTCCATTATTCATAGAATTACTATGAATCATTCCAAATCATATATTTCAAAACAATATTATAAATTTAAAATATTTCTATATTTTATCGGAATTTTAAGAGTCAAATTCGTGCACATGCGCAGAATCTATTAATATTCTTAGCATTGTGCTTTTAAAACCAGATTTACACAATACTTAAAACTTATTGCCGAGTCTTAATGAGAATCCCTGACCCTTCAGAAGCTCTCGAGGTACGAGTCTTTGTGGCTAGATCGGCAGGGTGTGTCATTGTATTTTTCTGGTCTTCTGTTCGAATCTCGAGATCGACAAATAATTTATAATTTTTCTTTTTTTTAAATAAATTTTATCTTTATTTCTCCATTATTCATAGAATTACTATGAATCATTCCAAATCATATATTTCAAAACAATATTATAAATTTAAAATATTTCTATATTTTATCGGAATTTTAAGAGTCAAATTCGTGCACATGCGCAGAATCTATTAATATTCTTAGCATTGTGCTTTTAAAACCAGATTTACACAATACTTAAAACTTATTGCCGAGTCTTAATGAGAATCCTTGACCCTTCAGAAGCTCTCGAGGTACGAGTCTTTGTGGCTAGATCGGCAGGGTGTGTCATTGTATTTTGCTGGTCTTCTGTTCGAATCTCGAAATCGACAAAGATTTTATAATTTTTCTTTTTTTTTAAATAAATTTTATCTTTATTTCTCCATTATTCATAAAATTACTATGAATCATTCCAAATCATATATTTCAAAACAATATTATAAATTTAAAATATTTCTATATTTTATCGGAATTTTAAGAGTCAAATTCGTGCACATGCGCAGAATCTATTAATATTCTTAGCATTGTGCTTTTAAAACCAGATTTACACAATACTTAAAACTTATTGCCGAGTCGTACGAAGAATCTTTGACCCTTCAGAAGCACTTGAGGTACGAGTCTTTTTGGCTAGATCGGCAGGGTGTGTCATTGTATTTTGCTGGTCTTCTGTTCGAATCTCGAGATCGACAAATAATTTATAATTTTTCTTTTTTTTTAAATAAATTTTATTGTTATTTCTCCATTATTCATAGAGTTACTATGAATCATTCCAAATCATATATTTCAAAACCATATTTTAAATTAAAAATATTTCTATATTTTATAGGAATTTTAAGAGTCAAGTTCGCGCACATGCGCAGAATCTGTTAATATTCTTAGCATTGTGCTTTTAAAACCAGATTTACACAATACTTAAAAATTATTGCCGATTCGTAATGAGAATCTTTGACCCTTCAGAAACACTCGAGGTACGAGTCTTGGTGGCTAGATTGGCAGGGTGTGTCATTGTATTTTGCTGGTCTTCTGTTCGAATCTCGAGATCGACAAATAATTTATAATTTTTCTTTTTTTTAAATAAATTTTATCTTTATTTCTCCATTATTCATAGAGTTACTATGAATCATTCCAAATCATATATTTCAAAACCATATTTTAAATTCAAAATATTTCTATATTTTATCGGAATTTTAAGAGTCAAGTTCCCGCACATGCGCAGAATCTATTAATATTCTTAGCATTGTGCTTTTAAAACCAGATTTACATAATACTTAAAACTTATTGCCGAGTCTTAATGAGAATCCTTGACCCTTCAGAAGCTCTCGAGGTACGAGTCTTTGTGGCTAAATCGGCAGGGTGTGTCATTGTATTTTTCTGGTCTTCTGTTCGAATCTCGAGATCGACAAATAATTTATAATTTTTCTTTTTTTTAAATAAATTTTATTGTTATTTCTCCATTATTCATAGAGTTACTATGAATCATTCCAAATCATATATTTAAAAACCATATTTTAAATTCAAAATATTTCTATATTTTATATCAATTTTAAGAGTCAAGTTCGCGCACATGCGCAGAATCTGTTAATATTCTTAGCATTGTGCTTTTAAAACCAGATTTACACAATACTTAAAACTTATTGCCGAGTCTTAATGAGAATCCTTGACCCTTCAGAAGCTCTCGAGATACGAGTCTTTGTGGCTAGATCGGCAGGGTGTGTCATTGTATTTTGCTGGTCTTCTGTTCGAATCTCGAGATCGACAAATAATTTATAATTTTTCTTTTTTTTTTAAATAAATTTTATCTTTATTTCTCCATTATTCATAGAATTACTATGAATCATTCCAAATCATATATTTCAAAACAATATTATAAATTTAAAATATTTCTATATTTTATCGGAATTTTAAGAGTCAAATTCGTGCACATGCGCAGAATCTATTAATATTCTTAGCATTGTGCTTTTAAAACCAGATTTACACAATACTTAAAACTTATTGCCGAGTCTTAATGAGAATCCCTGACCCTTCAGAAGCTCTCGAGGTACGAGTCTTTGTGGCTAGATCGGCAGGGTGTGTCATTGTATTTTTCTGGTCTTCTGTTCGAATCTCGAGATCGACAAATAATTTATAATTTTTCTTTTTTTTAAATAAATTTTATCTTTATTTCTAAATTATTCATAGAATTACTATGAATCATTCCAAATCATATATTTCAAAACAATATTATAAATTTAAAATATTTCTATATTTTATCGGAATTTTAAGAGTCAAATTCGTGCACATGCGCAGAATCTATTAATATTCTTAGCATTGTGCTTTTAAAACCAGATTTACACAATACTTAAAACTTATTGCCGAGTCTTAATGAGAATCCTTGACCCTTCAGAAGCTCTCGAGGTACGAGTCTTTGTGGCTAGATCGGCAGGGTGTGTCATTGTATTTTGCTGGTCTTCTGTTCGAATCTCGAAATCGACAAAGATTTTATAATTTTTCTTTTTTTTTAAATAAATTTTATCTTTATTTCTCCATTATTCATAAAATTACTATGAATCATTCCAAATCATATATTTCAAAACAATATTATAAATTTAAAATATTTCTATATTTTATCGGAATTTTAAGAGTCAAATTCGTGCACATGCGCAGAATCTATTAATATTTTTAGCATTGTGCTTTTAAAACCAGATTTACACAATACTTAAAACTTATTGCCGAGTCGTACGAAGAATCTTTGACCCTTCAGAAGCACTTGAGGTACGAGTCTTTTTGGCTAGATCGGCAGGGTGTGTCATTGTATTTTGCTGGTCTTCTGTTCGAATCTCGAGATCGACAAATAATTTATAATTTTTCTTTTTTTTAAATAAATTTTATTGTTATTTCTCCATTATTCATAGAGTTACTATGAATCATTCCAAATCATATATTTCAAAACCATATTTTAAATTAAAAATATTTCTATATTTTATAGGAATTTTAAGAGTCAAGTTCGCGCACATGCGCAGAATCTGTTAATATTCTTAGCATTGTGCTTTTAAAACCAGATTTACATAATACTTAAAACTTATTGCCGAGTCTTAATGAGAATCCTTGACCCTTCAGAAGCTCTCGAGGTACGAGTCTTTGTGGCTAGATCGGCAGGGTGTGTCATTGTATTTTTCTGGTCTTCTGTTCGAATCTCGAGATCGACAAATAATTTATAATTTTTCTTTTTTTTAAATAAATTTTATCTTTATTTCTCCATTATTCATAGAGTTACTATGAATCATTCCAAATCATATATTTAAAAACCATATTTTAAATTCAAAATATTTCTATATTTTATATCAATTTTAAGAGTCAAGTTCGCGCACATGCGCAGAATCTGTTAATATTCTTAGCATTGTGCTTTTAAAACCAGATTTACACAATACTTAAAACTTATTGCCGAGTCTTAATGAGAATCCTTGACCCTTCAGAAGCTCTCGAGATACGAGTCTTTGTGGCTAGATCGGCAGGGTGTGTCATTGTATTTTGCTGGTCTTCTGTTCGAATCTCGAGATCGACAAATAATTTATAATTTTTCTTTTTTTTTTAAATAAATTTTATCTTTATTTCTCCATTATTCATAGAATTACTATGAATCATTCCAAATCATATATTTCAAAACAATATTATAAATTTAAAATATTTCTATATTTTATCGGAATTTTAAGAGTCAAATTCGTGCACATGCGCAGAATCTATTAATATTCTTAGCATTGTGCTTTTAAAACCAGATTTACACAATACTTAAAACTTATTGCCGAGTCTTAATGAGAATCCCTGACCCTTCAGAAGCTCTCGAGGTACGAGTCTTTGTGGCTAGATCGGCAGGGTGTGTCATTGTATTTTTCTGGTCTTCTGTTCGAATCTCGAGATCGACAAATAATTTATAATTTTTCTTTTTTTTAAATAAATTTTATCTTTATTTCTAAATTATTCATAGAATTACTATGAATCATTCCAAATCATATATTTCAAAACAATATTATAAATTTAAAATATTTCTATATTTTATCGGAATTTTAAGAGTCAAATTCGTGCACATGCGCAGAATCTATTAATATTCTTAGCATTGTGCTTTTAAAACCAGATTTACACAATACTTAAAACTTATTGCCGAGTCTTAATGAGAATCCTTGACCCTTCAGAAGCTCTCGAGGTACGAGTCTTTGTGGCTAGATCGGCAGGGTGTGTCATTGTATTTTGCTGGTCTTCTGTTCGAATCTCGAAATCGACAAAGATTTTATAATTTTTCTTTTTTTTTAAATAAATTTTATCTTTATTTCTCCATTATTCATAAAATTACTATGAATCATTCCAAATCATATATTTCAAAACAATATTATAAATTTAAAATATTTCTATATTTTATCGGAATTTTAAGAGTCAAATTCGTGCACATGCGCAGAATCTATTAATATTTTTAGCATTGTGCTTTTAAAACCAGATTTACACAATACTTAAAACTTATTGCCGAGTCGTACGAAGAATCTTTGACCCTTCAGAAGCACTTGAGGTACGAGTCTTTTTGGCTAGATCGGCAGGGTGTGTCATTGTATTTTGCTGGTCTTCTGTTCGAATCTCGAGATCGACAAATAATTTATAATTTTTCTTTTTTTTAAATAAATTTTATTGTTATTTCTCCATTATTCATAGAGTTACTATGAATCATTCCAAATCATATATTTCAAAACCATATTTTAAATTAAAAATATTTCTATATTTTATAGGAATTTTAAGAGTCAAGTTCGCGCACATGCGCAGAATCTGTTAATATTCTTAGCATTGTGCTTTTAAAACCAGATTTACATAATACTTAAAACTTATTGCCGAGTCTTAATGAGAATCCTTGACCCTTCAGAAGCTCTCGAGGTACGAGTCTTTGTGGCTAGATCGGCAGGGTGTGTCATTGTATTTTTCTGGTCTTCTGTTCGAATCTCGAGATCGACAAATAATTTATAATTTTTCTTTTTTTTAAATAAATTTTATCTTTATTTCTCCATTATTCATAGAGTTACTATGAATCATTCCAAATCATATATTTCAAAACCATATTTTAAATTCAAAATATTTCTATATTTTATATCAATTTTAAGAGTCAAGTTCGCGCACATGCGCAGAATCTGTTAATATTCTTAGCATTGTGCTTTTAAAACCAGATTTACACAATACTTAAAACTTATTGCCGAGTCTTAATGAGAATCCTTGACCCTTCAGAAGCTCTCGAGATACGAGTCTTTGTGGCTAGATCGGCAGGGTGTGTCATTGTATTTTGCAGGTCTTCTGTTCGAATCTCGAGATCGACAAATAATTTATAATTTTTCTTTTTTTTTAAATAAATTTTATCTTTATTTCTCCATTATTCATAGAGTTACTATGAATCATTCCAAATCATATATTTCAAAACCATATTTTAAATTCAAAATATTTCTATATTTTATCGGAATTTTAAGAGTCAAGTTCCCGCACATGCGCAGAATCTATTAATATTCTTAGCATTGTGCTTTTAAAACCAGATTTACACAATACTTAAAACTTATTGCCGAGTCTTAATGAGAATCCTTGACCCTTCAGAAGCTCTCGAGGTACGAGTCCTTGTGGCTAGATCGGCAGGGTGTGTCATTGTATTTTTCTGGTCTTCTGTTCGAATCTAGAGATCGACAAATAATTTATAATTTTTCTTTTTTTTAAATAAATCTTATCTTTATTTCTCCGTTATTCATAGAGTTACTATGAATCATAAGAAATCATATATTTAAAAACCATATTTTAAATTCAAAATATTTCTATATTTTATATCAATTTTAAGAGTCAAATTCGCGCACATGCGCAGAATCTGTTAATATTCTTAGCATTGTGCTTTTAAAACCAGATTTACACAATACTTAAAACTTATTGCCGAGTCTTAATGAGAATCCTTGACCCTTCAGAAGCTCTCGAGGTACGAGTCTTTGTGGCTAGATCGGCAGGGTGTGTCATTGTATTTTGCTGGTCTTCTGTTCGAATCTCGAGATCGACAAAGATTTTATAATTTTTCTTTTTTTTTAAATAAATTTTATCTTTATTTCTCCATTATTCATAGAATTACTATGAATCATTCCAAATCATATATTTCAAAACAATATTATAAATTTAAAATATTTCTATATTTTATCGGAATTTTAAGAGTCAAATTCGTGCACATGCGCAGAATCTATTAATATTCTTAGCATTGTGCTTTTAAAACCAGATTTACACAATACTTAAAACTTATTGCCGAGTCGTACGAAGAATCTTTGACTATTCAGAAGCACTTGAGGTACGAGTCTTGGTGGCTAGATTGGCAGGGTGTGTCATTGTATTTTGCTGGTCTTCTGTTCGAATCTCGAGATCGACAAATAATTTATAATTTTTCTTTTTTTTAAATAAATTTTATTGTTATTTCTCCATTATTCATAGAGTTACTATGAATCATTCCAAATCATATATTTCAAAACCATATTTTAAATTAAAAATATTTCTATATTTTATAGGAATTTTAAGAGTCAAGTTCGCGCACATGCGCAGAATCTGTTAATATTCTTAGCATTGTGCTTTTAAAACCAGATTTACACAATACTTAAAAATTATTGCCGAGTCGTAATGAGAATCTTTGACCCTTCAGAAGCACTCGAGGTACGAGTCTTGGTGGCTAGATCGGCAGGGTGTGTCATTGTATTTTGCTGGTCTTCTGTTCGAATCTCGAGATCGACAAATAATTTATAATTTTGCTTTTTTTTAAATAAATTTTATCTTTATTTCTCCATTATTCATAGAGTTACTATGAATCATTCCAAATCATATATTTAAAAACCATATTTTAAATTCAAAATATTTCTATATTTTATATCAATTTTAAGAGTCAAGTTCGCGCACATGCGCAGAATCTGTTAATATTCTTAGCATTGTGCTTTTAAAACCAGATTTACACAATACTTAAAAATTATTGCCGAGTCGTAATGAGAATCTTTGACCCTTCAGAAGCACTCGAGGTACGAGTCTTGGTGGCTAGATTGGCAGGGTGTGTCATTGTATTTTTCTGGTCTTCTGTTCGAATCTCGAGATCGACAAATAATTTATAATTTTTCTTTTTTTTTAAATAAATTTTGTTGTTATTTCTCCATTATTCATAGAGTTACTATGAATCATTCCAAATCATATATTTAAAAACCATATTTTAAATTCAAAATATTTCTATATTTTATATCAATTTTAAGAGTCATGTTCGCGCACATGCGCAGAATCTGTTAATATTCTTAGCATTGTGCTTTTAAAACCAGATTTACACAATACTTAAAACTTATTGCCGAGTCTTAATGAGAATCTTTGACCCTTCAGAAGCACTCGAGGTACGAGTCTTGGTGGCTAGATTGGCAGGGTGTGTCATTGTATTTTTCTGGTCTTCTGTTCGAATCTCGAGATCGACAAATAATTTATAATTTTTCTTTTTTTGTAAATAAATTTTGTTGTTATTTCTCCATTATTCATAGAGTTACTATGAATCATTCCAAATCATATATTTCAAAACCATAATTTAAATTTCAAATATTTCTATATTTTATCGGAATTTTAAGAGTCAAGTTCCCGCACATGCGCAGAATCTATTAATATTCTTAGCATTGTGCTTTTAAAACCAGATTTACACAATACTTAAAACTTATTGCCGAGTCGTAATGCGAGTCTTTGACCATTCAGAAGCTCTCAATGCTCGAGTCTTGGTGGCTAGATCGGCAGGGTGTGTCATTGTATTTTGCTGGTCTTCTGTTCGAATCTCGAGATCGACAAATAATTTATAATTTTTCTTTTTTTTTAAATAAATTTTATCTTTATTTCTCCATTATTCATAGAGTTACTATGAATCATTCCAAATCATATATTTCAAAACCATATTTTAAATTCAAAATATTTCTATATTTTATCGGAATTTTAAGAGTCAAGTTCCCGCACATGCGCAGAATCTATTAATATTCAAGCATTGTGCTTTTAAAACCAGATTTACACAATACTTAAAACTTATTTCCGAGTCTTAATGAGAATCCTTGACCCTTCAGAAGCTCTCGAGGTACGAGTCTTTGTGGCTAGATCGGCAGGGTGTGTCATTGTATTTTTCTGGTCTTCTGTTCGAATCTCGAGATCGACAAATAATTTATAATTTTTCTTTTTTTTAAATAAATTTTATCTTTATTTCTCCATTATTCATAGAGTTACTATGAATCATTCCAAATCATATATTTCAAAACCATATTTTAAATTCAAAATATTTCTATATTTTATATCAATTTTAAGATTCAAATTCGCGCACATGCGCAGAATCTGTTAATATTCTTAGCATTGTGCTTTTAAAACCAGATTTACACAATACTTAAAACTTATTGCCGAGTCTTAATGAGAATCCTTGACCCTTCAGAAGCTCTCGAGGTACGAGTCTTTGTGGCTAGATCGGCAGTGTGTGTCATTGTATTTTTCTGGTCTTCTGTTCGAATCTCGAGATCGACAAATAATTTATAAGTTTTCTTTTTTTTAAATAAATTTTATCTTTATTTCTCCATTATTCATAGAATTACTATGAATCATTCCAAATCATATATTTCAAAACAATATTATAAATTTAAAATATTTCTATATTTTATCGGAATTTTAAGAGTCAAATTCGTGCACATGCGCAGAATCTATTAATATTCTTAGCATTGTGCTTTTAAAACCAGATTTACACAATACTTAAAACTTATTGCCGAGTCGTACGAAGAATCTTTGACCCTTCAGAAGCACTTGAGGTACGAGTCTTGGTGGCTAGATCGGCAGGGTGTGTCATTGTATTTTGCTGGTCTTCTGTTCGAATCTCGAGATCGACAAATAATTTATAATTTTTCTTTTTTTTTAAATAAATTTTATTGTTATTTCTCCATTATTCATAGAGTTACTATGAATCATTCCAAATCATATATTTCAAAACCATATTTTAAATTAAAAATATTTCTATATTTTATAGGAATTTTAAGAGTCAAGTTCGCGTACATGCGCAGAATCTGTTAATATTCTTAGCATTGTGCTTTTAAAACCAGATTTACACAATACTTAAAAATTATTGCCGAGTCGTAATGAGAAACTTTGACCCTTCAGAAGCACTCGAGGTACGAGTCTTGGTGGCTAGATTGGCAGGGTGTGTCATTGTATTTTGCTGGTCTTCTGTTCGAATCTCGAGATCGACAAATAATTTATAATTTTCCTTTTTTTTAAATAAATTTTATCTTTATTTCTCCATTATTCATAGAGTTACTATGAATCATTCCAAATCATATATTTAAAAACCATATTTTAAATTCAAAATATTTCTATATTTTATATCAATTTTAAGAGTCAGGTTCGCGCACATGCGCAGAATCTGTTAATATTCTTAGCATTGTGCTTTTAAAACCAGATTTACACAATACTTAAAACTTATTGCCGAGTCTTAATGAGAATCCTTGACCCTTCAGAAGCTCTCGAGGTACGAGTCTTTGTGGCTAGATCGGCAGGGTGTGTCATTGTATTTTGCTGGTCTTCTGTTCGAATCTCGAGATCGACAAATAATTTATAATTTTTCTTTTTTTTTTAAATAAATTTTATCTTTATTTCTCCATTATTCATAGAGTTACTATGAATCATTCCAAATCATATATTTCAAAACCATATTTTAAATTCAAAATATTTCTATATTTTATCGGAATTTTAAGAGTCAAGTTCCCGCACATGCGCAGAATCTATTAATATTCTTAGCATTGTGCTTTTAAAACCAGATTTACACAATACTTAAAACTTATTGCCTTGTCTTAATGAGAATCCTTGACCCTTCAGAAGCTCTCGAGGTACGACTCTTTGTGGCTAGATCGGCAGGGTGTGTCATTGTATTTTTCTGGTCTTCTGTTCGAATCTCGAGATCGACAAATAATTTATAATTTTTCTTTTTTTAAAATAAATTTTATCTTTATTTCTCCATTATTCATAGAGTTACTATGAATCATAAGAAATCATATATTTAAAAACCATATTTTAAATTCAAAATATTTCTATATTTTATATCAATTTTAAGAGTCAAATTCGCGCACATGCGGAGAATCTGTTAATATTCTTAGCATTGTGCTTTTAAAACCAGATTTACACAATACTTAAAACTTATTGCCGAGTCTTAATGAGAATCCTTGACCCTTCAGAAGCTCTCGAGGTACGAGTCTTTGTGGCTAGATCGGCAGGGTGTGTCATTGTATTTTGCTGGTCTTCTGTTCGAATCTCGAGATCGAAAAATAATTTATAATTTTTCTTTTTTTTTAAATAAATTTTATTGTTATTTCTCCATTATTCATAGAGTTACTATGAATCATTCCAAATCATATATTTCAAAACCATATTTTAAATTCAAAATATTTCTATATTTTATATCAATTTTAAGAGTCAAGTTCGCGCACATGCGCAGAATCTGTTAATATTCTTAGCATTGTGCTTTTAAAACCAGATTTACACAATACTTAAAACTTATTGCCGAGTCTTAATGAGAATCCCTGACCCTTCAGAAGCTCTCGAGGTACGAGTCTTTGTGGCTAGATCGGCAGGGTGTGTCATTGTATTTTGCTGGTCTTCTGTTCGAATCTCGAGATCGACAAATAATTTATAATTTTTCTTTTTTTTAAAATGAATTTTATCTTTATTTCTCCATTATTCATAGAGTTACTATGAATCATTCCAAATCATATATTTCAAAACCATATTTTAAATTCAAAATATTTCTATATTTTATCGGAATTTTAGGAGTCAAGTTCCCGCACATGCGCAGAATCTATTAATATTCTTAGCATTGTGCTTTTAAAACCAGATTTACACAATACTTAAAACTTATTGCCGAGTCTTAATGAGAATCCTTGACCCTTCAGAAGCTCTCGAGGTACGAGTCTTTGTGGCTAGATCGGCAGGGTGTGTCATTGTATTTTTCTGGTCTTCTGTTCGAATCTCGAGATCGACAAATAATTTATAATTTTTCTTTTTTTAAAATAAATTTTATCTTTATTTCTCCATTATTCATAGAGTTACTATGAATCATAAGAAATCATATATTTAAAAACCATATTTTAAATTCAAAATATTTCTATATTTTATATCAATTTTAAGAGTCAAATTCGCGCACATGCGCCGAATCTGTTAATATTCTTAGCATTGTGCTTTTAAAACCAGATTTACACAATACTTAAAACTTATTGCCGAGTCTTAATGAGAATCCTTGACCCTTCAGAAGCTCTCGAGGTACGAGTCTTTGTGGCTAGATCGGCAGGGTGTGTCATTGTATTTTTCTGGTCTTCTGTTCGAATCTCGAGATCGACAAATAATTTATAATTTTTCTTTTTTTTAAATAAATTTTATCTTTATTTCTCCATTATTCATAGAGTTACTATGAATCATAAGAAATCATATATTTAAAAACCATATTTTAAATTCAAAATATTTCTATATTTTATATCAATTTTAAGAGTCAAATTCGCGCACATGCGCAGAATCTGTTAATATTCTTAGCATTGTGCTTTTAAAACCAGATTTACTCAATACTTAAAACTTATTGCCGAGTCTTAATGAGAATCCTTGACCCTTCAGAAGCTCTCGAGGTACGAGTCTTTGTGGCTAGATCGGCAGGGTGTGTCATTGTATTTTTCTGGTCTTCTGTTCGAATCTCGAGATCGAAAAATAATTTATAAATTTTCTTTTTTTTTTAAATAAATTTTATTGTTTTTTCTCCATTATTCTTAGAGTTGCTATGAATCATTCCAAATCATATATTTCAAAACCATATTTTAAATTAAAAATATTTCTATATTTTATAGGAATTTTAAGAGTCAAGTTCGCGCACATGCGCAGAATCTGTTAATATTCTTAGCATTGTGCTTTTAAAACCAGATTTACACAATACTTAAAAATTATTGCGAGTCGTAATGAGAATCTTTCACCCTTCAGAAGCACTCGAGGTACGAGTCTTGGTGGCTAGATTGGCAGGGTGTGTCATTGTATTTTTCTGGTCTTCTGTTCGAATCTCGAGATCGACAAATAATTTATAATTTTTCTTTTTTTTTAAATAAATTTTATCTTTATTTCTCCATTATTCATAGAGTTACTATGAATCATTCCAAATCATATATTTAAAAACCATATTTTAAATTCAAAATATTTCTATATTTTATCGGAATTTTAAGAGTCAAGTTCCCGCACATGCGCAGAATCTATTAATATTCTTAGCATTGTGCTTTTAAAACCAGATTTACACAATACTTAAAAATTATTGCGAGTCGTAATGAGAATCTTTCACCCTTCAGAAGCACTCGAGATACGAGTCTTGGTGGCTAGATTGGCAGGGTGTGTCATTGTATTTTTCTGGTCTTCTGTTCGAATCTCGAGATCGACAAATAATTTATAATTTTTCTTTTTTTTTAAATAAATTTTATCTTTATTTCTCCATTATTCATAGAGTTACTATGAATCATAAGAAATCATATATTTAAAAACCATATTTTAAATTCAAAATATTTCTATATTTTATATCAATTTTAAGAGTCAAATTCGCGCACATGCGCAGAATCTGTTAATATTCTTAGCATTGTGCTTTTTAAACCAGATTTACACAATACTTAAAACTTATTGCCGAGTCTTAATGAGAATCCTTGACCCTTCAGAAGCTCTCGAGGTACGAGTCTTTGTGGCTAGATCGGCAGGGTGTGTCATTGTATTTTGCTGGTCTTCTGTTCGAATCTCGAGATCGAAAAATAATTTATAATTTTTCTTTTTTTTTAAATAAATTTTATTGTTATTTCTCCATTATTCATAGAGTTACTATGAATCATTCCAAATCATATATTTCAAAACCATATTTTATTTTCAAAATATTTCTTTATTTTATATCAATTTTAAGAGTCAAGTTCGCGCACATGCGCAGAATCTGTTAATATTCTTAGCATTGTGCTTTTAAAACCAGATTTACACAATACTTAAAACTTATTGCCGAGTCTTAATGAGAATCCTTGACCCTTCAGAAGCTCTCGAGGTACGAGTCTTTGTGGCTAGATCGGCAGGGTGTGTCATTGTATTTTGCTGGTCTTCTTTTCGAATCTCGAGATCGACAAAGATTTTATAATTTTTCTTTTTTTTTAAATAAATTTTATCTTTATTTCACCATTATTCATAGAATTACTATGAATCATTCCAAATCATATATTTCAAAACAATGTTATAAATTTAAAATATTTCTATATTTTATCGGAATTTTAAGAGTCAAATTCGTGCACATGCGCAGAATCTATTAATATTCTTAGCATTGTGCTTTTAAAACCAGATTTACACAATACTTAAAACTTATTGCCGAGTCGTACGAAGAATCTTTGACCCTTCAGAAGCACTTGAGGTACGAGTCTTGGTGGCTAGATCGGCAGGGTGTGTCATTGTATTTTGCTGGTCTTCTGTTCGAATCTCGAGATCGACAAATAATTTATAATTTTTCTTTTTTTTTAAATAAATTTTATTGTTATTTCTCCATTATTCATAGAGTTACTATGAATCAATCCAAATCATATATTTCAAAACCATATTTTAAATTAAAAATATTTCTATATTTTATAGGAATTTTAAGAGTCAAGTTCGCGCACATGCGCAGAATCTATTAATATTCTTAGCATTGTGCTTTTAAAACCAGATTTACACAATACTTAAAACTTATTGCCGAGTCGTACGAAGAATCTTTGACCCTTCAGAAGCACTTGAGGTACGAGTCTTGGTGGCTAGATCGGCAGGGTGTGTCATTGTATTTTGCTGGTCTTCTGTTCGAATCTCGAGATCGACAAATAATTTATAATTTTTCTTTTTTTTTAAATAAATTTTATTGTTATTTCTCCATTATTCATAGAGTTACTATGAATCAATCCAAATCATATATTTCAAAACCATATTTTAAATTAAAAATATTTCTATATTTTATAGGAATTTTAAGAGTCAAGTTCGCGCACATGCGCAGAATCTGTTAATATTCTTAGCATTGTGCTTTTAAAACCAGATTTACACAATACTTAAAAATTATTGCGAGTCGTAATGAGAATCTTTCACCCTTCAGAAGCACTCGAGGTACGAGTCTTGCTGGCTAGATTGGCAGGGTGTGTCATTGTATTTTTCTGGTCTTCTGTTCGAATCTCGAGATCGACAAATAATTTATAATTTTTCTTTTTTTTTAAATAAATTTTATCTTTATTTCTCCATTATTCATAGAGTTACTATGAATCATAAGAAATCATATATTTAAAAACCATATTTTAAATTCAAAATATTTCTATATTTTATATCAATTTTAAGAGTCAAATTCGCGCACTTGCGCAGAATCTGTTAATATTCTTAGCATTGTGCTTTTTAAACCAGATTTACACAATACTTAAAACTTATTGCCGAGTCTTAATGAGAATCCTTGACCCTTCAGAAGCTCTCGAGGTACGAGTCTTTGTGGCTAGATCGGCAGGGTGTGTCATTGTATTTTGCTGGTCTTCTGTTCGAATCTCGAGATCGAAAAATAATTTATAATTTTTCTTTTTTTTTAAATAAATTTTATTGTTATTTCTCCATTATTCATAGAGTTACTATGAATCATTCCAAATCATATATTTCAAAACCATATTTTATTTTCAAAATATTTCTATATTTTATATCAATTTTAAGAGTCAAGTTCGCGCACATGCGCAGAATCTGTTAATATTCTTAGCATTGTGCTTTTAAAACCAGATTTACACAATACTTAAAACTTATTGCCGAGTCTTAATGAGAATCCTTGACCCTTCAGAAGCTCTCGAGGTACGAGTCTTTGTGGCTAGATCGGCAGGGTGTGTCATTGTATTTTTCTGGTCTTCTGTTCGAATCTCGAGATCGACAAATAATTTATAATTTTTCTTTTTTTTAAATAAATTTTATCTTTATTTCTCCATTATTCATAGAGTTACTATGAATCATAAGAAATCATATATTTAAAAACCATATTTTAAATTCAAAATATTTCTATATTTTATATCAATTTTAAGAGTCAAATTCGTGCACATGCGCAGAATCTATTAATATTCTTAGCATTGTGCTTTTAAAACCAGATTTACACAATACTTAAAACTTATTGCCGAGTCGTACGAAGAATCTTTGACCCTTCAGAAGCACTTGAGGTACGAGTCTTGGTGGCTAGATCGGCAGGGTGTGTCATTGTATTTTGCTGGTCTTCTGTTCGAATCTCGAGATCGACAAATAATTTATAATTTTTCTTTTTTTTTAAATAAATTTTATTGTTATTTCTCCATTATTCATAGAGTTACTATGAATCAATCCAAATCATATATTTCAAAACCATATTTTAAATTAAAAATATTTCTATATTTTATAGGAATTTTAAGAGTCAAGTTCGCGCACATGCGCAGAATCTATTAATATTCTTAGCATTGTGCTTTTAAAACCAGATTTACACAATACTTAAAACTTATTGCCGAGTCGTACGAAGAATCTTTGACCCTTCAGAAGCACTTGAGGTACGAGTCTTGGTGGCTAGATCGGCAGGGTGTGTCATTGTATTTTGCTGGTCTTCTGTTCGAATCTCGAGATCGACAAATAATTTATAATTTTTCTTTTTTTTTAAATAAATTTTATTGTTATTTCTCCATTATTCATAGAGTTACTATGAATCAATCCAAATCATATATTTCAAAACCATATTTTAAATTAAAAATATTTCTATATTTTATAGGAATTTTAAGAGTCAAGTTCGCGCACATGCGCAGAATCTGTTAATATTCTTAGCATTGTGCTTTTAAAACCAGATTTACACAATACTTAAAAATTATTGCGAGTCGTAATGAGAATCTTTCACCCTTCAGAAGCACTCGAGGTACGAGTCTTGCTGGCTAGATTGGCAGGGTGTGTCATTGTATTTTTCTGGTCTTCTGTTCGAATCTCGAGATCGACAAATAATTTATAATTTTTCTTTTTTTTTAAATAAATTTTATCTTTATTTCTCCATTATTCATAGAGTTACTATGAATCATAAGAAATCATATATTTAAAAACCATATTTTAAATTCAAAATATTTCTATATTTTATATCAATTTTAAGAGTCAAATTCGCGCACATGCGCAGAATCTGTTAATATTCTTAGCATTGTGCTTTTTAAACCAGATTTACACAATACTTAAAACTTATTGCGGAGTCTTAATGAGAATCCTTGACCCTTCAGAAGCTCTCGAGGTACGAGTCTTTGTGGCTAGATCGGCAGGGTGTGTCATTGTATTTTGCTGGTCTTCTGTTCGAATCTCGAGATCGAAAAATAATTTATAATTTTTCTTTTTTTTTAAATAAATTTTATTGTTATTTCTCCATTATTCATAGAGTTACTATGAATCATTCCAAATCATATATTTCAAAACCATATTTTATTTTCAAAATATTTCTATATTTTATATCAATTTTAAGAGTCAAGTTCGCGCACATGCGCAGAATCTGTTAATATTCTTAGCATTGTGCTTTTAAAACCAGATTTACACAATACTTAAAACTTATTGCCGAGTCTTAATGAGAATCCTTGACCCTTCAGAAGCTCTCGAGGTACGAGTCTTTGTGGCTAGATCGGCAGGGTGTGTCATTGTATTTTTCTGGTCTTCTGTTCGAATCTCGAGATCGACAAATAATTTATAATTTTTCTTTTTTTTAAATAAATTTTATCTTTATTTCTCCATTATTCATAGAGTTACTATGAATCATAAGAAATCATATATTTAAAAACCATATTTTAAATTCAAAATATTTCTATATTTTATATCAATTTTAAGAGTCAAATTCGTGCACATGCGCAGAATCTATTAATATTCTTAGCATTGTGCTTTTAAAACCAGATTTACACAATACTTAAAACTTATTGCCGAGTCGTACGAAGAATCTTTGACCCTTCAGAAGCACTTGAGGTACGAGTCTTGGTGGCTAGATCGGCAGGGTGTGTCATTGTATTTTGCTGGTCTTCTGTTCGAATCTCGAGATCGACAAATAATTTATAATTTTTCTTTTTTTTTAAATAAATTTTATTGTTATTTCTCCATTATTCATAGAGTTACTATGAATCAATCCAAATCATATATTTCAAAACCATATTTTAAATTAAAAATATTTCTATATTTTATAGGAATTTTAAGAGTCAAGTTCGCGCACATGCGCAGAATCTATTAATATTCTTAGCATTGTGCTTTTAAAACCAGATTTACACAATACTTAAAACTTATTGCCGAGTCGTACGAAGAATCTTTGACCCTTCAGAAGCACTTGAGGTACGAGTCTTGGTGGCTAGATCGGCAGGGTGTGTCATTGTATTTTGCTGGTCTTCTGTTCGAATCTCGAGATCGACAAATAATTTATAATTTTTCTTTTTTTTTAAATAAATTTTATTGTTATTTCTCCATTATTCATAGAGTTACTATGAATCAATCCAAATCATATATTTCAAAACCATATTTTAAATTAAAAATATTTCTATATTTTATAGGAATTTTAAGAGTCAAGTTCGCGCACATGCGCAGAATCTGTTAATATTCTTAGCATTGTGCTTTTAAAACCAGATTTACACAATACTTAAAAATTATTGCGAGTCGTAATGAGAATCTTTCACCCTTCAGAAGCACTCGAGGTACGAGTCTTGCTGGCTAGATTGGCAGGGTGTGTCATTGTATTTTTCTGGTCTTCTGTTCGAATCTCGAGATCGACAAATAATTTATAATTTTTCTTTTTTTTTAAATAAATTTTATCTTTATTTCTCCATTATTCATAGAGTTACTATGAATCATAAGAAATCATATATTTAAAAACCATATTTTAAATTCAAAATATTTCTATATTTTATATCAATTTTAAGAGTCAAATTCGCGCACATGCGCAGAATCTGTTAATATTCTTAGCATTGTGCTTTTTAAACCAGATTTACACAATACTTAAAACTTATTGCCGAGTCTTAATGAGAATCCTTGACCCTTCAGAAGCTCTCGAGGTACGAGTCTTTGTGGCTAGATCGGCAGGGTGTGTCATTGTATTTTGCTGGTCTTCTGTTCGAATCTCGAGATCGAAAAATAATTTATAATTTTTCTTTTTTTTTAAATAAATTTTATTGTTATTTCTCCATTATTCATAGAGTTACTATGAATCATTCCAAATCATATATTTCAAAACCATATTTTATTTTCAAAATATTTCTATATTTTATATCAATTTTAAGAGTCAAGTTCGCGCACATGCGCAGAATCTGTTAATATTCTTAGCATTGTGCTTTTAAAACCAGATTTACACAATACTTAAAACTTATTGCCGAGTCTTAATGAGAATCCTTGACCCTTCAGAAGCTCTCGAGGTACGAGTCTTTGTGGCTAGATCGGCAGGGTGTGTCATTGTATTTTTCTGGTCTTCTGTTCGAATCTCGAGATCGACAAATAATTTATAATTTTTCTTTTTTTTAAATAAATTTTATCTTTATTTCTCCATTATTCATAGAGTTACTATGAATCATAAGAAATCATATATTTAAAAACCATATTTTAAATTCAAAATATTTCTATATTTTATATCAATTTTAAGAGTCAAATTCGCGCACATGCGCAGAATCTGTTAATATTCTTAGCATTGTGCTTTTAAAACCAGATTTATACAATACTTAAAACTTATTGCCGAGTCGTAATGAGAATCTTTGACCCTTCAGAAGCTCTCGAGGTACTCGTCTTGGTGGCTAGATCGGCAGGGTGTGTCATTGTATTTTGCTGGTCTTCTGTTCGAATCTCGAGATCGACAAATAATTTATAATTTTTCTTTTTTTTTAAATAAATTTTATTGTTATTTATCCATTATTCATAGAGTTACTATGAATCATTCCAAATCATATATTTCAAAACCATATTTTAAATTAAAAATATTTCTATATTTTATAGGAATTTTAAGAGTCAAGTTCGCGCACATGCGCATAATCTGTTAATATTCTTAGCATTGTGCTTTTAAAACCAGATTTACACAATACTTAAAAATTATTGCCGAGACGTAATGAGAATCTTTCACCCTTCAGAAGCACTCGAGGTACGAGTCTTGGTGGCTAGATTGGCAGGGTGTGTCATTGTATTTTGCTGGTCTTCTGTTCGAATCTCGAGATCGACAAATAATTTATAATTTTTCTTTTTTTTTAAATAAATTTTATCTTTATTTCTCCATTATTCATAGAGTTACTATGAATCATTCCAAATCATATATTTCAAAACCATATTTTAAATTAAAAATATTTCTATATTTTATAGGAATTTTAAGAGTCAAGTTCGCGCACATGCGCAGAATCTGTTAATATTCTTAGCATTGTGCTTTTAAAACCAGATTTACACAATACTTAAAAATTATTGCCGAGACGTAATGAGAATCTTTCACCCTTCAGAAGCACTCGAGGTACGAGTCTTGGTGGCTAGATTGGCAGGGTGTGTCATTGTATTTTGCTGGTCTTCTGTTCGAATCTCGAGATCGACAAATAATTTATAATTTTTCTTTTTTTTTAAATAAATTTTATCTTTATTTCTCCATTATTCATAGAGTTACTATGAATCATTCCAAATCATATATTTCAAAACCATATTTTAAATTAAAAATATTTCTATATTTTATAGGAATTTCAAGAGTCAAGTTCGAGCACATGCGCAGAATCTGCTAATATTCTTAGCATTGTGCTTTTAAAACCATATTTACACAATACTTAAAAATTATTGCCGAGACGTAATGAGAATCTTTCACCCTTCAGAAGCACTCGAGGTACGAGTCTTGGTGGCTAGATTGGCAGGGTGTGTCATTGTATTATGCTGGTCTTCTGTTCGAATCTCGAGATCGACAAATAATTTATAATTTTTCTTTTTTTTTTTAAATAAATTTTATCTTTATTTCTCCATTATTCATAGAGTTACTATGAATCATTCCAAATCATTTATTTAAAAACCATATTTTAAATTCAAAATATTTCTATATTTTATCGGTATTTTAAGAGACAAGTTCCCGCACATGCGCAGAATCTTTTAATATTCTTAGCATTGTGCTTTTAAAACCAGATTTACACAATACTTAAAACTTATTGCCGAGTCTTAATGAGAATCATTGACCCTTCAGAAGCTCTCGCGGTACGAGTCTTGGTGGCTAGATCGGCAAGGTGTGTCATTGTATTTTGCTGGTCTTCTGTTCGAATCTCGAGATCGACAAATAATATATAATTTTTCTTTTTTTTAAATAAATTTTATCTTTATTTATCCATTATTCATAGAGTTACTATGAATCATTCCAAATCATATATTTAAAAACCATATTTTAAATTCAAAATATTTCTATATTTTATCGGAATTTTAAGAGTCAAGTTCCCGCACATGTGCAGAATCTATTAATATTCTTAGCATTGTGCTTTTAAAACCAGATTTACACAATACTTAAAACTTATTGCCGAGTCTTAATGAGAATCTTTGACCCTTCAGAAGCTCTCGCCGTACGAGTCTTGGTGGCTAGATCGGCAGGGTGTGTCATTGTATTTTGCTGATCTTCTGTTCGAATCTCGAGATCGACAAATAATTTATAATTTTTCTTTTTTTAAATAAATTTTATCTTTATTTCTCCATTATTCATAGAGTTACTATGAATCATTCCAAATCATATATTTAAAAACCATATTTTAAATTCAAAATATTTCTATATTTTATCGGAATTTTAAGAGTCAAGTTCCCGCACATGCGCAGAATCTATTAATATTCTTAGCATTGTGCTTTTAAAACCAGATTTACACAATACTTACAACTTATTGCCGAGTCGTAATGAGAATCTTTGACCCTTCAGAAGCTCTCGAGGTACTCGTCTTGGTGGCTAGATCGGCAGGGTGTGTCATTGTATTTTGCTGCTCTTCTGTTCGAATCTCGAGATCGACAAATAATTTATAATTTTTCTTTTTTTTTAAATAAATTTTATTGTTATTTATCCATTATTCATAGAGTTACTATGAATCATTCCAAATCATATATTTCAAAACCATATTTTAAATTAAAAATATTTCTATATTTTATAGGAATTTTAAGAGTCAAGTTCGCGCACATGCGCAGAATCTGTTAATATTCTTAGCATTGTGCTTTTAAAACCAGATTTACACAATACTTAAAAATTATTGCCGAGACGTAATGAGAATCTTTCACCCTTCAGAAGCACTCGAGGTACGAGTCTTGGTGGCTAGATTGGCAGGGTGTGTCATTGTATTTTGCTGGTCTTCTGTTCGAATCTCGAGATCGACAAATAATTTATAATTTTTCTTTTTTTTAAATAAATTTTATCTTTATTTCTCCATTTTCATAGAGTTACTATGAATCATTCCAAATCATATATTTCAAAACCATATTTTAAATTCAAAATATTTCTATATTTTATCGGAATTTTAAGAGTCAAGTTCCCGCACATGTGCAGCATCTATTAATATTCTTAGCATTGTGCTTTTAAAACCAGATTTACACAATACTTAAAACTTATTGCCGAGTCTTAATGAGAATCTTTGACCCTTCAGAAGCTCTCGCCGTACGAGTCTTGGTGGCTAGATCGGCAGAGTGTGTCATTGTATTTAGCTAGTCTTCTGTTCGAATCTCGAGATCGACAAAGATTTTATAATTTTTCTTTTTTTTAAAATAAATTTTATCTTTATTTCTCCATTATTCATAGAATTACTATGAATCATTCCAAATCATATATTTCAAAACCATATTTTAAATTCAAAATATTTCTATATTTTATAGGAATTTTAAGAGTCAAGTTCGCGCACATGCGCAGAATCTGTTAATATTCTTAGCATTGTGCTTTTAAAACCAGATTTACACAATACTTAAAAATTATTGCGAGTCGTAATGAGAATCTTTCACCCTTCAGAAGCACTCGAGGTACGAGTCTTGGTGGCTAGATTGGCAGGGTGTGTCATTGTATTTTTCTGGTCTTCTGTTCGAATCTCGAGATCGACAAATAATTTATAATTTTTCTTTTTTTTTAAATAAATTTTATCTTTATTTCTCCATTATTCATAGAGTTACTATGAATCATAAGAAATCATATATTTAAAAACCATATTTTAAATTCAAAATATTTCTATATTTTATATCAATTTTAAGAGTCAAATTCGCGCACATGCGCAGAATCTGTTAATATTCTTAGCATTGTGCTTTTAAAACCAGATTTACACAATACTTAAAACTTATTGCCGAGTCTTAATGAGAATCCTTGACCCTTCAGAAGCTCTCGAGGTACGAGTCTTTGTGGCTAGATCGGCAGGGTGTGTCATTGTATTTTTCTGGTCTTCTGTTCGAATCTCGAGATCGACAAATAATTTATAATTTTTCTTTTTTTTTAAATAAATTTTATCTTTATTTCTCCATTATTCATAGAGTTACTATGAATCATTCCAAATCATATATTTCAAAACAATATTATAAATTTAAAATATTTCTATATTTTATCGGAATTTTAAGAGTCAAGTTCCCGCACATGCGCAGAATCTATTAATATTCTTAGCATTGTGCTTTTAAAACCAGATTTATACAATACTTAAAACTTATTGCCGAGTCGTAATGAGAATCTTTGACCCTTCAGAAGCTCTCGAGGTACTCGTCTTGGTGGCTAGATCGGCAGGGTGTGTCATTGTATTTTGCTGGTCTTCTGTTCGAATCTCGAGATCGACAAATAATTTATAATTTTTCTTTTTTTTTAAATAAATTTTATTGTTATTTATCCATTATTCATAGAGTTACTATGAATCATTCCAAATCATATATTTCAAAACCATATTTTAAATTAAAAATATTTCTATATTTTATAGGAATTTTAAGAGTCAAGTTCGCGCACATGCGCAGAATCTGTTAATATTCTTAGCATTGTGCTTTTAAAACCAGATTTACACAATACTTAAAAATTATTGCCGAGACGTAATGAGAATCTTTCACCCTTCAGAAGCACTCGAGGTACGAGTCTTGGTGGCTAGATTGGCAGGGTGTGTCATTGTATTTTGCTGGTCTTCTGTTCGAATCTCGAGATCGACAAATAATTTATAATTTTTCTTTTTTTTTAAATAAATTTTATCTTTATTTCTCCATTATTCATAGAGTTACTATGAATCATTCCAAATCATATATTTCAAAACCATATTTTAAATTAAAAATATTTCTATATTTTATAGGAATTTCAAGAGTCAAGTTCGAGCACATGCGCAGAATCTGCTAATATTCTTAGCATTGTGCTTTTAAAACCAGATTTACACAATACTTAAAAATTATTGCCGAGACGTAATGAGAATCTTTCACCCTTCAGAAGCACTCGAGGTACGAGTCTTGGTGGCTAGATTGGCAGGGTGTGTCATTGTATTATGCTGGTCTTCTGTTCGAATCTCGAGATCGACAAATAATTTATAATTTTTCTTTTTTTTTTTAAATAAATTTTATCTTTATTTCTCCATTATTCATAGAGTTACTATGAATCATTCCAAATCATTTATTTAAAAACCATATTTTAAATTCAAAATATTTCTATATTTTATCGGTATTTTAAGAGTCAAGTTCCCGCACATGCGCAGAATCTTTTAATATTCTTAGCATTGTGCTTTTAAAACCAGATTTACACAATACTTAAAACTTATTGCCGAGTCTTAATGAGAATCATTGACCCTTCAGAAGCTCTCGCGGTACGAGTCTTGGTGGCTAGATCGGCAGGGTGTGTCATTGTATTTTGCTGGTCTTCTGTTCGAATCTCGAGATCGACAAATAATATATAATTTTTCTTTTTTTTAAATAAATTTTATCTTTATTTATCCATTATTCATAGAGTTACTATGAATCATTCCAAATCATATATTTAAAAACCATATTTTAAATTCAAAATATTTCTATATTTTATCGGAATTTTAAGAGTCAAGTTCCCGCACATGTGCAGAATCTATTAATATTCTTAGCATTGTGCTTTTAAAACCAGATTTACACAATACTTAAAACTTATTGCCGAGTCTTAATGAGAATCTTTGACCCTTCAGAAGCTCTCGCCGTACGAGTCTTGGTGGCTAGATCGGCAGGGTGTGTCATTGTATTTTGCTGATCTTCTGTTCGAATCTCGAGATCGACAAATAATTTATAATTTTTCTTTTTTTAAATAAATTTTATCTTTATTTCTCCATTATTCATAGAGTTACTATGAATCATTCCAAATCATATATTTAAAAACCATATTTTAAATTCAAAATATTTCTATATTTTATCGGAATTTTAAGAGTCAAGTTCCCGCACATGCGCAGAATCTATTAATATTCTTAGCATTGTGCTTTTAAAACCAGATTTACACAATACTTAAAACTTATTGCCGAGTCTTAATGAGAATCTTTGACCCTTCAGAAGCTCTCGAGCTACGAGTCTTGGTAGCTCGATCGGCAGAGTGTGTCATTGTATTTAGCTAGTCTTCTGTTCGAATCTCGAGATCGACAAATAATTTATAATTTTTCTTTTTTTAAAATAAATTTTATCTTTATTTCTCCATTATTCATAGAGTTACTATGAATCATTCCAAATCATATATTTAAAAACTATATTTTAAATTCAAAATATTTCTATATTTTATCGGAATTTTAAGAGTCAAGTTCCCGCACATGTGCAGAATCTATTAATATTCTTAGCATTGTGCTTTTAAAACCAGATTTACACAATACTTAAAACTTATTGCCGAGTCTTAATGAGAATCTTTGACCCTTCAGAAGCTCTCGCGGTACGAGTCTTGGTGGCTAGATCGGCAGGGTGTGTAATTGTATTTTGCTGATCTTCTGTTCGAATCTCGAGATCGACAAATAATTTATAATTTTTCTTTTTTTAAATAAATTTTATCTTTATTTCTCCATTATTCATAGAGTTACTATGAATCATTCCAAATCATATATTTTAAAACAATATTATAGATTTAAAATATTTCTATACTTTATCGGAATTTTAAGAGTCAAGTTCCCGCACATGCGCAGAATCTATTAATATTCTTAGCATTGTGCTTTTAAAACCAGATTTATACAATACTTACAACTTATTGCCGAGTCGTAATGAGAATCTTTGACCCTTCAGAAGCTCTCGAGGTACTCGTCTTGGTGGCTAGATCGGCAGGGTGTGTCATTGTATTTTGCTGCTCTTCTGTTCGAATCTCGAGATCGACAAATAATTTATAATTTTTCTTTTTTTTTAAATAAATTTTATTGTTATTTATCCATTATTCATAGTGTTACTATGAATCATTCCAAATCATATATTTCAAAACCATATTTTAAATTAAAAATATTTCTATATTTTATAGGAATTTTAAGAGTCAAGTTCGCGCACATGCGCAGAATCTGTTAATATTCTTAGCATTGTGCTTTTAAAACCGGATTTACACAATACTTAAAACTTATTGCCGAGTCTTAATGAGAATCTTTGACCCTTCAGAAGCTCTCGCCGTACGAGTCTTGGTGGCTAGATCGGCAGAGTGTGTCATTGTATTTAGCTAGTCTTCTGTTCGAATCTCGAGATCGACAAAGATTTTATAATTTTTCTTTTTTTTAAAATAAATTTTATCTTTATTTCTCCATTATTCATAGAATTACTATGAATCATTCCAAATCATATATTTCAAAACAATAATATAAATTTAAAATATTTCTATATTTTATCGGAATTTTAAGAGTCAAATTCGTGCACATGCGCAGAATCTATTAATATTCTTAGCATTGTGCTTTTAAAACCAGATTTACACAATACTTAAAACTTATTGCCGAGTCGTACTAAGAATCTTTGACCCTTCAGAAGCACTTGAGATACGAGTCTTGGTGGCTAGATCGGCAGGGTGTGTCATTGTATTTTTCTGGTCTTCTGTTCGAATCTCGAGATCGACAAATAATTTATAATTTTTCTTTTTTTTTAAATAAATTTTATTGTTATTTCTCCATTATTCATAGAGTTACTATGAATCATTCCAAATCATATATTTCAAAACCATATTTTAAATTAAAAATATTTCTATATTTTATAGGAATTTCAAGAGTCAAGTTCGAGCACATGCGCAGAATCTGCTAATATTCTTAGCATTGTGCTTTTAAAACCAGATTTACACAATACTTAAAAATTATTGCCGAGACGTAATGAGAATCTTTCACCCTTCAGAAGCACTCGAGGTACGAGTCTTGGTGGCTAGATTGGCAGGGTGTGTCATTGTATTATGCTGGTCTTCTGTTCGAATCTCGAGATCGACAAATAATTTATAATTTTTCTTTTTTTTTTTAAATAAATTTTATCTTTATTTCTCCATTATTCATAGAGTTACTATGAATCATTCCAAATCATTTATTTAAAAACCATATTTTAAATTCAAAATATTTCTATATTTTATCGGTATTTTAAGAGTCAAGTTCCCGCACATGCGCAGAATCTTTTAATATTCTTAGCATTGTGCTTTTAAAACCAGATTTACACAATACTTAAAACTTATTGCCGAGTCTTAATGAGAATCATTGACCCTTCAGAAGCTCTCGCGGTACGAGTCTTGGTGGCTAGATCGGCAGGGTGTGTCATTGTATTTTGCTGGTCTTCTGTTCGAATCTCGAGATCGACAAATAATATATAATTTTTCTTTTTTTTAAATAAATTTTATCTTTATTTATCCATTATTCATAGAGTTACTATGAATCATTCCAAATCATATATTTAAAAACCATATTTTAAATTCAAAATATTTCTATATTTTATCGGAATTTTAAGAGTCAAGTTCCCGCACATGTGCAGAATCTATTAATATTCTTAGCATTGTGCTTTTAAAACCAGATTTACACAATACTTAAAACTTATTGCCGAGTCTTAATGAGAATCTTTGACCCTTCAGAAGCTCTCGCCGTACGAGTCTTGGTGGCTAGATCGGCAGGGTGTGTCATTGTATTTTGCTGATCTTCTGTTCGAATCTCGAGATCGACAAATAATTTATAATTTTTCTTTTTTTAAATAAATTTTATCTTTATTTCTCCATTATTCATAGAGTTACTATGAATCATTCCAAATCATATATTTAAAAACCATATTTTAAATTCAAAATATTTCTATATTTTATCGGAATTTTAAGAGTCAAGTTCCCGCACATGCGCAGAATCTATTAATATTCTTAGCATTGTGCTTTTAAAACCAGATTTACACAATACTTAAAACTTATTGCCGAGTCTTAATGAGAATCTTTGACCCTTCAGAAGCTCTCGAGCTACGAGTCTTGGTAGCTCGATCGGCAGAGTGTGTCATTGTATTTAGCTAGTCTTCTGTTCGAATCTCGAGATCGACAAATAATTTATAATTTTTCTTTTTTTAAAATAAATTTTATCTTTATTTCTCCATTATTCATAGAGTTACTATGAATCATTCCAAATCATATATTTAAAAACTATATTTTAAATTCAAAATATTTCTATATTTTATCGGAATTTTAAGAGTCAAGTTCCCGCACATGTGCAGAATCTATTAATATTCTTAGCATTGTGCTTTTAAAACCAGATTTACACAATACTTAAAACTTATTGCCGAGTCTTAATGAGAATCTTTGACCCTTCAGAAGCTCTCGCGGTACGAGTCTTGGTGGCTAGATCGGCAGGGTGTGTAATTGTATTTTGCTGATCTTCTGTTCGAATCTCGAGATCGACAAATAATTTATAATTTTTCTTTTTTTAAATAAATTTTATCTTTATTTCTCCATTATTCATAGAGTTACTATGAATCATTCCAAATCATATATTTTAAAACAATATTATAGATTTAAAATATTTCTATACTTTATCGGAATTTTAAGAGTCAAGTTCCCGCACATGCGCAGAATCTATTAATATTCTTAGCATTGTGCTTTTAAAACCAGATTTATACAATACTTACAACTTATTGCCGAGTCGTAATGAGAATCTTTGACCCTTCAGAAGCTCTCGAGGTACTCGTCTTGGTGGCTAGATCGGCAGGGTGTGTCATTGTATTTTGCTGCTCTTCTGTTCGAATCTCGAGATCGACAAATAATTTATAATTTTTCTTTTTTTTTAAATAAATTTTATTGTTATTTATCCATTATTCATAGTGTTACTATGAATCATTCCAAATCATATATTTCAAAACCATATTTTAAATTAAAAATATTTCTATATTTTATAGGAATTTTAAGAGTCAAGTTCGCGCACATGCGCAGAATCTGTTAATATTCTTAGCATTGTGCTTTTAAAACCGGATTTACACAATACTTAAAACTTATTGCCGAGTCTTAATGAGAATCTTTGACCCTTCAGAAGCTCTCGCCGTACGAGTCTTGGTGGCTAGATCGGCAGAGTGTGTCATTGTATTTAGCTAGTCTTCTGTTCGAATCTCGAGATCGACAAAGATTTTATAATTTTTCTTTTTTTTAAAATAAATTTTATCTTTATTTCTCCATTATTCATAGAATTACTATGAATCATTCCAAATCATATATTTCAAAACAATAATATAAATTTAAAATATTTCTATATTTTATCGGAATTTTAAGAGTCAAATTCGTGCACATGCGCAGAATCTATTAATATTCTTAGCATTGTGCTTTTAAAACCAGATTTACACAATACTTAAAACTTATTGCCGAGTCGTACTAAGAATCTTTGACCCTTCAGAAGCACTTGAGATACGAGTCTTGGTGGCTAGATCGGCAGGGTGTGTCATTGTATTTTTCTGGTCTTCTGTTCGAATCTCGAGATCGACAAATAATTTATAATTTTTCTTTTTTTTTAAATAAATTTTATTGTTATTTCTCCATTATTCATAGAGTTACTATGAATCATTCCAAATCATTTATTTAAAAACCATATTTTAAATTCAAAATATTTCTATATTTTATCGGAATTTTAAGAGTCAAGTTCCCGCACATGCGCAGAATGTTTTAATATTCTTAGCATTGTGCTTTTAAAACCAGATTTACACAATACTTAAAACTTATTGCCGAGTCTTAATGAGAATCATTGACCCTTCAGAAGCTCTCGACGTACGAGTCTTGGTGGCTAGATCGGCAGGGTGTGTCATTGTATTTTGCTGGTCTTCTGTTCGAATCTCGAGATCGACAAATAATATATAATTTTTCTTTTTTTTAAATAAATTTTATCTTTATTTCTCCATTATTCATAGAGTTACTATGAATCATTCCAAATCATATATTTAAAAACCATATTTTAAATTCAAAATATTTCTATATTTTATCGGAATTTTAAGAGTCAAGTTCCCGCACATGTGCAGAATCTATTAATATTCTTAGCATTGTGCTTTTAAAACCAGATTTACACAATACTTAAAACTTATTGCCGAGTCTTAATGAGAATCTTTGACCCTTCAGAAGCTCTCGCCGTACGAGTCTTGGTGGCTAGATCGGCAGGGTGTGTCATTGTATTTTGCTGATCTTCTGTTCGAATCTCGAGATCGACAAATAATTTATAATTTTTCTTTTTTTAAATAAATTTTATCTTTATTTCTCCATTATTCATAGAGTTACTATGAATCATTCCAAATCATATATTTAAAAACCATATTTTAAATTCAAAATATTTCTATATTTTATCGGAATTTTAAGAGTCAAGTTCCCGCACATGCGCAGAATCTATTAATATTCTTAGCATTGTGCTTTTAAAACCAGATTTACACAATACTTAAAACTTATTGCTGAGTCTTAATGAGAATCTTTGACCCTTCAGAAGCTCTCGAGCTACGAGTCTTGGTGGCTCGATCGGCAGAGTGTGTCATTGTATTTAGCTAGTCTTCTGTTCAAATCTCGAGATCGACAAATAATTTATAATTTTTCTTTTTTTTAAATAAATTTTATCTTTATTTCTCCATTATTCATAGAGTTACTATGAATCATTCCAAATCATATATTTTAAAACAATATAATAAATTTAAAATATTTCTATACTTTATCGGAAATTTAAGAGTCAAGTTCCCGCACATGCGCAGAATCTATTAATATTCTTAGCATTGTGCTTTTAAAACCAGATTTACACAATTCTTAAAACTTATTGCCGTGACTTAATGAGAATCTTTGACCCTTCAGAAGCTCTCGAAGTACGAGTCTTTGTGGCTAGATCGGCAGGGTGTGTCATTGTATTTTGCTGGTCTTCTGTTCGAATCTCGAGATCGACAAATAATTTATAATTTTTCTTTTTTTTAAAAAAATTTTATATATATTTCTCCATTATTCATAGAGTTACAATGAATCATTAAAAATCATATATTTCAAAACAATATTTTAAATTTAAAATATTTCTATATTTTATCGGAATTTTAAGAGTCAAGTTCCCGCATATGCGCAGAATCTATTAATATTCTTAGCATTGTGCTTTTAAAACCAGATTTACACAATACTTAAAATTTATTGCCGAGTCTGAATGAGAATCATTGACCCTTCAGAAGCTCTCGCGGTACGAGTCTTGGTGGCTAGGTCGTCAGGGTGTGTCATTGTATTTTGCTGGTCTTCTGTTCGAATCTCGAGATCGACAAATAATTTATAATTTTTCTTTTTTTAAATAAATTTTATCTTTATTTCTCCATTATTCATAGAGTAACTATGAATCATTCCAAATAATATATTTAAAAACCATATTTTAAATTCAAAATATTTCTATATTTTATCGGAATTTTAAGAGTCAAGTTCCCGCACATGCGCAGAATCTATTAATATTCTTAGCATTGTGCTTTTAAAACCAGATTTACACAATACTTAAAACTTATTGCCGAGTCTTAATGAGAATCTTTGACCCTTCAGAAGCTCCCGCGGTACGAGTCTTGTTGGCTAGATCGGCAGGGTGTGTCATTGTATTTTGCTGGTCTTCTGTTCGAATCTCGAGATCGACAAATAATTTATAATTTTTCTTTTTTTAAATAAATTTTATCTTTATTTCTCCATTATTCATAGAGTTACTATGAATCATTCCAAATCATATATTTTAAAACAATATTATAAATTTAAAATATTTCTATACTTTAAAGGAATTTTAAGAGTCAAGTTCCCGCACATGCGCAGAATCTATTAATATTCTTAGCATTGTGCTTTTAAAACCAGTTTTACACAATACTTAAAACTTATTGCCGAGTTTTAATGAGAATCTTTGACCCTTCAGAAGCTCTCGGGGTACGATCTTGGTGGCTAGATCGGCAGGGTGTGTCATTGTGTTTTGCTGGTCTTCTGTTCGAATCTCGAGATCGAAAAATAATTTATAAATTTTCTTTTTTTTTAATAAATTTTATCTTTATTTCTCCATTATTCATAGAGTTACTATGAATCATTCCAAATCATATATTTCAAAACAATATTATAAATTTAAAATATTTCTATACTTTATCGGAAATTTAAGAGTCAAGTTCCCGCACATGCGCAGAATCTATTAATATTCTTAGCATTGTGCTTTTAAAACCAGATTTATACAATACTTAAAACTTATTGCCGAGTCGTAATGAGAATCTTTGACCCTTCAGAAGCTCTCGAGGTACTCGTCTTGGTGGCTAGATCGGCAGGGTGTGTCATTGTATTTTGCTGGTCTTCTGTTCGAATCTCGAGATCGACAAATAATTTATAATTTTTCTTTTTTTTTAAATAAATTTTATTGTTATTTATCCATTATTCATAGAGTTACTATGAATCATTCCAAATCATATATTTCAAAACCATATTTTAAATTAAAAATATTTCTATATTTTATAGGAATTTTAAGAGTCAAGTTCGCGCACATGCGCAGAATCTGTTAATATTCTTAGCATTGTGCTTTTAAAACCAGATTTACACAATACTTAAAAATTATTGCCGAGACGTAATGAGAATCTTTCACCCTTCAGAAGCACTCGAGGTACGAGTCTTGGTGGCTAGATTGGCAGGGTGTGTCATTGTATTTTGCTGGTCTTCTGTTCGAATCTCGAGATCGACAAATAATTTATAATTTTTCTTTTTTTTTAAATAAATTTTATCTTTATTTCTCCATTATTCATAGAGTTACTATGAATCATTCCAAATCATATATTTCAAAACCATATTTTAAATTAAAAATATTTCTATATTTTATAGGAATTTCAAGAGTCAAGTTCGAGCACATGCGCAGAATCTGCTAATATTCTTAGCATTGTGCTTTTAAAACCAGATTTACACAATACTTAAAAATTATTGCCGAGACGTAATGAGAATCTTTCACCCTTCAGAAGCACTCGAGGTACGAGTCTTGGTGGCTAGATTGGCAGGGTGTGTCATTGTATTATGCTGGTCTTCTGTTCGAATCTCGAGATCGACAAATAATTTATAATTTTTCTTTTTTTTTTTTAAATAAATTTTATCTTTATTTCTCCATTATTCATAGAGTTACTATGAATCATTCCAAATCATTTATTTAAAAACCATATTTTAAATTCAAAATATTTCTATATTTTATCGGTATTTTAAGAGTCAAGTTCCCGCACATGCGCAGAATCTTTTAATATTCTTAGCATTGTGCTTTTAAAACCAGATTTACACAATACTTAAAACTTATTGCCGAGTCTTAATGAGAATCATTGACCCTTCAGAAGCTCTCGCGGTACGAGTCTTGGTGGCTAGATCGGCAGGGTGTGTCATTGTATTTTGCTGGTCTTCTGTTCGAATCTCGAGATCGACAAATAATATATAATTTTTCTTTTTTTTAAATAAATTTTATCTTTATTTATCCATTATTCATAGAGTTACTATGAATCATTCCAAATCATATATTTAAAAACCATATTTTAAATTCAAAATATTTCTATATTTTATCGGAATTTTAAGAGTCAAGTTCCCGCACATGTGCAGAATCTATTAATATTCTTAGCATTGTGCTTTTAAAACCAGATTTACACAATACTTAAAACTTATTGCCGAGTCTTAATGAGAATCTTTGACCCTTCAGAAGCTCTCGCCGTACGAGTCTTGGTGGCTAGATCGGCAGGGTGTGTCATTGTATTTTGCTGATCTTCTGTTCGAATCTCGAGATCGACAAATAATTTATAATTTTTCTTTTTTTAAATAAATTTTATCTTTATTTCTCCATTATTCATAGAGTTACTATGAATCATTCCAAATCATATATTTAAAAACCATATTTTAAATTCAAAATATTTCTATATTTTATCGGAATTTTAAGAGTCAAGTTCCCGCACATGCGCAGAATCTATTAATATTCTTAGCATTGTGCTTTTAAAACCAGATTTACACAATACTTAAAACTTATTGCCGAGTCTTAATGAGAATCTTTGACCCTTCAGAAGCTCTCGAGCTACGAGTCTTGGTAGCTCGATCGGCAGAGTGTGTCATTGTATTTAGCTAGTCTTCTGTTCGAATCTCGAGATCGACAAATAATTTATAATTTTTCTTTTTTTAAAATAAATTTTATCTTTATTTCTCCATTATTCATAGAGTTACTATGAATCATTCCAAATCATATATTTAAAAACTATATTTTAAATTCAAAATATTTCTATATTTTATCGGAATTTTAAGAGTCAAGTTCCCTCACATGTGCAGAATCTATTAATATTCTTAGCATTGTGCTTTTAAAACCAGATTTACACAATACTTAAAACTTATTGCCGAGTCTTAATGAGAATCTTTGACCCTTCAGAAGCTCTCGCGGTACGAGTCTTGGTGGCTAGATCGGCAGGGTGTGTAATTGTATTTTGCTGATCTTCTGTTCGAATCTCGAGATCGACAAATAATTTATAATTTTTCTTTTTTTAAATAAATTTTATCTTTATTTCTCCATTATTCATAGAGTTACTATGAATCATTCCAAATCATATATTTTAAAACAATATTATAGATTTAAAATATTTCTATACTTTATCGGAATTTTAAGAGTCAAGTTCCCGCACATGCGCAGAATCTATTAATATTCTTAGCATTGTGCTTTTAAAACCAGATTTATACAATACTTACAACTTATTGCCGAGTCGTAATGAGAATCTTTGACCCTTCAGAAGCTCTCGAGGTACTCGTCTTGGTGGCTAGATCGGCAGGGTGTGTCATTGTATTTTGCTGCTCTTCTGTTCGAATCTCGAGATCGACAAATAATTTATAATTTTTCTTTTTTTTTAAATAAATTTTATTGTTATTTATCCATTATTCATAGTGTTACTATGAATCATTCCAAATCATATATTTCAAAACCATATTTTAAATTAAAAATATTTCTATATTTTATAGGAATTTTAAGAGTCAAGTTCGCGCACATGCGCAGAATCTGTTAATATTCTTAGCATTGTGCTTTTAAAACCGGATTTACACAATACTTAAAACTTATTGCCGAGTCTTAATGAGAATCTTTGACCCTTCAGAAGCTCTCGCCGTACGAGTCTTGGTGGCTAGATCGGCAGAGTGTGTCATTGTATTTTGCTGCTCTTCTGTTCGAATCTCGAGATCGACAAATAATTTATAATTTTTCTTTTTTTTTAAATAAATTTTATTGTTATTTCTCCATTATTCATAGAGTTACTATGAATCATTCCAAATCATATATTTCAAAACCATATTTTAAATTAAAAATATTTCTATATTTTATAGGAATTTTAAGAGTCAAGTTCGAGCACATGCGCAGAATCTGCTAATATTCTTAGCATTGTGCTTTTAAAACCAGATTTACACAATACTTAAAAATTATTGCCGAGACGTAATGAGAATCTTTCACCCTTCAGAAGTACTCGAGGTACGAGTCTTGGTGGCTAGATTGGCAGGGTGTGTCATTGTATTATGCTGGTCTTCTGTTCGAATCTCGAGATCGACAAATAATTTATAATTTTTCTTTTTTTTTTAAATAAATTTTATCTTTATTTCTCCATTATTCATAGAGTTACTATGAATCATTCCAAATCATTTATTTAAAAACCATATTTTAAATTCAAAATATTTCTATATTTTATCGGAATTTTAAGAGTCAAGTTCCCGCACATGCGCAGAATGTTTTAATATTCTTAGCATTGTGCTTTTAAAACCAGATTTACACAATACTTAAAACTTATTGCCGAGTCTTAATGAGAATCATTGACCCTTCAGAAGCTCTCGACGTACGAGTCTTGGTGGCTAGATCGGCAGGGTGTGTCATTGTATTTTGCTGGTCTTCTGTTCGAATCTCGAGATCGACAAATAATATATAATTTTTCTTTTTTTTAAATAAATTTTATCTTTATTTCTCCATTATTCATAGAGTTACTATGAATCATTCCAAATCATATATTTAAAAACCATATTTTAAATTCAAAATATTTCTATATTTTATCGGAATTTTAAGAGTCAAGTTCCCGCACATGTGCAGAATCTATTAATATTCTTAGCATTGTGCTTTTAAAACCAGATTTACACAATACTTAAAACTTATTGCCGAGTCTTAATGAGAATCTTTGACCCTTCAGAAGCTCTCGCCGTACGAGTCTTGGTGGCTAGATCGGCAGGGTGTGTCATTGTATTTTGCTGATCTTCTGTTCGAATCTCGAGATCGACAAATAATTTATAATTTTTCTTTTTTTAAATAAATTTTATCTTTATTTCTCCATTATTCATAGAGTTACTATGAATCATTCCAAATCATATATTTAAAAACCATATTTTAAATTCAAAATATTTCTATATTTTATCGGAATTTTAAGAGTCAAGTTCCCGCACATGCGCAGAATCTATTAATATTCTTAGCATTGTGCTTTTAAAACCAGATTTACACAATACTTAAAACTTATTGCTGAGTCTTAATGAGAATCTTTGACCCTTCAGAAGCTCTCGAGCTACGAGTCTTGGTGGCTCGATCGGCAGAGTGTGTCATTGTATTTAGCTAGTCTTCTGTTCAAATCTCGAGATCGACAAATAATTTATAATTTTTCTTTTTTTTAAATAAATTTTATCTTTATTTCTCCATTATTCATAGAGTTACTATGAATCATTCCAAATCATATATTTTAAAACAATATAATAAATTTAAAATATTTCTATACTTTATCGGAAATTTAAGAGTCAAGTTCCCGCACATGCGCAGAATCTATTAATATTCTTAGCATTGTGCTTTTAAAACCAGATTTACACAATTCTTAAAACTTATTGCCGTGACTTAATGAGAATCTTTGACCCTTCAGAAGCTCTCGAAGTACGAGTCTTTGTGGCTAGATCGGCAGGGTGTGTCATTGTATTTTGCTGGTCTTCTGTTCGAATCTCGAGATCGACAAATAATTTATAATTTTTCTTTTTTTTAAAAAAATTTTATATATATTTCTCCATTATTCATAGAGTTACAATGAATCATTAAAAATCATATATTTCAAAACAATATTTTAAATTTAAAATATTTCTATATTTTATCGGAATTTTAAGAGTCAAGTTCCCGCATATGCGCAGAATCTATTAATATTCTTAGCATTGTGCTTTTAAAACCAGATTTACACAATACTTAAAATTTATTGCCGAGTCTGAATGAGAATCATTGACCCTTCAGAAGCTCTCGCGGTACGAGTCTTGGTGGCTAGGTCGTCAGGGTGTGTCATTGTATTTTGCTGGTCTTCTGTTCGAATCTCGAGATCGACAAATAATTTATAATTTTTCTTTTTTTAAATAAATTTTATCTTTATTTCTCCATTATTCATAGAGTAACTATGAATCATTCCAAATAATATATTTAAAAACCATATTTTAAATTCAAAATATTTCTATATTTTATCGGAATTTTAAGAGTCAAGTTCCCGCACATGCGCAGAATCTATTAATATTCTTAGCATTGTGCTTTTAAAACCAGATTTACACAATACTTAAAACTTATTGCCGAGTCTTAATGAGAATCTTTGACCCTTCAGAAGCTCCCGCGGTACGAGTCTTTGTGGCTAGATCGTCAGGGTGTGTCATTGTATTTTGCTGGTCTTCTGTTCGAATCTCGAGATCGACAAATAATTTATAATTTTTCTTTTTTTAAATAAATTTTATCTTTATTTCTCCATTATTCATAGAGTTACTATGAATCATTCCAAATCATATATTTTAAAACAATATTATAAATTTAAAATATTTCTATACTTTAAAGGAATTTTAAGAGTCAAGTTCCCGCACATGCGCAGAATCTATTAATATTCTTAGCATTGTGCTTTTAAAACCAGTTTTACACAATACTTAAAACTTATTGCCGAGTTTTAATGAGAATCTTTGACCCTTCAGAAGCTCTCGGGGTACGATCTTGGTGGCTAGATCGGCAGGGTGTGTCATTGTGTTTTGCTGGTCTTCTGTTCGAATCTCGAGATCGAAAAATAATTTATAAATTTTCTTTTTTTTTAATAAATTTTATCTTTATTTCTCCATTATTCATAGAGTTACTATGAATCATTCCAAATCATATATTTCAAAACAATATTATAAATTTAAAATATTTCTATACTTTATCGGAAATTTAAGAGTCAAGTTCCCGCACATGCGCAGAATCTATTAATATTCTTAGCATTGTGCTTTTAAAACCAGATTTACACAATTCTTAAAACTTATTGCCGTGGCTTAATGAGAATCTTTGACCCTTCAGAAGCTCTCGAAGTACGAGTCTTTGTGGCTAGATCGGCAGGGTGTGCATTGTATTTTGCTGGTCTTCTGTTCGAATCTCGAGGTCGACAAATAATTTATAATTTTTCTTTTTTTAAATAAATTTTATCTTTATTTCTCCATTATTCATAGAGTTACTATGAATCATTCCAAATCATATATTTTAAAACAATATTATAAATTTAAAATATTTCTATACTTTATCGGAATTTTAAGAGTCAATTTCCCGCACATGAGCAGAATCTATTGATATTCTTAGCATTGTGCTTTTAAAACCAGATTTACACTATACTTAAAACTTATTGCCGATTCTTAATGAGAATCTTTGACCCTTCAGAAGCTCACGCGGTACGAGTCTTGGTGGCTAGATCGGCAGGGTGTGTCATTGTGTTTTGCTGGTCTTCTGTTCGAATCTCGAGATCGAAAAATAATTTATAAATTTTCTTTTTTTAAAAATATATTTTATCTATATTTCTCCATTATTCATAGAGTTACTATGAATCATTCCAAATCATATATTTCAAAACAATATTATAAATTTAAAATATTTCTATATTTTATCGGAATTTTAAGAGTCAAGTTCGCGCAAATGCTCAGAATCTATTAATATTCTTAGCATTGTGCTTTTAAAACCAGATTTACACAATACTTAAAATTTATTGCCGAGTCTGAATGAGAATCATTGACCCTTCAGAAGCTCTCGGGATACGAGTCTTGGTGGCTAGATCGGCAGGGTGTGTAATTGTGTTTTGCTGGTCTTCTGTTCGAATCTCGAGGTCGACAAATAATTTATAATTTTTCTTTTTTTAAATAAATTTTATCTTTATTTCTCCATTATTCATAGAGTTACTATGAATCATTCCAAACCATATATTTTAAAACAATATTATAAATTTAAAATATTTCTATACTTTATTGGAATTTTAAGAGTCAAGTTCCCGCACATGCGCAGAATCTATTATTATTCTTAGCATTGTGCTTTTAAAACCAGATTTACACAATATTTAAAACTTATTGCCAAGTCTTAATGAGAATCTTTGACCCTTCAGAAGCTCTCGAGGTACGAGTCTTGGTGGCGAGATCGGCAGGGTGTGGCATTGTATTTTGCTGGTCTTCTGTTCGAATCTCGATATCGACAAATAATTTATAATTTTTCTTTTTTTTAAATAAATTTTATCTTTATTTCTCCATTATTCATAGAGTTACTATGAATCATTCCAAATCATATATTTCAAAACAATATTATAAATTTAAAATATTTCTATACTTTATCGGAATTTTAAGAGTCAAGTTCCCGCACATGCGCAGAATCTATGAATATTCTTAGCATTGTGCTTTTAAAACCAGATTTACACTATACTTAAAACTTATTGCCGAGTCTTAATGAGAATCTTTGACCCTTCAGAAGCTCTCGAGGTACGAGTCTTGGTGGCGAGATCGGCAGGGTGTGTCATTGTATTTTGCTGGTCTTCTGTTCGAATCTCGAGGTCGACAAATAATTTATAATTTTTCTTTTTTTAAATAAATTTTATCTTTATTTCTCCATTATTCATAGAGTTACTATGAATCATTCCAAATCATATATTTTAAAACAATATTATAAATTTAAAATATTTCTATACTTTATCGGAATTTTAAGAGTCAATTTCCCGCACATGAGCAGAATCTATTAATATTCTTAGCATTGTGCTTTTAAAACCAGATTTACACTATACTTAAAACTTATTGCCGAGTCTTAATGAGAATCTTTGACCCTTCAGAAGCTCACGCGGTACGAGTCTTGGTGGCTAGATCGGCAGGGTGTGTCATTGTGTTTTGCTGGTCTTCTGTTCGAATCTCGAGATCGAAAAATAATTTATAAATTTTCTTTTTTTTAAAATATATTTTATCTATATTTCTCCATTATTCATAGAGTTACTATGAATCATTCCAAATCATATATTTCAAAACAATATTATAAATTTAAAATATTTCTATATTTTATCGGAATTTTAAGAGTCAAGTTCGCGCAAATGCTCAGAATCTATTAATATTCTTAGCATTGTGCTTTTAAAACCAGATTTACACAATACTTAAAACTTATTGCCAAGTCTTAATGAGAATCTTTGACCCTTCAGAAGCTCTCGGGGTACGAGTCTTGGTGGCTAGATCGGCAGGGTGTGTCATTGTGTTTTGCTGGTCTTCTGTTCGAATCTCGAGATCGAAAAATAATTTATAATTTTTCTTTTTTTTTAAATAAATTTTATCTATATTTCTCCATTATTCATAGAGTTACTATAAATCATTCCAAATCATATATTTAAAAACCATATTTTAAATTGAAAATATTTCTATATTTTATCGGAATTTTAAGAGTCAAGTTCGCGCACATGCGCAGAATCTATTATTATTCTTAGCATTGTGATTTTAAAACCAGATTTACACAATACTTAAAATTTATTGCCGAGTTTTAATGAGAATCTTTGACCCATCAGAAGCTTTCGGGGTACGAGTCTTGGTGGCTAGATCGGCAGGGTGTGTCATTGTGTTTTGCTGGTCTTCTGTTCGAATCTCGAGATCGAAAAATAATTTATAATTTTTCTTTTTTTTTAAATAAATTTTATCTATATTTCTCCATTATTCATAGAGTTACTATAAATCATTCCAAATCATATATTTAAAAACCATATTTTAAATTGAAAATATTTCTATATTTTATCGGAATTTTAAGAGTCAAGTTCGCGCACATGCGCAGAATCTATTATTATTCTTAGCATTGTGATTTTAAAACCAGATTTACACAATACTTAAAATTTATTGCCGAGTTTTAATGAGAATCTTTGACCCTTCAGAAGCTCTCGGGGTACGAGTCTTGGTGGCTAGATCGGCAGGGTTTGTCATTGTGTTTTGCTGGTCTTCTGTTCGAATCTCGAGATCGAAAAATAATTTATAAATTTTCTTTTTTTAAAAATATATTTTATCTATATTTCTCCATTATTCATAGAGTTACTATGAATCATTCCAAACCATATATTTTAAAACAATATTATAAATTTAAAATATTTCTATACTTTATTGGAATTTTAAGAGTCAAGTTCCCGCACATGCGCAGAATCTATTATTATTCTTAGCATTGTGCTTTTAAAACCAGATTTACACAATATTTAAAACTTATTGCCAAGTCTTAATGAGAATCTTTGACCCTTCAGAAGCTCTCGAGGTACGAGTCTTGGTGGCGAGATCGGCAGGGTGTGTCATTGTATTTTGCTGGTCTTCTGTTCGAATCTCGATATCGACAAATAATTTATAATTTTTCTTTTTTTTAAATAAATTTTATCTTTATTTCTCCATTATTCATAGAGTTACTATGAATCATTCCAAATCATATATTTCAAAACAATATTATAAATTTAAAATATTTCTATACTTTATCGGAATTTTAAGAGTCAAGTTCCCGCACATGCGCAGAATCTATGAATATTCTTAGTATTGTGCTTTTAAAACCAGATTTACACAATACTTAAAACTTATTGCCGAGTCTTAATGAGAATCTTTGACCCTTCAGAAGCTCTCGGAGTACGAGTCTTGGTGGCTAGATCGGCAGGGTGTGTCATTGTATTTTGCTGCTCTTCTGTTCGAATCTCCAGATCGACAAATAATTTATAATTTTTCTTTTTTTTAAATAAATTTTATCTTTATTTCTACATTATTCATAAAGTTACTATGAAACATAACAAATCATAAATTTCAAAACCATATTATAAATTGAAAATATTTCTATATTTTATCGGAATTTTAAGAGTCAAGTTCGCGCACATGCGCAGAATCTATTATTATTCTTAGCATTGTGATTTTAAAACCAGATTTACACAATATTTAAAATTTATTGCCGAGTTTTAATGAGAATCTTTGACCCTTCAGAAGCTCTCGGGGTACGAGTCTTGGTGGCTAGATCGGCAGGGTGTGTCATTGTGTTTTGCTGGTCTTCTGTTCGAATCTCGAGATCGAAAAATAATTTATAAATTTTCTTTTTTTTAAAATATATTTTATCTATATTTCTCCATTATTCATAGAGTTACTATGAATCATTCCAAATCATATATTTCAAAACAATATTATAAATTTAAAATATTTCTATATTTTATCGGAATTTTAAGAGTCAAGTTCGCGCACATGCGCAGAATCTATGAATATTCTTAGTATTGTGCTTTTAAAACCAGATTTACACTATACTTAAAACTTATTGCCGAGTCTTAATGAGAATCTTTGACCCTTCAGAAGCTCTCGAGGTACGAGTCTTGGTGGCGAGATCGGCAGGGTGTGTCATTGTATTTTGCTGGTCTTCTGTTCGAATCTCGATATCGACAAATAATTTATAATTTTTCTTTTTTTTAAATAAATTTTATCTTTATTTCTCCATTATTCATAGAGTTACTATGAATCATTCCAAATCATATATTTCAAAACAATATTATAAATTTAAAATATTTCTATACTTTATCGGAATTTTAAGAGTCAAGTTCCCGCACATGCGCAGAATCTATGAATATTCTTAGCATTGTGCTTTTAAAACCAGATTTACACAATACTTAAAACTTATTGCCGAGTCTTAATGAGAATCTTTGACCCTTCAGAAGCTCTCGGAGTACGAGTCTTGGTGGCTAGATCGGCAGGGTGTGTCATTGTATTTTGCTGCTCTTCTGTTCGAATCTCCAGATCGACAAATAATTTATAATTTTTCTTTTTTTTAAATAAATTTTATTTTTATTTCTACATTATTCATAAAGTTACTATGAAACATAACAAATCATAAATTTCAAAACCATATTATAAATTGAAAATATTTCTATATTTTATCGGAAATTTAAGAGTCAAGTTCCCGCACATGCGCAGAATCTATTAATATTCTTAGCATTGTGCTTTTAAAACCAGATTTACACAATTCTTAAAACTTATTGCCGTGGCTTAATGAGAATCTTTGACCCTTCAGGAGCTCTCGAAGTACGAGTCTTTGTGGCTAGATCGGCAGGGTGTGTCATTGTATTTTGCTGGTCTTCTGTTCGAATCTCGAGGTCGACAAATAATTTATAATTTTTCTTTTTTTAAATAAATTTTATCTTTATTTCTCCATTATTCATAGAGTTACTATGAATCATTCCAAATCATATATTTTAAAACAATATTATAAATTTAAAATATTTCTATACTTTATCGGAATTTTAAGAGTCAATTTCCCGCACATGAGCAGAATCTATTAATATTCTTAGCATTGTGCTTTTAAAACCAGATTTACACTATACTTAAAACTTATTGCCGAGTCTTAATGAGAATCTTTGACCCTTCAGAAGCTCACGCAGTACGAGTCTTGGTGGCTAGATCGGCAGGGTGTGTCATTGTGTTTTGCTGGTCTTCTGTTCGAATCTCGAGATCGAAAAATAATTTATAAATTTTCTTTTTTTTAAAATATATTTTATCTATATTTCTCCATTATTCATAGAGTTACTATGAATCATTCCAAATCATATATTTCAAAACAATATTATAAATTTAAAATATTTCTATATTTTATCGGAATTTTAAGAGTCAAGTTCGCGCAAATGCTCAGAATCTATTAATATTCTTAGCATTGGGCTTTTAAAACCAGATTTACACAATACTTAAAACTTATTGCCAAGTCTTAATGAGAATCTTTGACCCTTCAGAAGCTCTCGCGGTACGAGTCTTGGTGGCTAGATCGGCAGGGTGTGTCATTGTGTTTTGCTGGTCTTCTGTTCGAATCTAGAGATCGAAAAATAATTTATAATTTTTCTTTTTTTTTAAATAAATTTTATCTATATTTCTCCATTATTCATAGAGTTACTATAAATCATTCCAAATCATATACTTAAAAACCATATTTTAAATTGAAAATATTTCTATATTTTATCGGAATTTTAAGAGTCAAGTTCGCGCACATGCGCAGAATCTATTATTATTCTTAGCATTGTGATTTTAAAACCAGATTTACACGATACTTAAAATTTATTGCCGAGTTTTAATGAGAATCTTTGACCCTTCAGAAGCTCTCGGGGTACGAGTCTTGGTGGCTAGATCGGCAGGGTGTGTCATTGTGTTTTGCTGGTCTTCTGTTCGAATCTCGAGATCGAAAAATAATTTATAAATTTTCTTTTTTTTTAATAAATTTTATCTTTATTTCTCCATTATTCATAGAGTTACTATGAATCATTCCAAATCATATATTTCAAAACAATATTATAAATTTAAAATATTTCTATACTTTATCGGAAATTTAAGAGTCAAGTTCCCGCACATGCGCAGAATCTATTAATATTCTTAGCATTGTGCTTTTAAAACCAGATTTACACAATTCTTAAAACTTATTGCCGTGGCTTAATGAGAATCTTTGACCCTTCAGAAGCTCTCGAAGTACGAGTCTTTGTGGCTAGATCGGCAGGGTGTGCATTGTATTTTGCTGGTCTTCTGTTCGAATCTCGAGGTCGACAAATAATTTATAATTTTTCTTTTTTTTCATAAATTTTATCTTTATTTCTCCATTATTCATAGAGTTACTATGAATCATTCCAAATCATATATTTTAAAACAATATTATAAATTTAAAATATTTCTATACTTTATCGGAATTTTAAGAGTCAATTTCCCGCACATGAGCAGAATCTATTGATATTCTTAGCATTGTGCTTTTAAAACCAGATTTACACTATACTTAAAACTTATTGCCGATTCTTAATGAGAATCTTTGACCCTTCAGAAGCTCACGCGGTACGAGTCTTGGTGGCTAGATCGGCAGGGTGTGTCATTGTGTTTTGCTGGTCTTCTGTTCGAATCTCGAGATCGAAAAATAATTTATAAATTTTCTTTTTTTAAAAATATATTTTATCTATATTTCTCCATTATTCATAGAGTTACTATGAATCATTCCAAATCATATATTTCAAAACAATATTATAAATTTAAAATATTTCTATATTTTATCGGAATTTTAAGAGTCAAGTTCGCGCAAATGCTCAGAATCTATTAATATTCTTAGCATTGTGCTTTTAAAACCAGATTTACACAATACTTAAAATTTATTGCCGAGTCTGAATGAGAATCATTGACCCTTCAGAAGCTCTCGGGATACGAGTCTTGGTGGCTAGATCGGAAGGGTGTGTAATTGTGTTTTGCTGGTCTTCTGTTCGAATCTCGAGGTCGACAAATAATTTATAATTTTTCTTTTTTTAAATAAATTTTATCTTTATTTCTCCATTATTCATAGAGTTACTATGAATCATTCCAAACCATGTATTTTAAAACAATATTATAAATTTAAAATATTTCTATACTTTATTGGAATTTTAAGAGTCAAGTTCCCGCACATGCGCAGAATCTATTATTATTCTTAGCATTGTGCTTTTAAAACCAGATTTACACAATATTTAAAACTTATTGCCAAGTCTTAATGAGAATCTTTGACCCTTCAGAAGCTCTCGAGGTACGAGTCTTGGTGGCGAGATCGGCAGGGTGTGGCATTGTATTTTGCTGGTCTTCTGTTCGAATCTCGATATCGACAAATAATTTATAATTTTTCTTTTTTTTAAATAAATTTTATCTTTATTTCTCCATTATTCATAGAGTTACTATGAATCATTCCAAATCATATATTTCAAAACAATATTATAAATTTAAAATATTTCTATACTTTATCGGAATTTTAAGAGTCAAGTTCCCGCACATGCGCAGAATCTATGAATATTCTTAGCATTGTGCTTTTAAAACCAGATTTACACTATACTTAAAACTTATTGCCGAGTCTTAATGAGAATCTTTGACCCTTCAGAAGCTCTCGAGGTACGAGTCTTGGTGGCGAGATCGGCAGGGTGTGTCATTGTATTTTGCTGGTCTTCTGTTCGAATCTCGAGGTCGACAAATAATTTATAATTTTTCTTTTTTTAAATAAATTTTATCTTTATTTCTCCATTATTCATAGAGTTACTATGAATCATTCCAAATCATATATTTTAAAACAATATTATAAATTTAAAATATTTCTATACTTTATCGGAATTTTAAGAGTCAATTTCCCGCACATGAGCAGAATCTATTAATATTCTTAGCATTGTGCTTTTAAAACCAGATTTACACTATACTTAAAACTTATTGCCGAGTCTTAATGAGAATCTTTGACCCTTCAGAAGCTCACGCGGTACGAGTCTTGGTGGCTAGATCGGCAGGGTGTGTCATTGTGTTTTGCTGGTCTTCTGTTCGAATCTCGAGATCGAAAAATAATTTATAAATTTTCTTTTTTTTAAAATATATTTTATCTATATTTCTCCATTATTCATAGAGTTACTATGAATCATTCCAAATCATATATTTCAAAACAATATTATAAATTTAAAATATTTCTATATTTTATCGGAATTTTAAGAGTCAAGTTCGCGCAAATGCTCAGAATCTATTAATATTCTTAGCATTGTGCTTTTAAAACCAGATTTACACAATACTTAAAACTTATTGCCAAGTCTTAATGAGAATCTTTGACCCTTCAGAAGCTCTCGGGGTACGAGTCTTGGTGGCTAGATCGGCAGGGTGTGTCATTGTGTTTTGCTGGTCTTCTGTTCGAATCTCGAGATCGAAAAATAATTTATAATTTTTCTTTTTTTTTAAATAAATTTTATCTATATTTCTCCATTATTCATAGAGTTACTATAAATCATTCCAAATCATATATTTAAAAACCATATTTTAAATTGAAAATATTTCTATATTTTATCGGAATTTTAAGAGTCAAGTTCGCGCACATGCGCAGAATCTATTATTATTCTTAGCATTGTGATTTTAAAACCAGATTTACACAATACTTAAAATTTATTGCCGAGTTTTAATGAGAATCTTTGACCCTTCAGAAGCTCTCGGGGTACGAGTCTTGGTGGCTAGATCGGCAGGGTGTGTCATTGTGTTTTGCTGGTCTTCTGTTCGAATCTCGAGATCGAAAAATAATTTATAATTTTTCTTTTTTTTTAAATAAATTTTATCTATATTTCTCCATTATTCATAGAGTTACTATAAATCATTCCAAATCATATATTTAAAAACCATATTTTAAATTGAAAATATTTCTATATTTTATCGGAATTTTAAGAGTCAAGTTCGCGCACATGCGCAGAATCTATTATTATTCTTAGCATTGTGATTTTAAAACCAGATTTACACAATACTTAAAATTTATTGCCGAGTTTTAATGAGAATCTTTGACCCTTCAGAAGCTCTCGGGGTACGAGTCTTGGTGGCTAGATCGGCAGGGTTTGTCATTGTGTTTTGCTGGTCTTCTGTTCGAATCTCGAGATCGAAAAATAATTTATAAATTTTCTTTTTTTAAAAATATATTTTATCTATATTTCTCCATTATTCATAGAGTTACTATGAATCATTCCAAACCATATATTTTAAAACAATATTATAAATTTAAAATATTTCTATACTTTATTGGAATTTTAAGAGTCAAGTTCCCGCACATGCGCAGAATCTATTATTATTCTTAGCATTGTGCTTTTAAAACCAGATTTACACAATATTTAAAACTTATTGCCAAGTCTTAATGAGAATCTTTGACCCTTCAGAAGCTCTCGAGGTACGAGTCTTGGTGGCGAGATCGGCAGGGTGTGTCATTGTATTTTGCTGGTCTTCTGTTCGAATCTCGATATCGACAAATAATTTATAATTTTTCTTTTTTTTAAATAAATTTTATCTTTATTTCTCCATTATTCATAGAGTTACTATGAATCATTCCAAATCATATATTTCAAAACAATATTATAAATTTAAAATATTTCTATACTTTATCGGAATTTTAAGAGTCAAGTTCCCGCACATGCGCAGAATCTATGAATATTCTTAGTATTGTGCTTTTAAAACCAGATTTACACAATACTTAAAACTTATTGCCGAGTCTTAATGAGAATCTTTGACCCTTCAGAAGCTCTCGGAGTACGAGTCTTGGTGGCTAGATCGGCAGGGTGTGTCATTGTATTTTGCTGCTCTTCTGTTCGAATCTCCAGATCGACAAATAATTTATAATTTTTCTTTTTTTTAAATAAATTTTATCTTTATTTCTACATTATTCATAAAGTTACTATGAAACATAACAAATCATAAATTTCAAAACCATATTATAAATTGAAAATATTTCTATATTTTATCGGAATTTTAAGAGTCAAGTTCGCGCACATGCGCAGAATCTATTATTATTCTTAGCATTGTGATTTTAAAACCAGATTTACACAATATTTAAAATTTATTGCCGAGTTTTAATGAGAATCTTTGACCCTTCAGAAGCTCTCGGGGTACGAGTCTTGGTGGCTAGATCGGCAGGGTGTGTCATTGTGTTTTGCTGGTCTTCTGTTCGAATCTCGAGATCGAAAAATAATTTATAAATTTTCTTTTTTTTAAAATATATTTTATCTATATTTCTCCATTATTCATAGAGTTACTATGAATCATTCCAAATCATATATTTCAAAACAATATTATAAATTTAAAATATTTCTATATTTTATCGGAATTTTAAGAGTCAAGTTCGCGCACATGCGCAGAATCTATGAATATTCTTAGTATTGTGCTTTTAAAACCAGATTTACACTATACTTAAAACTTATTGCCGAGTCTTAATGAGAATCTTTGACCCTTCAGAAGCTCTCGAGGTACGAGTCTTGGTGGCGAGATCGGCAGGGTGTGTCATTGTATTTTGCTGGTCTTCTGTTCGAATCTCGATATCGACAAATAATTTATAATTTTTCTTTTTTTTAAATAAATTTTATCTTTATTTCTCCATTATTCATAGAGTTACTATGAATCATTCCAAATCATATATTTCAAAACAATATTATAAATTTAAAATATTTCTATACTTTATCGGAATTTTAAGAGTCAAGTTCCCGCACATGCGCAGAATCTATGAATATTCTTAGCATTGTGCTTTTAAAACCAGATTTACACAATACTTAAAACTTATTGCCGAGTCTTAATGAGAATCTTTGACCCTTCAGAAGCTCTCGGAGTACGAGTCTTGGTGGCTAGATCGGCAGGGTGTGTCATTGTATTTTGCTGCTCTTCTGTTCGAATCTCCAGATCGACAAATAATTTATAATTTTTCTTTTTTTTAAATAAATTTTATCTTTATTTCTACATTATTCATAAAGTTACTATGAAACATAACAAATCATAAATTTCAAAACCATATTATAAATTGAAAATATTTCTATATTTTATCGGAATTTTAAGAGTCAAGTTCGCGCACATGCGCAGAATCTATTATTATTCTTAGCATTGTGATTTTAAAACCAGATTTACACAATATTTAAAATTTATTGCCGAGTTTTAATGAGAATCTTTGACCCTTCAGAAGCTCTCGGGGTACGAGTCTTGGTGGCTAGATCGGCAGGGTGTGTCATTGTGTTTTGCTGGTCTTCTGTTCGAATCTCGAGATCGAAAAATAATTTATAAATTTTCTTTTTTTTAAAATATATTTTATCTATATTTCTCCATTATTCATAGAGTTACTATGAATCATTCCAAATCATATATTTCAAAACAATATTATAAATTTAAAATATTTCTATATTTTATCGGAATTTTAAGAGTCAAGTTCGCGCACATGCGCAGAATCTATGAATATTCTTAGTATTGTGCTTTTAAAACCAGATTTACACTATACTTAAAACTTATTGCCGAGTCTTAATGAGAATCTTTGACCCTTCAGAAGCTCTCGAGGTACGAGTCTTGGTGGCGAGATCGGCAGGGTGTGTCATTGTATTTTGCTGGTCTTCTGTTCGAATCTCGATATCGACAAATAATTTATAATTTTTCTTTTTTTTAAATAAATTTTATCTTTATTTCTCCATTATTCATAGAGTTACTATGAATCATTCCAAATCATATATTTCAAAACAATATTATAAATTTAAAATATTTCTATACTTTATCGGAATTTTAAGAGTCAAGTTCCCGCACATGCGCAGAATCTATGAATATTCTTAGCATTGTGCTTTTAAAACCAGATTTACACAATACTTAAAACTTATTGCCGAGTCTTAATGAGAATCTTTGACCCTTCAGAAGCTCTCGGAGTACGAGTCTTGGTGGCTAGATCGGCAGGGTGTGTCATTGTATTTTGCTGCTCTTCTGTTCGAATCTCCAGATCGACAAATAATTTATAATTTTTCTTTTTTTTAAATAAATTTTATTTTATTTCTACATTATTCATAAAGTTACTATGAAACATAACAAATCATAAATTTCAAAACCATATTATAAATTGAAAATATTTCTATATTTTATCGGAAATTTAAGAGTCAAGTTCCCGCACATGCGCAGAATCTATTAATATTCTTAGCATTGTGCTTTTAAAACCAGATTTACACAATTCTTAAAACTTATTGCCGTGGCTTAATGAGAATCTTTGACCCTTCAGAAGCTCTCGAAGTACGAGTCTTTGTGGCTAGATCGGCAGGGTGTGTCATTGTATTTTGCTGGTCTTCTGTTCGAATCTCGAGGTCGACAAATAATTTATAATTTTTCTTTTTTTAAATAAATTTTATCTTTATTTCTCCATTATTCATAGAGTTACTATGAATCATTCCAAATCATATATTTTAAAACAATATTATAAATTTAAAATATTTCTATACTTTATCGGAATTTTAAGAGTCAATTTCCCGCACATGAGCAGAATCTATTAATATTCTTAGCATTGTGCTTTTAAAACCAGATTTACACTATACTTAAAACTTATTGCCGAGTCTTAATGAGAATCTTTGACCCTTCAGAAGCTCACGCAGTACGAGTCTTGGTGGCTAGATCGGCAGGGTGTGTCATTGTGTTTTGCTGGTCTTCTGTTCGAATCTCGAGATCGAAAAATAATTTATAAATTTTCTTTTTTTTAAAATATATTTTATCTATATTTCTCCATTATTCATAGAGTTACTATGAATCATTCCAAATCATATATTTCAAAACAATATTATAAATTTAAAATATTTCTATATTTTATCGGAATTTTAAGAGTCAAGTTCGCGCAAATGCTCAGAATCTATTAATATTCTTAGCATTGGGCTTTTAAAACCAGATTTACACAATACTTAAAACTTATTGCCAAGTCTTAATGAGAATCTTTGACCCTTCAGAAGCTCTCGCGGTACGAGTCTTGGTGGCTAGATCGGCAGGGTGTGTCATTGTGTTTTGCTGGTCTTCTGTTCGAATCTCGAGATCGAAAAATAATTTATAATTTTTCTTTTTTTTTTAAATAAATTTTATCTATATTTCTCCATTATTCATAGAGTTACTATAAATCATTCCAAATCATATACTTAAAAACCATATTTTAAATTGAAAATATTTCTATATTTTATCGGAATTTTAAGAGTCAAGTTCGCGCACATGCGCAGAATCTATTATTATTCTTAGCATTGTGATTTTAAAACCAGATTTACACAATACTTAAAATTTATTGCCGAGTTTTAATGAGAATCTTTGACCCTTCAGAAGCTCTCGGGGTACGAGTCTTGGTGGCTAGATCGGCAGGGTGTGTCATTGTGTTTTGCTGGTCTTCTGTTCGAATCTCGAGATCGAAAAATAATTTATAATTTTTCTTTTTTTTAAATAAATTTTATCTATATTTCTCCATTATTCATAGAGTTACTATAAATCATTCCAAATCATATATTTAAAAACCATATTTTAAATTGAAAATATTTCTATATTTTATCGGAATTTTAAGAGTCAAGTTCGCGCACATGCGCAGAATCTATTATTATTCTTAGCATTGTGATTTTAAAACCAGATTTACACAATACTTAAAATTTATTGCCGAGTTTTAATGAGAATCTTTGACCCTTCAGAAGCTCTCGGGGTACGAGTCTTGGTGGCTAGATCGGCAGGGTTTGTCATTGTGTTTTGCTGGTCTTCTGTTCGAATCTCGAGATCGAAAAATAATTTATAAATTTTCTTTTTTTAAAAATATATTTTATCTATATTTCTCCATTATTCATAGAGTTACTATGAATCATTCCAAACCATATATTTGAAAACAATATTATAAATTTAAAATATTTCTATACTTTATTGGAATTTTAAGAGTCAAGTTCCCGCACATGCGCAGAATCTATGAATATTCTTAGCATTGTGCTTTTAAAACCAGATTTACACAATACTTAAAACTTATTGCCGAGTCTTAATGAGAATCTTTGACCCTTCAGAAGCTCTCGGAGTACGAGTCTTGGTGGCTAGATCGGCAGGGTGTGTCATTGTATTTTGCTGCTCTTCTGTTCGAATCTCCAGATCGACAAATAATTTATAATTTTTCTTTTTTTTAAATAAATTTTATCTTTATTTCTACATTATTCATAAAGTTACTATGAAACATAACAAATCATAAATTTCAAAACCATATTATAAATTGAAAATATTTCTATATTTTATCGGAAATTTAAGAGTCAAGTTCCAAAACATGCGCAGAATCTATTAATATTCTTAGCATTGTGCTTTTAAAACCAGATTTACACAATTCTTAAAACTTATTGCCGTGGCTTAATGAGAATCTTTGACCCTTCAGAAGCTCTCGAAGTACGAGTCTTTGTGGCTAGATCGGCAGGGTGTGTCATTGTATTTTGCTGGTCTTCTGTTCGAATCTCGAGGTCGACAAATAATTTATAATTTTTCTTTTTTTAAATAAATTTTATCTTTATTTCTCCATTATTCATAGAGTTACTATGAATCATTCCAAATCATATATTTTAAAACAATATTATAAATTTAAAATATTTCTATACTTTATCGGAATTTTAAGAGTCAATTTCCCGCACATGAGCAGAATCTATTAATATTCTTAGCATTGTGCTTTTAAAACCAGATTTACACTATACTTAAAACTTATTGCCGAGTCTTAATGAGAATCTTTGACCCTTCAGAAGCTCACGCAGTACGAGTCTTGGTGGCTAGATCGGCAGGGTGTGTCATTGTGTTTTGCTGGTCTTCTGTTCGAATCTCGAGATCGAAAAATAATTTATAAATTTTCTTTTTTTTTAAATATATTTTATCTATATTTCTCCATTATTCATAGAGTTACTATGAATCATTCCAAATCATATATTTCAAAACAATATTATAAATTTAAAATATTTCTATATTTTATCGGAATTTTAAGAGTCAAGTTCGCGCAAATGCTCAGAATCTATTAATATTCTTAGCATTGTGCTTTTAAAACCAGATTTACACAATACTTAAAACTTATTGCCAAGTCTTAATGAGAATCTTTGACCCTTCAGAAGCTCTCGCGGTACGAGTCTTGGTGGCTAGATCGGCAGGGTGTGTCATTGTGTTTTGCTGGTCTTCTGTTCGAATCTCGAGATCGAAAAATAATTTATAATTTTTCTTTTTTTTTAAATAAATTTTATCTATATTTCTCCATTATTCATAGAGTTACTATAAATCATTCCAAATCATATACTTAAAAACCATATTTTAAATTGAAAATATTTCTATATTTTATCGGAATTTTAAGAGTCAAGTTCGCGCACATGCGCAGAATCTATTATTATTCTTAGCATTGTGATTTTAAAACCAGATTTACACAATACTTAAAATTTATTGCCGAGTTTTAATGAGAATCTTTGACCCTTCAGAAGCTCTCGGGGTACGAGTCTTGGTGGCTAGATCGGCAGGGTGTGTCATTGTGTTTTGCTGGTCTTCTGTTCGAATCTCGAGATCGAAAAATAATTTATAAATTTTCTTTTTTTAAAAATATATTTTATCTATATTTCTCCATTATTCATAGAGTTACTATGAATCATTCCAAACCATATATTTTAAAACAATATTATAAATTTAAAATATTTCTATATTTTATCGGAATTTTAAGAGTCAAGTTCGCGCACATGCGCAGAATCTATGAATATTCTTAGCATTGTGCTTTTAAAACCAGATTTACACTATACTTAAAACTTATTGCCGAGTCTTAATGAGAATCTTTGACCCTTCAGAAGCTCTCGAGGTACGAGTCTTGGTGGCGAGATCGGCAGGGTGTGTCATTGTATTTTGCTGGTCTTCTGTTCGAATCTCGATATCGACAAATAATTTATAATTTTTCTTTTTTTTAAATAAATTTTATCTTTATTTCTCCATTATTCATAGAGTTACTATGAATCATTCCAAATCATATATTTCAAAACAATATTATAAATTTAAAATATTTCTATACTTTATCGGAATTTTAAGAGTCAAGTTCCCGCACATGCGCAGAATCTATGAATATTCTTAGCATTGTGCTTTTAAAACCAGATTTACACAATACTTAAAACTTATTGCCGAGTCTTAATGAGAATCTTTGACCCTTAAGAAGCTCTCGGACTACGAGTCTTGGTGGCTAGATCGGCAGGGTGTGTCATTGTATTTTGCTGCTCTTCTGTTCGAATCTCCAGATCGACAAATAATTTATAATTTTTCTTTTTTTTAAATAAATTTTATTTTTATTTCTACATTATTCATAAAGTTACTATGAAACATAACAAATCATAAATTTCAAAACCATATTATAAATTGAAAATATTTCTATATTTTATCGGAAATTTAAGAGTCAAGTTCCCGCACATGCGCAGAATCTATTAATATTCTTAGCATTGTGCTTTTAAAACCAGATTTACACAATTCTTAAAACTTATTGCCGTGGCTTAATGAGAATCTTTGACCCTTCAGAAGCTCTCGAAGTACGAGTCTTTGTGGCTAGATCGGCAGGGTGTGTCATTGTATTTTGCTGGTCTTCTGTTCGAATCTCGAGGTCGACAAATAATTTATAATTTTTCTTTTTTTAAATAAATTTTATCTTTATTTCTCCATTATTCATAGAGTTACTATGAATCATTCCAAATCATATATTTTAAAACAATATTATAAATTTAAAATATTTCTATACTTTATCGGAATTTTAAGAGTCAATTTCCCGCACATGAGCAGAATCTATTAATATTCTTAGCATTGTGCTTTTAAAACCAGATTTACACTATACTTAAAACTTATTGCCGAGTCTTAATGAGAATCTTTGACCCTTCAGAAGCTCACGCAGTACGAGTCTTGGTGGCTAGATCGGCAGGGTGTGTCATTGTGTTTTGCTGGTCTTCTGTTCGAATCTCGAGATCGAAAAATAATTTATAAATTTTCTTTTTTTTTAAATATATTTTATCTATATTTCTCCATTATTCATAGAGTTACTATGAATCATTCCAAATCATATATTTCAAAACAATATTATAAATTTAAAATATTTCTATATTTTATCGGAATTTTAAGAGTCAAGTTCGCGCAAATGCTCAGAATCTATTAATATTCTTAGCATTGTGCTTTTAAAACCAGATTTACACAATACTTAAAACTTATTGCCAAGTCTTAATGAGAATCTTTGACCCTTCAGAAGCTCTCGCGGTACGAGTCTTGGTGGCTAGATCGGCAGGGTGTGTCATTGTGTTTTGCTGGTCTTCTGTTCGAATCTCGAGATCGAAAAATAATTTATAATTTTTCTTTTTTTTTAAATAAATTTTATCTATATTTCTCCATTATTCATAGAGTTACTATAAATCATTCCAAATCATATACTTAAAAACCATATTTTAAATTGAAAATATTTCTATATTTTATCGGAATTTTAAGAGTCAAGTTCGCGCACATGCGCAGAATCTATTATTATTCTTAGCATTGTGATTTTAAAACCAGATTTACACAATACTTAAAATTTATTGCCGAGTTTTAATGAGAATCTTTGACCCTTCAGAAGCTCTCGGGGTACGAGTCTTGGTGGCTAGATCGGCAGGGTGTGTCATTGTGTTTTGCTGGTCTTCTGTTCGAATCTCGAGATCGAAAAATAATTTATAAATTTTCTTTTTTTAAAAATATATTTTATCTATATTTCTCCATTATTCATAGAGTTACTATGAATCATTCCAAACCATATATTTTAAAACAATATTATAAATTTAAAATATTTCTATACTTTATTGGAATTTTAAGAGTCAAGTTCCCGCACATGCGCAGAATCTATTATTATTCTTAGCATTGTGCTTTTAAAACCAGATTTACACAATATTTAAAACTTATTGCCAAGTCTTAATGAGAATCTTTGACCCTTCAGAAGCTCTCGAGGTACGAGTCTTGGTTTCGAGATCGGCAGGGTGTGTCATTGTATTTTGCTGGTCTTCTGTTCGAATCTCGATATCGACAAATAATTTATAATTTTTCTTTTTTTTAAATAAATTTTATCTTTATTTCTCCATTATTCATAGAGTTACTATGAATCATTCCAAATCATATATTTCAAAACAATATTATAAATTTAAAATATTTCTATACTTTATCGGAATTTTAAGAGTCAGGTTCCCGCACATGCGCAGAATCTATGAATATTCTTAGTATTGTGCTTTTAAAACCAGATTTACACAATACTTAAAACTTATTGCCGAGTCTTAATGAGAATCTTTGACCCTTCAGAAGCTCTCGGAGTACGAGTCTTGGTGGCTAGATCGGCAGGGTGTGTCATTGTATTTTGCTGCTCTTCTGTTCGAATCTCCAGATCGACAAATAATTTATAATTTTTCTTTTTTTTAAATAAATTTTATCTTTATTTCTACATTATTCATAAAGTTACTATGAAACATAACAAATCATAAATTTCAAAACCATATTATAAATTGAAAATATTTCTATATTTTATCGGAATTTTAAGAGTCAAGTTCGCGCACCTGCGCAGAATCTATTATTATTCTTAGCATTGTGATTTTAAAACCAGATTTACACAATATTTAAAATTTATTGCCGAGTTTTAATGAGAATCTTTGACCCTTCAGAAGCTCTCGGGGTACGAGTCTTGGTGGCTAGATCGGCAGGGTGTGTCATTGTGTTTTGCTGGTCTTCTGTTCGAATCTCGAGATCGAAAAATAATTTATAAATTTTCTTTTTTTTAAAATAAATTTTATCTTTATTTCTCCATTATTCATAGAGTTACTATGAATCATTCCAAATCATATATTTCAAAACAATATTATAAATTTAAAATATTTCTATACTTTATCGGAATTTTAAGAGTCAAGTTCCCGCACATGCGCAGAATCTATGAATATTCTTAGCATTGTGCTTTTAAAACCAGATTTACACAATACTTAAAACTTATTGCCGAGTCTTAATGAGAATCTTTGACCCTTCAGAAGCTCTCGGACTACGAGTCTTGGTGGCTAGATCGGCAGGGTGTGTCATTGTATTTTGCTGCTCTTCTGTTCGAATCTCCAGATCGACAAATAATTTATAATTTTTCTTTTTTTTAAATAAATTTTATTTTTATTTCTACATTATTCATAAAGTTACTATGAAACATAACAAATCATAAATTTCAAAACCATATTATAAATTGAAAATATTTCTATATTTTATCGGAAATTTAAGAGTCAAGTTCCCGCACATGCGCAGAATCTATTAATATTCTTAGCATTGTGCTTTTAAAACCAGATTTACACAATTCTTAAAACTTATTGCCGTGGCTTAATGAGAATCTTTGACCCTTCAGAAGCTCTCGAAGTACGAGTCTTTGTGGCTAGATCGGCAGGGTGTGTCATTGTATTTTGCTGGTCTTCTGTTCGAATCTCGAGGTCGACAAATAATTTATAATTTTTCTTTTTTTAAATAAATTTTATCTTTATTTCTCCATTATTCATAGAGTTACTATGAATCATTCCAAATCATATATTTTAAAACAATATTATAAATTTAAAATATTTCTATACTTTATCGGAATTTTAAGAGTCAATTTCCCGCACATGAGCAGAATCTATTAATATTCTTAGCATTGTGCTTTTAAAACCAGATTTACACTATACTTAAAACTTATTGCCGAGTCTTAATGAGAATCTTTGACCCTTCAGAAGCTCACGCAGTACGAGTCTTGGTGGCTAGATCGGCAGGGTGTGTCATTGTGTTTTGCTGGTCTTCTGTTCGAATCTCGAGATCGAAAAATAATTTATAAATTTTCTTTTTTTTTAAATATATTTTATCTATATTTCTCCATTATTCATAGAGTTACTATGAATCATTCCAAATCATATATTTCAAAACAATATTATAAATTTAAAATATTTCTATATTTTATCGGAATTTTAAGAGTCAAGTTCGCGCAAATGCTCAGAATCTATTAATATTCTTAGCATTGGGCTTTTAAAACCAGATTTACACAATACTTAAAACTTATTGCCAAATCTTAATGAGAATCTTTGACCCTTCAGAAGCTCTCGCGGTACGAGTCTTGGTGGCTAGATCGGCAGGGTGTGTCATTGTGTTTTGCTGGTCTTCTGTTCGAATCTCGAGATCGAAAAATAATTTATAATTTTTCTTTTTTTTTAAATAAATTTTATCTATATTTCTCCATTATTCATAGAGTTACTATAAATCATTCCAAATCATATACTTAAAAACCATATTTTAAATTGAAAATATTTCTATATTTTATCGGAATTTTAAGAGTCAAGTTCGCGCACATGCGCAGAATCTATTATTATTCTTAGCATTGTGATTTTAAAACCAGATTTACACAATACTTAAAATTTATTGCCGAGTTTTAATGAGAATCTTTGACCCTTCAGAAGCTCTCGGGGTACGAGTCTTGGTGGCTAGATCGGCAGGGTGTGTCATTGTGTTTTGCTGGTCTTCTGTTCGAATCTCGAGATCGAAAAATAATTTATAAATTTTCTTTTTTTAAAAATATATTTTATCTATATTTCTCCATTATTCATAGAGTTACTATGAATCATTCCAAATCATATATTTCAAAACAATATTATAAATTTAAAATATTTCTATACTTTATCGGAAATTTAAGAGTCAAGTTCCCGCACATGCGCAGAATCTATTAATATTCTTAGCATTCTGCTTTTAAAACCAGATTTACACAATACTTAAAATTTATTGCCGAGTCTGAATGAGAATCATTGACCCTTCAGAAGCTCTCGGGTCTTGGTGGCTAGATCGGCAGGGTGTGTCATTGTGTTTTGCTGGTCTTCTGTTCGAATCTCGAGGTCGACAAATAATTTATAATTTTTCTTTTTTTAAATAAATTTTATCTTTATTTCTCCATTATTCATAGAGTTACTATGAATCATTCCAAACCATATATTTTAAAACAATATTATAAATTTAAAATATTTCTATACTTTATTGGAATTTTAAGAGTCAAGTTCCCGCACATGCGCAGAATCTATTATTATTCTTAGCATTGTGCTTTTAAAACCAGATTTACACAATATTTAAAACTTATTGCCAAGTCTTAATGAGAATCTTTGACCCTTCAGAAGCTCTCGAGGTACGAGTCTTGGTGGCGAGATCGGCAGGGTGTGTCATTGTATTTTGCTGGTCTTCTGTTCGAATCTCGATATCGACAAATAATTTATAATTTTTCTTTTTTTTAAATAAATTTTATCTTTATTTCTCCATTATTCATAGAGTTACTATGAATCATTCCAAATCATATATTTCAAAACAATATTATAAATTTAAAATATTTCTATACTTTATCGGAAATTTAAGAGTCAAGTTCCCGCACATGCGCAGAATCTATGAATATTCTTAGCATTGTGCTTTTAAAACCAGATTTACACAATACTTAAAACTTATTGCCGAGTCTTAATGAGAATCTTTGACCCTTCAGAAGCTCTCGGAGTACGAGTCTTGGTTTCTAGATCGGCAGGGTGTGTCATTGTATTTTGCTGCTCTTCTGTTCGAATCTCCAGATCGACAAATAATTTATAATTTTTCTTTTTTTTAAATAAATTTTATCTTTATTTCTACATTATTCATAAAGTAACTATGAAACATAACAAATCATAAATTTCAAAACCATATTATAAATTGAAAATATTTCTATATTTTATCGGAATTTTAAGAGTCAAGTTCGCGCACATGCGCAGAATCTATTATTATTCTTAGCATTGTGATTTTAAAACCAGATTTACACAATATTTAAAATTTATTGCCGAGTTTTAATGAGAATCTTTGACCCTTCAGAAGCTCTCGGGGTACGAGTCTTGGTGGCTAGATCGGCAGGGTGTGTCATTGTGTTTTGCTGGTCTTCTGTTCGAATCTCGAGATCGAAAAATAATTTATAAATTTTCTTTTTTTTAATAAATTTTATCTTTATTTCTCCATTATTCATAGAGTTACTATGAATCATTCCAAATCATATATTTCAAAACAATATTATAAATTTAAAATATTTCTATACTTTATCGGAAATTTAAGAGTCAAGTTCCCGCACATGCGCAGAATCTATTAATATTCTTAACATTGTGCTTTTAAAACTAGATTTACACAATTCTTAAAATTTATTGCCGTGGCTTAATGAGAATCTTTGACCCTTCAGAAGCTCTCGAAGTACGAGTCTTTGTGGCTAGATCGGCAGGGTGTGTCATTGTATTTTGCTGGTCTTCTGTTCGAATCTCGAGGTCGACAAATAATTTATAATTTTTCTTTTTTTAAATAAATTTTATCTTTATTTCTCCATTATTCATAGAGTTACTATGAATCATTCCAAACCATATATTTTAAAACAATATTATAAATTTAAAATATTTCGATACTTTATCGGAATTTTAAGAGTCAATTTCCCGCACATGAGCAGAATCTATTAATATTCTTAGCATTGTGCTTTTAAAACCAGATTTACACTATACTTAAAACTTATTGCCGAGTCTTAATGAGAATCTTTGACCCTTCAGAAGCTCACGCGGTATTAGTCTTGGTGGCTAGATCGGCAGGGTGTGTCATTGTGTTTTGCTGGTCTTCTGTTCGAATCTCGAGATCGAAAAATAATTTATAAATTTTCTTTTTTTTTTAAATATATTTTATCTATATTTCTCCATTATTCATAGAGTTACTATGAATCATTCCAAATCATATATTTCAAAACAATATTATAAATTTAAAATATTTCTATATTTTATCGGAATTTTAAGAGTCAAGTTCGCGCAAATGCTCAGAATCTATTAATATTCTTAGCATTGTGCTTTTAAAACCAGATTTACACAATACTTAAAACTTATTGCCAAGTCTTAATGAGAATCTTTGACCCTTCAGAAGCTCTCGAGGTACAAGTCTTGGTGGCGAGATCGGCAGGGTGTGTCATTGTATTTTGCTGGTCTTCTGTTCGAATCTCGATATCGACAAATAATTTATAATTTTCCTTTTTTTAAAATAAATTTTATCTTTATTTCTCCATTATTCATAGAGTTACTATGAATCATTCCAAATCATATATTTCAAAACAATATTATAAATTTAAAATATTTCTATACTTTATCGGAATTTTAAGAGTCAAGTTCCCGCACATGAGCAGAATCTATTAATATTCTTAGCATTGTGCTTTTAAAACCAGATTTACACAATACTTAAAACTTATTGCCGAGTCTTAATGAGAATCTTTGACCCTTCAGAAGCTCTCGCGGTACGGTTCTTGGTGGCTAGATCGGCAGGGTGTGTCATTGTGTTTTGCTGGTCTTCTGTTCGAATCTCGAGATCGAAAAATAATTTATAATTTTTCTTTTTTTTTAAATAAATTTTATCTATATTTCTCCATTATTCATAGAGTTACTATAAATCATTCCAAATCATATATTTAAAAACCATATATTTAATTGAAAATATTTCTATATTTTATCGGAATTTTAAGAGTCAAGTTCGCGCACATGCGCAGAATCTATTATTATTCTTAGCATTGTGATTTTAAAACCAGATTTACACAATACTTAAAATTTATTGCCGAGTTTTAATGAGAATCTTTGACCCTTCAGAAGCTCTCGGGGTACGAGTCTTGGTGGCTAGATCGGCAGGGTGTGTCATTGTGTTTTGCTGGTCTTCTGTTCGAATCTCGAGATCGAAAAATAATTTATAAATTTTCTTTTTTAAAAAATATATTTTATCTATATTTCTCCATTATTCATAGAGTTACTATGAATCATTCCAAATCATATATTTCAAAACAATATTATAAATTTAAAATATTTCTATACTTTATCGGAAATTTAAGAGTCAAGTTCCCGCACATGCGCAGAATCTATTAATATTCTTAGCATTGTGCTTTTAAAACCAGATTTACACAATACTTAAAATTTATTGCCGAGTCTGAATGAGAATCATTGACCCTTCAGAAGCTCTCGGGGTACGAGTCTTGGTGGCTAGATCGGCAGGGTGTGTCATTGTGTTTTGCTGGTCTTCTGTTCGAATCTCGAGATCGAAAAATAATTTATAAATTTTCTTTTTTTTTAATAAATTTTATCTTTATTTCTCCATTATTCATAGAGTTACTACGAATCATTCCAAATCATATATTTCAAAACAATATTATAAATTTAAAATATTTCTATACTTTATCGGAAATTTAAGAGTCAAGTTCCCGCACATGCGCAGAATCTATTAATATTCTTAACATTGTGCTTTTAAAACCAGATTTACACAATTCTTAAAATTTATTGCCGTGGCTTAATGAGAATCTTTGACCCTTCAGAAGCTCTCGAAGTACGAGTCTTTGTGGCTAGATCGGCAGGGTGTGTCATTGTATTTTGCTGGTCTTCTGTTCGAATCTCGAGGTCGACAAATAATTTATAATTTTTCTTTTTTTAAATAAATTTTATCTTTATTTCTCCATTATTCATAGAGTTACTATGAATCATTCCAAATCATATATTTTAAAACAATATTATAAATTTAAAATATTTCGATACTTTATCGGAATTTTAAGAGTCAATTTCCCGCACATGAGCAGAATCTATTAATATTCTTAGCATTGTGCTTTTAAAACCAGATTTACACTATACTTAAAACTTATTGCCGAGTCTTAATGAGAATCTTTGACCCTTCAGAAGCTCACGCGGTATTAGTCTTGGTGGCTAGATCGGCAGGGTGTGTCATTGTGTTTTGCTGGTCTTCTGTTCGAATCTCGAGATCGAAAAATAATTTATAAATTTTCTTTTTTTTTAAATAAATTTTATCTATATTTCTCCATTATTCATAGAGTTACTATAAATCATTCCAAATCATATATTTAAAAACCATATATTTAATTGAAAATATTTCTATATTTTATCGGAATTTTAAGAGTCAAGTTCGCGCACATGCGCAGAATCTATTATTATTCCTAGCATTGTGATTTTAAAACCAGATTTACACAATACTTAAAATTTATTGCCGAGTTTTAATGAGAATCTTTGACCCTTCAGAAGCTCTCGGGGTACGAGTCTTGGTGGCTAGATCGGCAGGGTGTGTCATTGTGTTTTGCTGGTCTTCTGTTCGAATCTCGAGATCGAAAAATAATTTATAAATTTTCTTTTTTTAAAAATATATTTTATCTATATTTCTCCATTATTCATAGAGTTACTATGAATCATTCCAAATCATATATTTCAAAACAATATTATAAATTTAAAATATTTCTATACTTTATCGGAAATTTAAGAGTCAAGTTCCCGCACATGCGCAGAATCTATTAATATTCTTAGCATTCTGCTTTTAAAACCAGATTTACACAATACTTAAAATTTATTGCCGAGTCTGAATGAGAATCATTGACCCTTCAGAAGCTCTCGGGTCTTGGTGGCTAGATCGGCAGGGTGTGTCATTGTGTTTTGCTGGTCTTCTGTTCGAATCTCGAGGTCGACAAATAATTTATAATTTTTCTTTTTTTAAATAAATTTTATCTTTATTTCTCCATTATTCATAGAGTTACTATGAATCATTCCAAACCATATATTTTAAAACAATATTATAAATTTAAAATATTTCTATACTTTATTGGAATTTTAAGAGTCAAGTTCCCGCACATGCGCAGAATCTATTATTATTCTTAGCATTGTGCTTTTAAAACCAGATTTACACAATATTTAAAACTTATTGCCAAGTCTTAATGAGAATCTTTGACCCTTCAGAAGCTCTCGAGGTACGAGTCTTGGTGGCGAGATCGGCAGGGTGTGTCATTGTATTTTGCTGGTCTTCTGTTCGAATCTCGATATCGACAAATAATTTATAATTTTTCTTTTTTTTAAATAAATTTTATCTTTATTTCTCCATTATTCATAGAGTTACTATGAATCATTCCAAATCATATATTTCAAAACAATATTATAAATTTAAAATATTTCTATACTTTATCGGAAATTTAAGAGTCAAGTTCCCGCACATGCGCAGAATCTATGAATATTCTTAGCATTGTGCTTTTAAAACCAGATTTACACAATACTTAAAACTTATTGCCGAGTCTTAATGAGAATCTTTGACCCTTCAGAAGCTCTCGGAGTACGAGTCTTGGTTTCTAGATCGGCAGGGTGTGTCATTGTATTTTGCTGCTCTTCTGTTCGAATCTCCAGATCGACAAATAATTTATAATTTTTCTTTTTTTTAAATAAATTTTATCTTTATTTCTACATTATTCATAAAGTAACTATGAAACATAACAAATCATAAATTTCAAAACCATATTATAAATTGAAAATATTTCTATATTTTATCGGAATTTTAAGAGTCAAGTTCGCGCACATGCGCAGAATCTATTATTATTCTTAGCATTGTGATTTTAAAACCAGATTTACACAATATTTAAAATTTATTGCCGAGTTTTAATGAGAATCTTTGACCCTTCAGAAGCTCTCGGGGTACGAGTCTTGGTGGCTAGATCGGCAGGGTGTGTCATTGTGTTTTGCTGGTCTTCTGTTCGAATCTCGAGATCGAAAAATAATTTATAAATTTTCTTTTTTTTTAATAAATTTTATCTTTATTTCTCCATTATTCATAGAGTTACTATGAATCATTCCAAATCATATATTTCAAAACAATATTATAAATTTAAAATATTTCTATACTTTATCGGAAATTTAAGAGTCAAGTTCCCGCACATGCGCAGAATCTATTAATATTCTTAACATTGTGCTTTTAAAACCAGATTTACACAATTCTTAAAATTTATTGCCGTGGCTTAATGAGAATCTTTGACCCTTCAGAAGCTCTCGAAGTACGAGTCTTTGTGGCTAGATCGGCAGGGTGTGTCATTGTATTTTGCTGGTCTTCTGTTCGAATCTCGAGGTCGACAAATAATTTATAATTTTTCTTTTTTTAAATAAATTTTATCTTTATTTCTCCATTATTCATAGAGTTACTATGAATCATTCCAAATCATATATTTTAAAACAATATTATAAATTTAAAATATTTCGATACTTTATCGGAATTTTAAGAGTCAATTTCCCGCACATGAGCAGAATCTATTAATATTCTTAGCATTGTGCTTTTAAAACCAGATTTACACTATACTTAAAACTTATTGCCGAGTCTTAATGAGAATCTTTGACCCTTCAGAAGCTCACGCGGTATTAGTCTTGGTGGCTAGATCGGCAGGGTGTGTCATTGTGTTTTGCTGGTCTTCTGTTCGAATCTCGAGATCGAAAAATAATTTATAAATTTTCTTTTTTTTAAATATATTTTATCTATATTTCTCCATTATTCATAGAGTTACTATGAATCATTCCAAATCATATATTTCAAAACAATATTATAAATTTAAAATATTTCTATATTTTATCGGAATTTTAAGAGTCAAGTTCGCGCAAATGCTCAGAATCTATTAATATTCTTAGCATTGTGCTTTTAAAACCAGATTTACACAATACTTAAAACTTATTGCCAAGTCTTAATGAGAATCTTTGACCCTTCAGAAGCTCTCGAGGTACAAGTCTTGGTGGCGAGATCGGCAGGGTGTGTCATTGTATTTTGCTGGTCTTCTGTTCGAATCTCGATATCGACAAATAATTTATAATTTTCCTTTTTTTTAAATAAATTTTATCTTTATTTCTCCATTATTCATAGAGTTACTATGAATCATTCCAAATCATATATTTCAAAACAATATTATAAATTTAAAATATTTCTATACTTTATCGGAATTTTAAGAGTCAAGTTCCCGCACATGAGCAGAATCTATTAATATTCTTAGCATTGTGCTTTTAAAACCAGATTTACACAATACTTAAAACTTATTGCCGAGTCTTAATGAGAATCTTTGACCCTTCAGAAGCTCTCGCGGTACGGTTCTTGGTGGCTAGATCGGCAGGGTGTGTCATTGTGTTTTGCTGGTCTTCTGTTCGAATCTCGAGATCGAAAAATAATTTATAATTTTTCTTTTTTTTTAAATAAATTTTATCTATATTTCTCCATTATTCATAGAGTTACTATAAATCATTCCAAATCATATATTTAAAAACCATATATTTAATTGAAAATATTTCTATATTTTATCGGAATTTTAAGAGTCAAGTTCGCGCACATGCGCAGAATCTATTATTATTCTTAGCATTGTGATTTTAAAACCAGATTTACACAATACTTAAAATTTATTGCCGAGTTTTAATGAGAATCTTTGACCCTTCAGAAGCTCTCGGGGTGCGAGTCTTGGTGGCTAGATCGGCAGGGTGTGTCATTGTGTTTTGCTGGTCTTCTGTTCGAATCTCGAGATCGAAAAATAATTTATAAATTTTCTTTTTAAAAAAATATATTTTATCTATATTTCTCCATTATTCATAGAGTTACTATGAATCATTCCAAATCATATATTTCAAAACAATATTATAAATTTAAAATATTTCTATACTTTATCGGAAATTTAAGAGTCAAGTTCCCGCACATGCGCAGAATCTATTAATATTCTTAGCATTGTGCTTTTAAAACCAGATTTACACAATACTTAAAATTTATTGCCGAGTCTGAATGAGAATCATTGACCCTTCAGAAGCTCTCGGGGTACGAGTCTTGGTGGCTAGATCGGCAGGGTGTGTCATTGTGTTTTGCTGGTCTTCTGTTCGAATCTCGAGATCGAAAAATAATTTATAAATTTTCTTTTTTTTTAATAAATTTTATCTTTATTTCTCCATTATTCATAGAGTTACTACGAATCATTCCAAATCATATATTTCAAAACAATATTATAAATTTAAAATATTTCTATACTTTATCGGAAATTTAAGAGTCAAGTTCCCGCACATGCGCAGAATCTATTAATATTCTTAACATTGTGCTTTTAAAACCAGATTTACACAATTCTTAAAATTTATTGCCGTGGCTTAATGAGAATCTTTGACCCTTCAGAAGCTCTCGAAGTACGAGTCTTTGTGGCTAGATCGGCAGGGTGTGTCATTGTATTTTGCTGGTCTTCTGTTCGAATCTCGAGGTCGACAAATAATTTATAATTTTTCTTTTTTTAAATAAATTTTATCTTTATTTCTCCATTATTCATAGAGTTACTATGAATCATTCCAAATCATATATTTTAAAACAATATTATAAATTTAAAATATTTCGATACTTTATCGGAATTTTAAGAGTCAATTTCCCGCACATGAGCAGAATCTATTAATATTCTTAGCATTGTGCTTTTAAAACCAGATTTACACTATACTTAAAACTTATTGCCGAGTCTTAATGAGAATCTTTGACCCTTCAGAAGCTCACGCGGTATTAGTCTTGGTGGCTAGATCGGCAGGGTGTGTCATTGTGTTTTGCTGGTCTTCTGTTCGAATCTCGAGATCGAAAAATAATTTATAAATTTTCTTTTTTTTTAAATAAATTTTATCTATATTTCTCCATTATTCATAGAGTTACTATAAATCATTCCAAATCATATATTTAAAAACCATATATTTAATTGAAAATATTTCTATATTTTATCGGAATTTTAAGAGTCAAGTTCGCGCACATGCGCAGAATCTATTATTATTCCTAGCATTGTGATTTTAAAACCAGATTTACACAATACTTAAAATTTATTGCCGAGTTTTAATGAGAATCTTTGACCCTTCAGAAGCTCTCGGGGTACGAGTCTTGGTGGCTAGATCGGCAGGGTGTGTCATTGTGTTTTGCTGGTCTTCTGTTCGAATCTCGAGATCGAAAAATAATTTATAAATTTTCTTTTTTTAAAAATATATTTTATCTATATTTCTCCATTATTCATAGAGTTACTATGAATCATTCCAAATCATATATTTCAAAACAATATTATAAATTTAAAATATTTCTATACTTTATCGGAAATTTAAGAGTCAAGTTCCCGCACATGCGCAGAATCTATTAATATTCTTAGCATTGTGCTTTTAAAACCAGATTTACACAATACTTAAAATTTATTGCCGAGTCTGAATGAGAATCATTGACCCTTCAGAAGCTCTCGGGGTACGAGTCTTGGTGGCTAGATCGGCAGGGTGTGTCATTGTGTTTTGCTGGTCTTCTGTTCGAATCTCGAGGTCGACAAATAATTTATAATTTTTCTTTTTTTAAATAAATTTTATCTTTATTTCTCCATTATTCATAGAGTTACTATGAATCATTCCAAACCATATATTTTAAAACAATATTATAAATTTAAAATATTTCTATACTTTATTGGAATTTTAAGAGTCAAGTTCCCGCACATGCGCAGAATCTATTATTATTCTTAGCATTGTGCTTTTAAAACCAGATTTACCCAATATATAAAACTTATTGCCAAGTCTTAATGAGAATCTTTGACCCTTCAGAAGCTCTCGAGGTACGAGTCTTGGTGGCGAGATCGGCAGGGTGTGTCATTGTATTTTGCTGGTCTTCTGTTCGAATCTCGATATCGACAAATAATTTATAATTTTTCTTTTTTTTAAATAAATTTTATCTTTATTTCTCCATTATTCATAGAGTTACTATGAATCATTCCAAATCATATATTTCAAAACAATATTATAAATTTAAAATATTTCTATACTTTATCGGAATTTTAAGAGTCAAGTTCCCGCACATGAGCAGAATCTATTAATATTCTTAGCATTGTGCTTTTAAAACCAGATTTACACAATACTTAAAACTTATTGCCGAGTCTTAATGAGAATCTTTGACCCTTCAGAAGCTCTCGCGGTACGAGTCTTGGTGGCTAGATCGGCAGGGTGTGTCATTGTGTTTTGCTGGTCTTCTGTTCGAATCTCGAGATCGAAAAATAATTTATAATTTTTTTTTTTTTAAATAAATTTTATCTATATTTTTCCACTTTCATAGAGTTACTATGAATCATTCCAAATCATATATTTCAAAACAATATTATAAATTTAAAATATTTCTATACTTTATCGGAATTTTAAGAGTCAAGTTCCCGCACATGCGCAGAATCTATGAATATTCTTAGCATTGTGCTTTTAAAACCAGATTTACACAATACTTAAAACTTATTGCCGAGTCTTAATTAGAATCTTTGAAACTTCAGAAGCTCTCGGAGTACGAGTCTTGGTGGCTAGATCGGCAGGGTGTGTCATTGAATTTTGCTGCTCTTCTGTTCGAATCACCAGATCGACAAATAATTTATAATTTTTCTTTTTTTTAAATAAATTTTATCTTTATTTCTACATTATTCATAAAGTTACTATGAAACATACCAAATCATAAATTTCAAAACAATATTATAAATTTAAAATATTTCTATACTTTATCGGAATTTTAAGAGTCAAGTTCCCGCACATGCGCAGAATCTATTAATATTCTTAGCATTGTGCTTTTAAAACCAGATTTACACAATACTTAAAACTTATTGCCGAGTCTTAATGAGAATCTTTGACCCTGCAGAAGCTCTCGAGGTACGAGTCTTGGTGGCGAGATCGGCAGGGTGTGTCATTGTATTTTGCTGGTCTTCTGTTCGAATCTCGAGATCGACAAATAATTTATAATTTTTCTTTTTTTTAAATAAATTTTATCTATATTTCTCCATTATTCATAGAGTTACTATGAATCATTCCAAATCATATATTTAAAAACCATATTTTAAATTGAAAATATTTCTATATTTTATCGGAATTTTAAGAGTCAAGTTCGCGCACATGCGCAGAATCTATTATTATTCTTAGCATTGTGATTTTAAAACCAGTTTTACACAATACTTAAAATTTATTGCAGAGTTTTAATAAGAATCTTTGACCCTTCAGAAGCTCTCGGGGTACGAGTCTTCGTGGCTAGATCTGCAGGGTGTGTCATTGTGTTTTGCTGGTCTTCTGTTCGAATCTCGAGATCGAAAAATAATTTATAATTTTTTTTTTAAATAAATTTTATCTATATTTTTCCATTATTCATAGAGTTACTATGAATCATTCCAAATCATATATTTCAAAACAATATTATAAATTTAAAATATTTCTATACTTTATCGGAATTTTAAGAGTCAAGTTCCCGCACATGCGCAGAATCTGTTAATATTCTTAGCATTGTGCTTTTAAAACCAGATTTACACAATACTTAAAATTTATTGCCGAGTCTGAATGAGAATCATTGACCCTTCAGAAGCTCTCGGGGTACGAGTCTTGGTGGCTAGATCGGCAGGGTGTGTCATTGTATTTTGCTGCTCTTCTGTTCGAATCTCCAGATCGACAAATAATTTATAATTTTCTTTTTTTTAAATAAATTTTATCTTTATTTCTACATTATTCATAAAGTTACTATGAAACATAACAAATCATAAATTTCAAAACAATATTATAAATTTAAAATATTTCTATACTTTATCGGAATTTTAAGAGTCAAGTTCCCGCACATGCGCAGAATCTATTAATATTCTTAGCATTGTGCTTTTAAAACCAGATTTACACAATACTTAAAACTTATTGCCGAGTCTTAATGAGAATCTTTGACCCTTCAGAAGCTCTCGAAGTACGAGTCTTGGTGGCGAGATCGGCAGGGTGTGTCATTGTATTTTGCTGGTCTTCTGTTCGAATCTCGAGATCGACAAATAATTTATAATTTTTCTTTTTTTTAAATAAATTTTATCTATATTTCTCCATTATTCATAGAGTTAATATGAATCATTCCAAATCATATATTTCAAAACAATATTATAAATTTAAAATATTTCTATATTTTATCGGAATTTTAAGAGTGAAGTTCCCGCACATGCGCAGAATCTATTAATATTCTTAGCATTGTGCTTTTAAAACCAGATTTACACAATACTTGAAACTTATTGCCGAGTCGTAATATGAGTCTTTGACCCTTCAGAAGCTCTCGCGGTACGAGTCTTTGTGGCTAGATCGGCAGGGTGTGTCATTGTATTTTGCTGGTCTTCTGTTCGAATCTCGAGATCGACAAATAATTTATAATTTTTCTTTTTTTTTTAAATAAATTTTATCTTTATTTCTACATTATTCATAAAGTTACTATGAAACATAACAAATCATAAATTTCAAAACAATATTATAAATTTAAAATATTTCTATACTTTATCGGAATTTTAAGAGTCAAGTTCCCGCACATGCGCAGAATCTATTAATATTCTTAGCATTGGGCTTTTAAAACCAGATTTACACAATACTTAAAATTTATTGCCGAGTCTGAATGAGAATCATTGACCCTTCAGAAGCTCTCGGGGTACGAGTCTTGGTGGCTAGATCGGCAGGGTGTGTCATTGTATTTTGATGCTCTTCTGTTCGAATCTCGAGATCGACAAATAATTTATAATTTTTCTTTATTTTTAATAAATTTTATCTATATTTCTCCATTATTCATAGAGTTACTATGAATCATTCCAAATTGTATATTTCAAAACAATATTATAAATTTAAAATATTTCTATACTTTATCGGAATTTTAAGAGTCAAGTTCCCGCACATGCGCAGAATCTATGAATATTCTTAGCATTGTGCTTTTAAAACCAGATTTACACAATACTTAAAACTTATTGCCGAGTCTTAATTAGAATCTTTGACCCTTCAGAAGCTCTCGGAATACGAGTCTTGGTGGCTAGATCGGCATGGTGTGTCATTGTGTTTTGCTGCTCTTCTCTTCGAATCTCCAGATCGACAAATAATTTATAATTTTTCTTTTTTTAAATAAATTTTATCTTTATTTCTCCATTATTCATAGAGTTACTATGAAACATAACAAATCATAAATTTCAAAACAATATTATAAATTTAAAATATTTCTATACTTTATCGGAATTTTAAGAGTCAAGTTCCCGCACATGCGCAGAATCTATTAATATTCTTAGCATTGTGCTTTTAAAACCAGATTTACACAATACTTAAAATTTATTGCCGAGTCTTAATGAGAATCTTTGACCCTTCAGAAGCTCTCGAGGTACGAGACTTGGTGGCGAGATCGGCAGGGTGTGTCATTGTATTTTGCTGGTCTTCTGTTCGAATCTCGAGATCGACAAATAATTTATAATTTTTCTCTTTTTTAAATAAATTTTATCTATATTTCTCCATTATTCATAGAGTTACTATGAATCATTCCAAATCATATTTTTCAAAACAATATTATAAATTTAAAATATTTCTATATTTTATCGGAATTTTAAGAGTCAAGTTCGCGCACATGCGCAGAATCTATTAATATTCTTAGATTTGTGCTTTTAAAACCAGATTTACACAATACTTAAAATTTGTTGCCGAGTCTTAATTAGAATCTTTGACCCTTCAGAAGCTCTCGAAGTACGAGTCTTGGTGGCTAGATCGGCAGGGTGTGTCATTGTATTTTGCTGCTCTTCTGTTCGAATCTCCAGATCGACAAATAATTTATAATTTTTCTTTTTTTTAAATAAATTTTATCTTTATTTCTACATTATTCATAAAGTTACTATGAAACATAACAAATCATAAATTTCAAAACATTATTATAAATTTAAAATATTTCTATACTTTATCGGAATTTTAAGAGTCAAGTTCCCGCACATGCGCAGAATCTATTAATATTCTTAGCATTGTGCTTTTAAAACCAGATTTACACAATACTTAAAATTTATTGCCGAGTCTTAATGAGAATCTTTGACCCTTCAGAAGCTCTCGAGGTACGAGACTTGGTGGCGAGATCGGCAGGGTGTGTCATTGTATTTTGCTGGTCTTCTGTTCGAATCTCGAGATCGACAAATAATTTATAATTTTTCTCTTTTTTAAATAAATTTTATCTATATTTCTCCATTATTCATAGAGTTACTATGAATCATTCCAAATCATATTTTTCAAAACAATATTATAAATTTAAAATATTTCTATATTTTATCGGAATTTTAAGAGTCAAGTTCGCGCACATGCGCAGAATCTATTAATATTCTTAGATTTGTGCTTTTAAAACCAGATTTACACAATACTTAAAATTTGTTGCCGAGTCTTAATTAGAATCTTTGACCCTTCAGAAGCTCTCGAAGTACGAGTCTTGGTGGCTAGATCGGCAGGGTGTGTCATTGTATTTTGCTGCTCTTCTGTTCGAATCTCCAGATCGACAAATAATTTATAATTTTTCTTTTTTTTAAATAAATTTTATCTTTATTTCTACATTATTCATAAAGTTACTATGAAACATAACAAATCATAAATTTCAAAACAATATTATAAATTTAAAATATTTCTATACTTTATCGGAATTTTAAGAGTCAAGTTCCCGCACATGCGCAGAATCTATGAATATTCTTAGCATTGTGCTTTTAAAACCAGATTTACACAATACTTAAAACTTATTGCCGAGTCTTAATTAGAATCTTTGACCCTTCAGAAGCTCTCGGAGTACGAGTCTTGGTGGCTAGATCGGCAGGGTGTGTCATTGTATTTTGCTGCTCTTCTGTTCGAATCTCCAGATCGACAAATAATTTATAATTTTTCTTTTTTTTAAATAAATTTTATCTTTATTTCTACATTATTCATAAAGTTACTATGAAACATAACAAATCATAAATTTCAAAACAATATTATAAATTTAAAATATTTCTATACTTTATCGGAATTTTAAGAGTCAAGTTCCCGCACATGCGCAGAATCTATTAATATTCTTAGCATTGTGCTTTTAAAACCAGATTTACACAATACTTAAAACTTATTGCCGAGTCTTAATGAGAATCTTTGACCCTTCAGAAGCTCTCGAGGTACGAGTCTTGGTGGCGAGATCGGCAGGGTGTGTCATTGTATTTTGCTGGTCTTCTGTTCGAATCTCGAGATCGACAAATAATTTATAATTTTTCTTTTTTTTAAATAAATTTTATCTATACTTCTGCATTATTCATAGAGTTACTATGAATCATTCCAAATCATATATTTCAAAACAATATTATAAATTTAAAATATTTCTATATTTTATCGGAATTTTAAGAGTCAAGTTCCCGCACATGCGCAGAATCTATTAATATTCTTAGCATTGTGCTTTTAAAACCAGATTTACACAATACTTGAAACTTATTGCCGAGTCGTAATATAAGTCTTTGACATTTCAGAAGCTCTCGCCGTACGAGTCTTGGTGGCTAGATCGGCAGGGTGTGTCATTGTATTTTGCTGATCTTCTGTTCGAATCTCGAGATCGACAAATAATTTATAATTTTTCTTTTTTTAAATAAATTTTATCTTTATTTCTCCATTATTCATAGAGTTACTATGAAACATAACAAATCATAAATTTCAAAACAATATAATAAATTTAAAATATTTCTATACTTTATCGGAATTTTAAGAGTCAAGTTCGCGCACATGCGCAGAATCTATTAATATTCTTAGATTTGTGCTTTTAAAACCAGATTTACACAATACTTAAAATTTGTTGCCGAGTCTTAATGAGACTCATTGACCCTTCAGAAGCTCTCGGGGTACGAGTCTTGGTGGCTAGATCGGCAGGGTGTGTCATTGTATTTTGCTGGTCTTCTGTTCGAATCTCGAGAGTGACAAATAATTTATAATTTTTCTTTTTTTAAATAAATTTTATATATATTTCTCCATTATTCATAGAGTTACAATGAATCATTAAAAATCATATATTTCAAAACAATATTATAAATTTAAAATATTTCTATATTTTATCGGAATTTTAAGAGTCAAGTTCCCGCACATGCGCAGAATCTATTAATATTCTTAGCATTGTGCTTTTAAAACCAGATTTACACAATACTTAAAACTTATTGCCGAGTCTTAATGAGAATCTTTGACCCTTCAGAAGCTCTCGCGGTACGAGTCTTGGTGGCTAGATTGGCAGGGTGTGTCATTGTATTTAGCTGGTCTTCTGTTCGAATCTCGAGTTCGACAAATAATTTATAATTTTTCTTTTTTTTAAATAAATTTTATCTATATTTCTCCATTATTCATAGAGTTACTATAAATCATTCCAAATCATATATTTAAAAACCATATTTTAAATTCAAAATATTTCTATATTTTATCGGAATTTTAAGAGTCAAGTTCCCGCACATGCGCAGAATCTATTTATATTCTTAGCATTGTGCTTTTAAAACCAGATTTACACAATACTTAAAATTTATTGCCGAGTCTGAATGAGAATCATTGACCCTTCAGAAGCTCTCGGGGTACGAGTCTTGGTGGCTAGATCGGCAGGGTGTGTCATTGTGTTTTGCTGGTCTTCTGTTCGAATCTCGAGGTCGACAAATAATTTATAATTTTTCTTTTTTTAAATAAATTTTATCTTTATTTCTCCATTATTCATAGAGTTACTATGAATCATTCCAAACCATATATTTTAAAACAATATTATAAATTTAAAATATTTCTATACTTTATTGGAATTTTAAGAGTCAAGTTCCCGCACATGCGCAGAATCTATTATTATTCTTAGCATTGTGCTTTTAAAACCAGATTTACACAATACTTAAAACTTATTGCCAAGTCTTAATGAGAATCTTTGACCCTTCAGAAGCTCTCGCGGTACGAGTCCTGGTGGCTAGATCGGAAGGGTGTGTCATTGTGTTTTGCTGGTCTTCTGTTCGAATCTCGAGATCGAAAAATAATTTATAAATTTTCTTTTTTTTTAATAAATTTTATCTTTATTTCTCCATTATTCATAGAGTTACTATGAATCATTCCAAATCATATATTTCAAAACAATATTATAAATTTAAAATATTTCTATACTTTATCGGAAATTTAAGAGTCAAGTTCCCGCACATGTGCAGAATCTATTATTATTCTTAGCATTGTGCTTTTAAAACCAGATTTACACAATTCTTAAAACTTATTGCCGTGGCTTAATGAGAATCTTTGACCCTTCAGAAGCTCTCGAAGTACGAGTCTTTGTGGCTAGATCGGCAGGGTGTGTCATTGTATTTTGCTGGTCTTCTTTTCGAATCTCGAGGTCGACAAATAATTTATAATTTTTCTTTTTTTAAATAAATTTTATCTTTATTTCTCCATTATTCATAGAGTTACTATGAATCATTCCAAATCATATATTATAAAACAATATTATAAATTTAAAATATTTCTATACTTTATCGGAATTTTAAGAGTCAATTTCCCGCACATGAGCAGAATCTATTAATATTCTTAGCATTGTGCTTTTAAAACCAGATTTACACTATACTTAAAACTTATTGCCGAGTCTTAATGAGAATCTTTGACCCTTCAGAAGCTCACGCGGTACGAGTCTTGGTGGCTAGATCGGCAGGGTGTGTCATTGTGTTTTGCTGGTCTTCTGTTCGAATCTCGAGATCGAAAAATAATTTATAAATTTTCTTTTTTTAAAAATATATTTTATATATATTTCTCCATTATTCATAGAGTTACTATGAATCATTCCAAATCATATATTTCAAAACAATATTATAAATTTAAAATATTTCTATATTTTATCGGAATTTTAAGAGTCAAGTTCCCGCACATGCGCAGAATCTATTAATATTCTTAGCATTGTGCTTTTAAAACCAGATTTACACAATACTTGAAACTTATTGCCGAGTCGTAATATGAGTCTTTGACCCTTCAGAAGCTCTCGCGGTACTAGTCTTTGTGGCTAGATCGGCAGGGTGTGTCATTGTATTTTGCTGGTCTTCTGTTCGAATCTCGAGATCGACAAATAATTTATAATTTTTCTTTTTTTTAAATAAATTTTATCTTTATTTTTCCATTATTCATAGAGTTACTATGAATCATTCCAAATCATATATTTAAAAACCATATTTTAAATTGAAAATATTTCTATATTTTATCGGAATTTTAAGAGTCAAGTTCCCGCACATGCGCAGAATCTATTAATATTCTTAGCATTGTGCTTTTAAAACCAGATATACACAATACTTAAAACTTATTGCCTAGTCTTAATGAGAATCTTTGACCCTTCAGAAGCTCTCGGGGTACGAGTCTTGGTGGCTAGATCGGCAGGGTGTGTCATTGTATTTTGCTGCTCTTCTGTTCGAATCTCGAGATCGACAAATAATTTATAATTTTTCTTTTTTTTAAATAAATTTTATCTTTATTTCTACATTATTCATAAAGTTACTATGAAACATAACAAATCATAAATTTCAAAACAATATTATAAATTTAAAATATTTCTATACTTTATCGGAATTTTAAGAGTCAAGTTCCCGCACATGCGCAGAATCTATTAATATTCTTAGCATTGTGCTTTTAAAACCAGATTTACACAATACTTAAAACTTATTGCCGAGTCTTAATGAGAATCTTTGACCCTTCAGAAGCTCTCGAGGTACGAGTCTTGGTGGCGAGATCGGCAGGGTGTGTCATTGTATTTTGCTGGTCTTCTGTTCGAATCTCGAGATCGACAAATAATTTATAATTTTTCTTTTTTTTAAATAAATTTTATCTATATTTCTCCATTATTCATAGAGTTACAATGAATCATTCCAAATCATATTTTTCAAAACAAAATTATAAATTTAAAATATTTCTATATTTTATCGGAATTTTAAGAGTCAAGTTCGCGCACATGCGCAGAATCTATTAATATTCTTAGATTTGTGCTTTTAAAACCAGATTTACACAATACTTAAAATTTATTGCCGAGTCTTAATGAGAATCTTTGACCCTTCAGAAGCTCTCGCGGTACGAGTCTTGGTGGCTAGAGCGGCAGGGTGTGTCATTGTGTTTTGCTGGTCTTCTGTTCGAATCTCGAGATCGAAAAATAATTTATAAATTTTCTTTTTTTTAAAAATAAATTTTATCTATATTTTTCCATTATTCATAGAGTTACTATGAATCATTCCAAATCATATATTTCAAAACAATATTATAAATTTAAAATATTTCTATACTTTATCGGAATTTTAAGAGTCAAGTTCCCGCACATGCGCAGAATCTATTAATATTCTTAGCATTGTGCTTTTAAAACCAGATTTACACAATACTTAAAACTTATTGCGATGTCTTAATGAGAATCTTTGACCCTTCAGAAGCTCTCGAGGTACGAGAGTTTGTGGCTAGATCGGCAGGGTGTGTCATTGTATTTTGCTGGTCTTCTGTTCGAATCTCGAGAGCGACAAATAATTTATAATTTTTCTTTTTTTAAATAAATTTTATCTTTATTTCTCCATTATTCATAGAGTTACTATGAATCATTCCAAATCATATATTTTAAAACAATATTATAAATTTAAAATATTTCTATACTTTATCGGAATTTTAAGAGTCAAGTTCCCGCACATGCGCAGAATCTATTAATATTCTTAGCATTGTGCTTTTAAAACCAGATTTACACAATACTTAAAACTTATTGCCGAGTCTTAATGAGAATCTTTGACCCTTCAGAAGCTCTCGAGGTACGAGTCTTGGTGGCGAGATCGGCAGGGTGTGTCATTGTATTTTGCTGGTCTTCTGTTCGAATCTCGAGATCGACAAATAATTTATAATTTTTCTTTTTTTTAAATAAATTTTATCTATATTTCTCCATTATTCATAGAGTTACAATGAATCATTCCAAATCATATTTTTCAAAACAAAATTATAAATTTAAAATATTTCTATATTTTATCGGAATTTTAAGAGTCAAGTTCGCGCACATGCGCAGAATCTATTAATATTCTTAGATTTGTGCTTTTAAAACCAGATTTACACAATACTTAAAATTTATTGCCGAGTCTTAATGAGAATCTTTGACCCTTCAGAAGCTCTCGCGGTACGAGTCTTGGTGGCTAGAGCGGCAGGGTGTGTCATTGTGTTTTGCTGGTCTTCTGTTCGAATCTCGAGATCGAAAAATAATTTATAAATTTTCTTTTTTTTAAAAATAAATTTTATCTATATTTTTCCATTATTCATAGAGTTACTATGAATCATTCCAAATCATATATTTCAAAACAATATTATAAATTTAAAATATTTCTATACTTTATCGGAATTTTAAGAGTCAAGTTCCCGCACATGCGCAGAATCTATTAATATTCTTAGCATTGTGCTTTTAAAACCAGATTTACACAATACTTAAAACTTATTGCGATGTCTTAATGAGAATCTTTGACCCTTCAGAAGCTCTCGAGGTACGAGAGTTTGTGGCTAGATCGGCAGGGTGTGTCATTGTATTTTGCTGGTCTTCTGTTCGAATCTCGAGAGCGACAAATAATTTATAATTTTTCTTTTTTTAAATAAATTTTATCTTTATTTCTCCATTATTCATAGAGTTACTATGAATCATTCCAAATCATATATTTTAAAACAATATTATAAATTTAAAATATTTCTATACTTTATCGGAATTTTAAGAGTCAAGTTCCCGCACATGCGCAGAATCTATTAATATTCTTAGCATTGTGCTTTTAAAACCAGATTTACACAATACTTAAAATTTATTGCCGAGTCTTAATGAGAATCTTTGACCCTTCAGAAGCTCTCGCGGTACGAGTCTTTGTGGCTAGATCGGAAGGGTGTGTCATTGTATTTTGCTGGTCTTCTGTTCGAATCTCGAGATCGACAAATAATTTATAATTTTTCTTTTTTTTAAATAAATTTTATCTTTATTTTTCCATTATTCATAGAGTTACTATGAATCATTCCAAATCATATATTTAAAAACCATATTTTAAATTGAAAATATTTCTATATTTTATCGGAATTTTAAGAGTCAAGTTCCCGCACATGCGCAGAATCTATTAATATTCTTAGCATTGTGCTTTTAAAACCAGATATACACAATACTTAAAACTTATTGCCTAGTCTTAATGAGAATCTTTGACCCTTCAGAAGCTCTCGGGGTACGAGTCTTGGTGGCGAGATCGGCAGGGTGTGTCATTGTATTTTGCTGGTCTTCTGTTCGAATCTCGAGATCGACAAATAATTTATAATTTTTCTTTTTTTTAAATAAATTTTATCTATATTTCTCCATTATTCATTAAGTTACTATGAATCATTCCAAATCATATTTTTCAAAACAATATTATAAATTTAAAATATTTCTATATTTTATCGGAATTTTAAGAGTCAAGTTCGCGCACATGCGCAGAATCTATTAATATTCTTAGATTTGTGCTTTTAAAACCAGATTTACACAATACTTAAAACTTATTGCCTAGTCTTAATGAGAATCTTTGACCCTTCAGAAGCTCTCGGGGTACGAGTCTTGGTGGCTAGATCGGCAGGGTGTGTCATTGTATTTTGCTGGTCTTCTGTTCGAATCTCGATATCGACAAATAATTTAAAATTTTTCTTTTTTTTTAAATAAATTTTATCTATATTTCTCCATTATTCATAGAGTTACTATAAATCATTCCAAATCATATATTTAAAAACCATATTTTAAATTCAAAATATTTCTATATTTTATCGGAATTTTAAGAGTCAAGTTCCCGCACAAGCGCAGAATCTATTAATATTCTTAGCATTGTGCTTTTAAAACCAGATTTACACAATACTTAAAACTTATTGCCGAATCTTAATGAGAATCTTTGACCCTTCAGAAGCTCTCGGAGTACGAGTCTTGGTGGCTAGATCGGCAGGGTGTGTCATTGTATTTTGCTGCTCTTCTGTTCGAATCTCCAGATCGACAAATAATTTATAATTTTTCTTTTTTTTAAATAAATTTTATCTTTATTTCTACATTATTCATAAAGTTACTATGAAACATAACAAATCATAAATTTCAAAACAATATTATAAATTTAAAATATTTCTATACTTTATCGGAATTTTAAGAGTCAAGTTCCCGCACATGCGCAGAATCTATTAATATTCTTAGCATTGTGCTTTTAAAACCAGATTTACACAATACTTAAAACTTATTGCCGAGTCTTAATGAGAATCTTTGACCCTTCAGAAGCTCTCGAGGTACGAGGCTTGGTGGCGAGATCGGCAGGGTGTGTCATTGTATTTTGCTGGTCTTCTGTTCGAATCTCGAGATCGACAAATAATTTATAATTTTTCTTTTTTTTAAATAAATTTTATCTTTATTTCTACATTATTCATAGAGTTACTATGAATCATTCCAAATCATATATTTCAAAACAATATTATAAATTTAAAATATTTCTATATTTTATCGGAATTTTAAGAGTCAAGTTCGCTCATATGCGCAGAATCTATTAATATTCTTAGATTTGTGCTTTTAAAACCAGATTTACACAATACTTAAAACTTATTGCCGAGTCTTAATGAGAATCTTTGACCCTTCAGAAGCTCTCGAGGTACGAGTCTTGGTGGCGAGATCGGCAGGGTGTGTCATTGTATTTTGCTGGTCTTCTGTTCGAATCTCGAGATCGACAAATAATTTATAATTTTTCTTTTTTTAAAATAAATTTTATCTATATTTCTCCATTATTCATAGAGTTACTATGAATCATTCCAAATCATATTTTTCAAAACAATATTATAAATTTAAAATATTTCTATATTTTATTGGAATTTTAAGAGTCAAGTTCGCGCACATGCGCAGAATCTATTAATATTCTTAGATTTGTGCTTTTAAAACCAGATTTACACAATACTTAAAATTTATTGCCGAGTCTTAATGAGAATCATTGACCCTTCAGAAGCTCTCGGGGTACGAGTCTTGGTGGCTAGATCGGCAGGGTGTGTCATTGTATTTTGCTGCTCTTCTGTTTGAATCTCGAGATCGACAAATAATTTATAATTTTTCTTTTTTTTAAATAAATTTTATCTTTATTTCTACATTATTCATAAAGTTACTATGAAACATAACAAATCATAAATTTCAAAACAATATTATAAATTTAAAATATTTCTATACTTTATCGGAATTTTAAGAGTCAAGTTCCCGCACATGCGCAGAATCTATTAATATTCTTAGCATTGTGCTTTTAAAACCAGATATACACAATACTTAAAACTTATTGCCTAGTGTTAATGAGAATCTTTGACCCTTCAGAAGCTCTCGGGGTACGAGTCTTGGTGGCTAGCTCGGCAGGGTGTGTCATTGTATTTTGCTGCTCTTCTGTTCGAATCCCGAGATCGACAAATAATTTATAATTTTTCTTTTTTTTTAAATAAATTTTATCTTTATTTCTACATTATTCATAAAGTTACTATGAAACATAACAAATCATAAATTTCAAAACAATATTATAAATTTAAAATATTTCTATACTTTATCGGAATTTTAAGAGTCAAGTTCCCGCACATGCGCAGAATCTATTAATATTCTTAGATTTGTGCTTTTAAAACCAGATTTACACAATACTTAAAACTTATTGCCGAGTCTTAATGAGAATCTTTGACCCTTCAGAAGATCTCGAGGTACGAGTCTTGGTGGCTAGATCGGCAGGGTGTGTCATTGTATTTTGCTGCTCTTCTGTTCGAATCCCGAGATCGACAAATAATTTATAATTTTTCTTTTTTTTTAAATAAATTTTATCTTTATTTCTACATTATTCATAAAGTTACTATGAAACATAACAAATCATAAATTTCAAAACAATATTATAAATTTAAAATATTTCTATATTTTATCGGAATTTTAAGAGTCAAGTTCGCGCAAATGCTCAGAATCTATTAATATTCTTAGCATTGTGCTTTTAAAACCAGATTTACACAATACTTAAAACTTATTGCCAAGTCTTAATGAGAATCTTTGACCCTTCAGAAGATCTCGAGGTACGAGTCTTGGTGGCGAGATCGGCAGGGTGTGTCATTGTATTTTGCTGGTCTTCTGTTCGAATCTCGATATCGACAAATAATTTATAATTTTTCTTTTTTTTAAATAAATTTTATCTTTATTTCTCCATTATTCATAGAGTTACTATGAATCATTCCAAATCATATATTTCAAAACAATATTATAAATTTAAAATATTTCTATACTTTATCGGAATTTTAAGAGTCAAGTTCCCGCACATGAGCAGAATCTATTAATATTCTTAGCATTGTGCTTTTAAAACCAGATTTACACAATACTTAAAACTTATTGCCGAGTCTTAATGAGAATATTTGACCCTTCAGAAGCTCTCGCGGTACGAGTCTTGGTGGCTAGATCGGCAGGGTGTGTCATTGTGTTCTGCTGGTCTTCTGTTCGAATCTCGAGATCGAAAAATAACTTATAATTTTTCTTTTTTTTTAAATAAATTTTATCTATATTTCTCCATTATTCATAGAGTTACTATAAATCATTCCAAATCATATATTTAAAAACCATATTTTAAATTCAAAATATTTCTATATTTTATCGGAATTTTAAGAGTCAAGTTCCCGCACATGCGCAGAATCTATTAATATTCTTAGCATTGTGCTTTTAAAACCAGATTTACACAATACTTAAAACTTATTGCCGAGTTTTAATGAGAATCTTTGACCCTTCAGAAGCTCTCGGGGTACGAGTGTTGGTGGCGAGATCGGCAGGGTGTGTCATTGTATTTTGCTGGTCTTCTGTTCGAATCTCGAGATCGACAAATAATTTATAATTTTTCTTTTTTTTAAATAAATTTTATCTATATTTCTACATTATTCAAAAAGTTACTATGAAACATAACAAATCATAAATTTCAAAACAATATTATAAATTTAAAATATTTCTATACTTTATCGGAATTTTAAGAGTCAAGTTCCCGCACATGCGCAGAATCTATTAATATTCTTAGCATTGTGCTTTTAAAACCAGATTTACACAATACTTAAAATTTATTGCCGTGTCTTAATGAGAATCTTTGACCCTTCAGAAGCTCTCGAGGTACGAGTCTTGGTGGCGAGATCGGCAGGGTGTGTCATTGTATTTTGCTGGTCTTCTGTTCGAATCTCGAGATCGACAAATAATTTATAATTTTTCTTTTTTTTAAATAAATTTTATCTTTACTTCTACATTATTCATAGAGTTACTATGAATCATTCCAAATCATATATTTCAAAACAATATTATAAATTTAAAATATTTCTATATTTTATCGGAATTTTAAGAGTCAAGTTCCCGCACATGCGCAGAATCTATTAATATTCTTAGCATTGTGCTTTTAAAACCAGATTTACACAATACTTGAAACTTATTGCCGAGTCGTAATATGAGTCTTTGACCCTTCAGAAGCTCTCGCGGTACGAGTCTTTGTGGCTAGATCGGCAGGGTGTGTCATTGTGTTTTGCTGGTCTTCTGTTCGAATCTCGAGATCGAAAAATAATTTATAAATTTATTTTTTTTTAAATAAATTTTATCTATATTTTCCCATTATTCATAGAGTTACTATGAATCATTCCAAATCATATATTTCAAAACAATATTATAAATTTAAAATATTTCTATACTTTATCGGAATTTTAAGAGTCAAGTTCCCGCACATGCGCAGAATCTATTAATATTCTTAGCATTGTGCTTTTAAAACCAGATTTACACAATACTTAAAACTTATTGCCTAGTCTTAATGAGAATCTTTGACCCTTCAGAAGCTCTCGGGGTACGAGTCTTGGTGGCTAGATCGGCAGGGTGTGTCATTGTATTTTGCTGCTCTTCTGTTCGAATCTCGAGATCGACAAATAATTTATAATTTTTCTTTTTTTTAAATAAATTTTATCTTTATTTCTACATAATTCATAAAGTTACTATGAAACATAACAAATCATAAATTTCAAAACAATATTATAAATTTAAAATATTTCTATACTTTATCGGAATTTTAAGAGTCAAGTTCCCGCACATGCGCAGAATCTATTAATATTCTTAGCATTGTGCTTTTAAAACCAGATTTACACAATACTTAAAACTTATTGCCGAGTCTTAATGAGAATCTTTGACCCTTTAGAAGCTCTCGAGGTACGAGTCTTGGTGGCGAGATCGGCAGGGTGTGTTATTGTATTTTGCTGGTCTTCTGTTCGAATCTCGAGATCGACAAATAATTTATAATTTTTCTTTTTTTTAAATAAATTTTATCTATATTTCTCCATTATTCATAGAGTTACTATGAATCATTCCAAATCATATTTTTCAAAACAATATTATAAATTTAAAATATTTCTATATTTTATCGGAATTTTAAGAGTCAAGTTCGCGCATATGCGCAGAATCTATTAATATTCTTAGATTTGTGCTTTTAAAACCAGATTTACACAATACTTAAAATTTATTGCCTAGTCTTAATGAGAATCTTTGACCCTTCAGAAGCTCTCGGGGTACGAGTCTTGGTGGCTAGATCGGCAGGGTGTGTCATTGTATTTTGCTGCTCTTCTGTTCGAATCTCGAGATCGACAAATAATTTATAATTTTTCTTTTTTTAAAATAAATTTTATCTTTATTTCTACATTATTCATAAAGTTACTATGAAACATAACAAATCATAAATTTCAAAACAATATTATAAATTTAAAATATTTCTATACTTTATCGGAATTTTAAGAGTCAAGTTCCCGCACATGCGCAGAATCTATTAATATTCTTAGCATTGTGCTTTTAAAACCAGATTTACACAATACTTAAAACTTATTGCCGAGTCTTAATGAGAATCTTTGACCCTTCAGAAGCTCTCGAGGTACGAGTCTTGGTGGCGAGATCGGCAGGGTGTGTCATTGTATTTTGATGGTCTTCTGTTCGAATCTCGAGATCGACAAATAATTTATAATTTTTCTTTTTTTTAAATAAATTTTATCTATATTTCTCCATTATTCATAGAGTTACTATGAATCATTCCAAATCATATTTTCAAAACAATATTATAAATTTAAAATATTTCTATATTTTATTGGAATTTTAAGAGTCAAGTTCGCGCACATGCGCAGAATCTATTAATATTCTTAGATTTGTGCTTTTAAAACCAGATTTACACAATACTTAAAATTTATTGCCGAGTCTTAATGAGAATCATTGACCCTTCAGAAGCTCTCGGGGTACGAGTCTTGGTGGCTAGATCGGCAGGGTGTGTCAATGTATTTTGCTGCTCTTCTGTTCGAATCTCGAGATCGACAAATAATTTATAATTTTTCTTTTTTTAAAATAAATTTTATCTTTATTTCTACATTATTCATAAAGTTACTATGAAACATAACAAATCATAAATTTCAAAACAATATTATAAATTTAAAATATTTCTATACTTTATCGGAATTTTAAGAGTCAAGTTCCCGCACATGCGCAGAATCTATTAATATTCTTAGCATTGTGCTTTTAAAACCAGATATACACAATACTTAAAACTTATTGCCTAGTCTTAATGAGAATCTTTGACCCTTCAGAAGCTCTCGGGGTACGAGTCTTGGTGGCTAGATCGGCAGGGTGTGTCATTGTATTTTGCTGCTCTTCTGTTCGAATCTCGAGATCGACAAATAATTTATAATTTTTCTTTTTTTTAAATAAATTTTATCTTTCTTTCTACATTATTCATAAAGTTACTATGAAACATAACAAATCATAAATTTCAAAACAATATTATAAATTTAAAATATTTCTATACTTTATCGGAATTTTAAGAGTCAAGTTCCCGCACATGCGCAGAATCTATTAATATTCTTAGAATTGTGCTTTTAAAACCAGATATACACAATACTGAAAACTTTTTGCCTAGTCTTAATGAGAATCTTTGACCCTTCAGAAGCTCTCGGGGTACGAGTCTTGGTGGCTAGATCGGCAGGGTGTGTCATTGTATTTTGCTGCTCTTCTGTTCGAATCCCGAGATCGACAAATAATTTATAATTTTTCTTTTTTTTTAAATAAATTTTATCTTTATTTCTACATTATTCATAAAGTTACTATGAAACATAACAAATCATAAATTTCAAAACAATATTATAAATTTAAAATATTTCTATACTTTATCGGAATTTTAAGAGTCAAGTTCCCGCACATGCGCAGAATCTATTAATATTCTTAGCATTGTGCTTTTAAAACCAGATATACACAATACTTAAAACTTATTGCCTAGTCTTAATGAGAATCTTTGACCCTTCAGAAGCTCTCGGGGTACGAGTCTTGGTGGCTAGATCGGCAGGGTGTGTCATTGTATTTTGCTGCTCTTCTGTTCGAATCTCGAGATCGACAAATAATTTATAATTTTTCTTTTTTTTAAATAAATTTTATCTTTATTTCTACATTATTCATAAAGTTACTATGAAACATAACAAATCATAAATTTCAAAACAATATTATAAATTTAAAATATTTCTATACTTTATCGGAATTTTAAGAGTCAAGTTCCCGCACATGCGCAGAATCTATTAATATTCTTAGAATTGTGCTTTTAAAACCAGATATACACAATACTGAAAACTTTTTGCCTAGTCTTAATGAGAATCTTTGACCCTTCAGAAGCTCTCGGGGTACGAGTCTTGGTGGCTAGATCGGCAGGGTGTGTCATTGTATTTTGCTGCTCTTCTGTTCGAATCCCGAGATCGACAAATAATTTATAATTTTTCTTTTTTTTTAAATAAATTTTATCTTTATTTCTACATTATTCATAAAGTTACTATGAAACATAACAAATCATAAATTTCAAAACAATATTATAAATTTAAAATATTTCTATACTTTATCGGAATTTTAAGAGTCAAGTTCCCGCACATGCGCAGAATCTATTAATATTCTTAGATTTGTGCTTTTAAAACCAGATTTACACAATACTTAAAACTTATTGCGAGTCTTAATGAGAATCATTGACCCTTCAGAAGCTCTCGGGGTACGAGTCTTGGTGGCTAGATCGGCAGGGTGTGTCATTGTATTTTGCTGCTCTTCTGTTCGAATCTCGAGATCGACAAATAATTTATAATTTTTCTTTTTTTTTAAATAAATTTTATCTTTATTTCTACATTATTCATAAAGTTACTATGAAACATAACAAATCATAAATTTCAAAACAATATTATAAATTTAAAATATTTCTATACTTTATCGGAATTTTAAGAGTCAAGTTCCCGCACATGCGCAGAATCTATTAATATTCTTAGCATTGTGCTTTTAAAACCAGATTTACACAATACTTAAAACTTATTGCCGAGTCTTAATGAGAATCTTTGACCGTTCAGAAGCTCTCGAGGTACGAGTCTTGGTGGCGAGATCGGCAGGGTGTGTCATTGTATTTTGCTGATCTTCTGTTCGAATCTCGATATCGACAAATAATTTATAATTTTTCTTTTTTTTAAATAAATTTTATCTATATTTCTCCATTATTCATAGAGTTACTATGAATCATTCCAAATCATATATTTCAAAACAATATTATAAATTTAAAATATTTCTATACTTTATCGGAATTTTAAGAGTCAAGTTCCCGCACATGCGCAGAATCTATTAATATTCTTAGCATTGTGCTTTTAAAACCAGATATACACAATACTTAAAACTTATTGCCTAGTCTTAATGAGAATCTTTGACCCTTCAGAAGCTCTCGGGGTACGAGTCGTGGTGGCTAGATCGGCAGGGTGTGTCATTGTATTTTGCTGCTCTTCTGTTCGAATCTCGAGATCGACAAATAATTTATAATTTTTCTTTTTTTTTAAATAAATTTTATCTTTATTTCTACATTATTCATAAAGTTACTATGAAACATAACAAATCATAAATTTCAAAACAATATTATAAATTTAAAATATTTCTATACTTTATCGGAATTTTAAGAGTCAAGTTCCCGCACATGCGCAGAATCTATTAATATTCTTAGCATTGTGCTTTTAAAACCAGATTTACACAATACTTAAAACTTATTGCCGAGTCTTAATGAGAATCTTTGACCCTTCAGAAGCTCTCGAGGTACGAGTCTTGGTGGCGAGATCGGCAGGGTGTGTCATTGTATTTTGCTGGTCTTCTGTTCGAATCTCGAGATCGACAAATAATTTATAATTTTTCTTTTTTTTAAATAAATTTTATCTATATTTCTCCATTATTCATAGAGTTACTATGAATCATTCCAAATCATATTTTTCAAAACAATATTATAAATTTAAAATATTTCTATATTTTATCGGAATTTTAAGAGTCAAGTTCGCGCACATGCGCAGAATCTATTAATATTCTTAGATTTGTGCTTTTAAAACCAGATTTACACAATACTTAAAATTTATTGCCGAGTCTTAATGAGAATCATTGACCCTTCAGAAGCTCTCGGGGTACGAGTCTTGGTGGCTAGATCGGCAGGGTGTGTCATTGTATTTTGCTGCTCTTCTGTTCGAATCTCGAGATCGACAAATAATTTATAATTTTTCTTTTTTTTTAAATAAATTTTATCTTTATTTCTACATTATTCATAAAGTTACTATGAAACATAACAAATCATAAATTTCAAAACAATATTATAAATTTAAAATATTTCTATACTTTATCGGAATTTTAAGAGTCAAGTTCCCGCACATGCGCAGAATCTATTAATATTCTTAGCATTGTGCTTTTAAAACCAGATTTACACAATACTTAAAACTTATTGCCGAGTCTTAATGAGAATCTTTGACCGTTCAGAAGCTCTCGAGGTACGAGTCTTGGTGGCGAGATCGGCAGGGTGTGTCATTGTATTTTGCTGGTCTTCTGTTCGAATCTCGATATCGACAAATAATTTATAATTTTTCTTTTTTTTAAATAAATTTTATCTATATTTCTCCATTATTCATAGAGTTACTATGAATCATTCCAAATCATATATTTCAAAACAATATTATAAATTTAAAATATTTCTATACTTTATCGGAATTTTAAGAGTCAAGTTCCCGCACATGCGCAGAATCTATTAATATTCTTAGCATTGTGCTTTTAAAACCAGATATACACAATACTTAAAACTTATTGCCTAGTCTTAATGAGAATCTTTGACCCTTCAGAAGCTCTCGGGGTACGAGTCTTGGTGGCTAGATCGGCAGGGTGTGTCATTGTATTTTGCTGCTCTTCTGTTCGAATATCGAGATCGACAAATAATTTATAATTTTTCTTTTTTTTAAATAAATTTTATCTTTATTTCTACATTATTCATAAAGTTACTATGAAACATAACAAATCATAAATTTCAAAACAATATTATAAATTTAAAATATTTCTATACTTTATCGGAATTTTAAGAGTCAAGTTCCCGCACATGCGCAGAATCTATTAATATTCTTAGCATTGTGCTTTTAAAACCAGATATACACAATACTTAAAACTTATTGCCTAGTCTTAATGAGAATCTTTGACCCTTCAGAAGCTCTCGGGGTACGAGTCTTGGTGGCTAGATCGGCAGGGTGTGTCATTGTATTTTGCTGCTCTTCTGTTCGAATCTCGAGATCGACAAATAATTTATAATTTTTCTTTTTTTTAAATAAATTTTATCTTTATTTCTACATTATTCATAAAGTTACTATGAAACATAACAAATCATAAATTTCAAAACAATATTATAAATTTAAAATATTTCTATACTTTATCGGAATTTTAAGAGTCAAGTTCCCGCACATGCGCAGAATCTATTAATATTCTTAGCATTGTGCTTTTAAAACCAGATATACACAATACTGAAAACTTATTGCCTAGTCTTAATGAGAATCTTTGACCCTTCAGAAGCTCTCGGGGTACGAGTCTTGGTGGCTAGATCGGCAGGGTGTGTCATTGTATTTTGCTGCTCTTCTGTTCGAATCTCGAGATCGACAAATAATTTATAATTTTTCTTTTTTTTAAATAAATTTTATCTTTATTTCTACATTATTCATAAAGTTACTATGAAACATAACAAATCATAAATTTCAAAACAATATTATAAATTTAAAATATTTCTATACTTTATCGGAATTTTAAGAGTCAAGTTCCCGCACATGCGCAGAATCTATTAATATTCTTAGATTTGTGCTTTTAAAACCAGATTTACACAATACTTAAAACTTATTGCCGAGTCTTAATGAGAATCTTTGACCCTTCAGAAGCTCTCGAGGTACGAGTCTTGGTGGCGAGATCGGCAGGGTGTGTCATTGTAATTTGCTGGTCTTCTGTTCGAATCTCGATATCGACAAATAATTTATAATTTTTCTTTTTTTTAAATAAATTTTATCTATATTTCTCCATTATTCATAGAGTTACTATGAATCATTCCAAATCATATATTTCAAAACAATATTATAAATTTAAAATATTTCTATACTTTATCGGAATTTTAAGAGTCAAGTTCCCGCACATGCGCAGAATCTATTAATATTCTTAGCATTGTGCTTTTAAAACCAGATATACACAATACTTAAAACTTATTGCCTAGTCTTAATGAGAATCTTTGACCCTTCAGAAGCTCTCGGGGTACGAGTCTTGGTGGCTAGATCGGCAGGGTGTGTCATTGTATTTTGCTGCTCTTCTGTTCGAATCTCGAGATCGACAAATAATTTATAATTTTTCTTTTTTTTAAATAAATTTTATCTTTATTTCTACATTATTCATAAAGTTACTATGAAACATAACAAATCATAAATTTCAAAACAATATTATAAATTTAAAATATTTCTATACTTTATCGGAATTTTAAGAGTCAAATTCCCGCACATGCGCAGAATCTATTATTATTCTTAGCATTGTGATTTTAAAACCAGATTTACACAATACTTAATCGAAATTTTACGAGTCAATTTCACGAACATGCGCAGATATCATTAATATTCTTAGCATTTTGCTTTTTGACCAGATTGACACCGTATTTAAAACTTATAGTGGATAGCCGTGATGAGAATCGTAGGCCCTTCCGGCGCTCTCAGGGCACGAGGCTTGGTGGCAACATTGGCAGGGTGTGACACTCCTTTTAGCAGGACTTCAGTTCGATTCCCGAAACTTTGCAAATAGTTTTATATATTTTATTTTTTAAATTTATTTTAGCTATATTTCTCCATTATTCCTACAGTTACTATGAATTATTCCAAATCATATGTCTCAAAAATAAAACTTAACCTCAAAATATTTCTATATTTAATTGAAATTTCACGAGTCAAGTTCACGAACATGCGGAGATATCATTAATATTCTTAGCATTGTGCTTTTTGACAAGATTGACACCTTATTTAAAACTTTTAGTGGATAGCCGTGATGAGAATCTTAGGCCGTTCCGGCGCTCTCAGGGTACGAATCTTGGTGGCAAGATCTGCACTGTGTGGCATTAATTTTTGCAGGTCTTCAGTTCGATTCCCAAAACTTTGCAAATAGTTTTATATACTTTATTTTTTAAATTTATTTTAGCTATTTTTCTCCATTATTCCTACAATTACTATGAATTATTCCAAATCATATGTCTCAAAAATAAAATTTAATCTCAAAATGTTTTTATATTTAATCGAAATTTCACGAGTCAAGTTCACGAACATGCGGAGATATCATTAATATTCTTAGCATTGTGCTTTTTGACAAGATTGACACCTTATTTAAAACTTTTAGTGGATAGCAGTGATGAGAATCTTAGGCCGTTCCGGCGCTCTCAGGGTACGAATCTTGGTGCCAAGATCTGCACTGTGTGGCATTAATTTTTGCAGGTCTTCAGTTCGATTCCCGAAACTTTGCGAATAGTTTTATATATTTTATTTTTTAAATTTATTTTAGCTATTTTTCTCCATTATTCCTACAGTTACTATGAATTATTCCAAATCATATGTCTCAAAAATAAAATTTAATCTCAAAATATTTTTGTATTTAATCGAAATTTTACGAGTCAAATTCACGAACATGCGCAGATATCATTAATATTCTTAGCATTTTGCTTTTTGACCAGATTGACACCGTATTTAAAACATATAGTGGATAGAAGTGATGAGGAGCTTAGTCCATTCCGGCGCTCTCAGGGTACGAGGTTTGGTGGCAAGATCTGCACTGTGTGGCATTAATTTTTGCAGGTCTTCAGTTCGATTCCCGAAACTTTGCGAATAGTTTTATATATTTTATTTTTTAAATTTATTTTAGCTATTTTTCTCCATTATTCCTACAGTTACTATGAATTATTCCAAATCATATGTCTCAAAAATAAAATTTAACCTCAAAATATTTCTATATTTAATCGAAATTTCATGAGTCAAATTCACGAACATGCGCAGATATCATTAATATTCTTAGCATTGTGCTTTTTGACCAGATTGACACCGTATTTAAAACTTAAAGTGGATAGCCGTGATGAGGAACTTAGTCCATTCCGGCGCTCTCAGAGTACGAGGCTTGGTGGCAAGATCTGCACTGTGTGGCATTAATTTTTGCAGGTCTTCAGTTCGATTAACGAAACTTTGCAAATAGTTTTATATACTTTATTTTTTAAATTTATTTTAGCTATTTTTCTCCATTATTCCTACAGTTTCTATGAATTATTCCAAATCATATGTCTCAAAAATAAAATTTAATCTAAAATATATATGTATTTAATCGAAATTTTACGAGTCAAATTCACGAAAATGCGCCGATATCATTAATATTCTTAGCATTATGCTTTTTGACCAGATTGACACCGTATTTAAAACTTATAGTGGATAGCCGTGATGAGGAAGTTAGTCCATTCCGGCGCTCTCAGAGTACGAGGCTTGGTGGCAAGATCTGCACTGTGTGGCATTAATTTTTGCAGGTCTTCAGTTCGATTCCCGAAACTTTGCAAATAGTTTTATATACTTTATTTTTTAAATTTATTTTAGCTATTTTTCTCCATTATTCCTACAGTTTCTATGAATTATTCCAAATCATATGTCTCAAAAATAAAATTTAATCTCAAAATATTTATGTATTTAATCGAAATTTTACGAGTCAAATTCACGAACATGCGCAGATATCATTATTATTCTTAGCATTGTGCTTTTTGACCAGATTGACACCGTATTTAAAACTTATAGTGGATAGCCGTGATGAGGAACTTAGTCCATTCCGGCGCTCTCAGAGTACGAGGCTTGGTGGCAAGATCTGCACTGTGTGGCATTAATTTTTGCAGGTCTTCAGTTCGATTCCCGAAACTTTGCAAATAGTTTTATATACTTTATTTTTTAAATTTATTTTAGCTATTTTTCTCCATTATTCCTACAGTTTTTATGAATTATTCCAAATCATATGTCTCAAAAATAAAATTTAATCTCAAAATATTTATGTATTTAATCGAAATTTTACGAGTCAAATTCACGAACATGCGCCGATATCATTAATATTCTTACCATTATGCTTTTTGACCAGATTGACACCGTATTTAAAACTTATAGTGGATAGCTGTGATGAGGAAGTTAGTCCATTCCGGCGCTCTCAGAGTACGAGGCTTGGTGGCAAGATCTAAACTGTGTGGCATTAATTTTTGCAGGTCTTCAGTTCGATTCCCGAAACTTTGCAAATAGTTTTATATACTTTATTTTTTAAATTTATTTTAGCTATTTTTCTCCATTATTCCTACAGTTTCTATGAATTATTCCAAATCATATGTCACAAAAATAAAATTTAATCTCAAAATATTTATGTATTTAATCGAAATTTTACGAGTCAAATTCACGAACATGCGCAGATATCATTAACATTCTTAGCATTATGCTTTTTGACCAGATTGACACCGTATTTAAAACTTATAGTGGATAGCCGTGATGAGGAACTTAGTCCATTCAGGCGCTCTCAGGGCACAAGGCTTGGTGGCAACATCGGCAGGGTGTGGCATTAATTTTTGCAGGTCTTCAGTTCGATTCCCGAAACTTTGCAAATAGTTTAATATATTTTATTTTTTAAATTTATTTTAGCTATTTTTCTCCATTATTCCTACAGTTACTATGAATTATTCCAAATCATATGTCTCAAAAATAAAATTTAACCTCAAAATACTTCTATATTTAATCGAAATTTCATGCGTCAAGTTCACGAACATGCGCAGATATCATTAATATTCTTAGCATTGTGCTTTTTGACAAGATTGACACCTTATTTAAAACATATAGTGGATAGCCGTGATGAGGAACTTAGTCCATTCCGGCGCTCTCAGGGTACGAGGTTTGGTGGCAAGATCTGCAATGTGTGGCATTAATTTTTGCAGGTCTTCAGTTCGATTCCCGAAACTTTGCGAATAGTTTTATATATTTTATTGTTTAAATTTATTTTAGCTATTTTTCTCCAGTATTCCTACAGTTACTATGAATTATTCCAAATCATATGTCTCAAAAATAAAATTTAACCTCAAAATATTTCTATATTTAATCGAAATTTCATGAGTCAAATTCACGAACATGCGCAGATATCATTAATATTCTTAGCATTGTGCTTTTTCACCAGATTGACACCGTATTTAAAACTTATAGTGGATAGCCGTGATGAGGAACTTAGTCCATTCCGGCGCTCTCAGGGTACGAGGTTTGGTTTCAAGATCTGCACTGTGTGGCATTAATTTTTGCAGGTCTTCAGTTCGATTCCCGAAACTTTGCGAATAGTTTTATATATTTTATTTTTTAAATTTATTTTAGCTATTTTTCTCCATTATTCCTACAGTTACTATGAATTATTCCAAATCATATGTCTCAAAAATAAAATTTAACCTCAAAATATTTCTATATTTAATCGAAATTTCATGCGTCAAGTTCACGAACATGCGCAGATATCATTAATATTCTTAGCATTGTGCTTTTCTACAAGATTGACACCTTATTTAAAACATATAGTGGATAGCAGTGATGAGAATCTTAGGCCGTTCCGGCGCTCTCAGGGTACGAATCTTGGAGCCAAGATCTGCACTGTGTGGCATTAATTTTTGCAGGTCTTCAGTTCGATTCCCGAAACTTTGCGAATAGTTTTATATATTTTATTTTTTAAATTTATTTTAGCTATTTTTCTCCATTATTCCTACAGTTACTATGAATTATTCCAAATCATATGTCTCAAAAATAAAATTTAATCTCAAAATATTTTTGTATTTAATCGAAATTTTACGAGTCAAATTCACGAACATGCGCAGATATCATTAATATTCTTAGCATTTTGCTTTTTGACCAGATTGACACCGTATTTAAAACATATAGTGGATAGCCGTGATGAGGAACTTAGTTCATTCCGGTTCTCTCAGGGTACGAGGTTTGGTTTCAAGATCTGCACTGTGTGGCATTAATTTTTGCAGGTCTTCAGTTCGATTCCCGAAACTTTGCAAATAGTTTAATATATTTTATTTTTTAAATTTATTTTAGCTATTTTTCTCCATTATTCCTACAGTTACTATGAATTATTCTAAATCATATGTCTCAAAAATAAAATTTAACCTCAAAATATTTCTATATTTAATCGAAATTTCATGCGTCAAGTTCACGAACATGCGCAGATATCATTAATATTCTTAGCATTGTGCTTTTTGACAAGATTGACACCTTATTTAAAACTTTTAGTGGATAGCCGTGATGAGGAACTTAGTCCATTCCGGCGCTCTCAGGGTACGAGGTTTGGTGGCAAGATCTGCACTGTGTGGCATTAATTTTTGCAGGTCTTCAGTTCGATTCCCGAAACTTTGCGAATAGTTTTATATATTTTATTGTTTAAATTTATTTTAGCTATTTTTCTCCAGTATTCCTACAGTTACTATGAATTATTCCAAATCATATGTCTCAAAAATAAAATTTAACCTCAAAATATTTCTATATTTAATCGAAATTTCATGAGTCAAATTCACGAACATGCGCAGATATCATTAATATTCTTAGCATTGTGCTTTTTGACCAGATTGACACCGTATTTAAAACTTTTAGTGGATAGCAGTGATGAGAATCTTAGGTCGTTCCGGCGCTCTCAGGGTACGAATCTTGGTGCCAAGATCTGCACTGTGTGGCATTAATTTTTGCAGGTCTTCAGTTCGATTCCCGAAACTTTGCGAATAGTTTTATATATTTTATTTTTTAAATTTATTTTAGCTATTTTTCTCCATTATTCCTACAGTTACTATGAATTATTCCAAATCATATGTCTCAAAAATAAAATTTAATCTCAAAATATTTTTGTATTTAATCGAAATTTTACGAGTCAAATTCACGAACATGCGCAGATATCATTAATATTCTTAGCATTTTGCTTTTTGACCAGATTGACACCGTGTTTAAAACATATAGTGGATAGCCGTGATGAGGAACTTAGTCCATTCCGGCGCTCTCAGGGTACGAGGATTGGTGGCAAGATCTGCACTGTGTGGCATTAATTTTTGCAGGTCTTCAGTTAGATTCCCGAAACTTTGCGAATAGTTTTATATATTTTATTTTTTAAATTTATTTTAGCTATTTTTCTCCATTATTCCTACAGTTACTATGAATTATTCCAAATAATATGTCTCAAAAATAAAATTTAACCTCCAAATATTTCTATATTTAATCGAAATTTCATGAGTCAAATTCACGAACATGCGCAGATATCATTAATATTCTTAGCATTGTGCTTTTTGACCAGATTGACACCGTATTTAAAACTTATAGTGGATAGCCGTGATGAGGAAGTTAGTCCATTCCGGCGCTCTCAGGGTACGAGGCTTGGTGGCAAGATCTGCACTGTGTGGCATTAATTTTTGCACCTCTTCAGTTCGATTCCCGAAACTTTGCAAATAGTTTTATATACTTTATTTTTTAAATTTATTTTAGCTATTTTTCTCCATTATTCCTACAGTTTCTATGAATTATTCCAAATCATATGTCTCAAAAATAAAATTTAATCTCAAAATATTTATGTATTTAATCGAAATTTTACGAGTCAAATTTACGAACATGCGCAGATATCATTAATATTCTTAGCATTATGCTTTTTGACCAGATTGACACCGTATTTAAAACTTATAGTGGATAGCCGTGATGAGGAAGTTAGTACATTCCGGCGCTCTCAGAGTACGAGGCTTGGTGGCAAGATCTGCACTGTGTGGCATTAATTTTTGCAGGTCTTCAGTTCGAATCCCGAAACTTTGCAAATAGTTTTATATACTTTATTTTTTAAATTTATTTTAGCTATTTTTCTCCATTATTCCTACAGTTTCTATAAATTATTCCAAATCATATGTCTCAAAAATAAAATTTAATCTCAAAATATTTATGTATTTAATCGAAATTTTACGAGTCAAATTCACGAACATGCGCAGATATCATTAATATTCTTAGCATTAGCCTTTTTGACCAGATTGACAACGTATTTAAAACTTTTAGTGGATAGCCGTGATGAGAATCTTAGGCCCTTCCGGTGCTCTCAGGGCACGAGGCTTGGTGGCAACATCGGCAGGGAGTGACACTCCTTTTAGCATTACTTCAGTTCGATTCCGGAAACTTTGTAAATAGTTTTATATATTTTATTTTTTAAATTTATTTTAGCTATTTTTCTCCATTATTCCTACAGTTACTATGAATTATTCCAAATCATATGTCTCAATAATAAAATTTAACCTCAAAATATTTCTATATTTAATCGAAATTTCATGCGTCAAGTTCACGAACATGCGCAGATATCATTAATATTCTTAGCATTTTGCTTTTTGACCAGATTGACACCGTATTTAAAACATATAGTGGATAGTCGTGATGAGGAACTTAGTCCATTCCGGCGCTCTCAGGGTACGAGGTTTGGTGGCAAGATCTGCTCTGTGTGGCATTAATTTTTGCAGGTCTTCAGTTCGATTCCCGAAACTTTGCGAATAGTTTTATATATTTTATTTTTTAAATTTATTTTAGCTATTTTTCTCCATTATTCCTACAGTTACTATGAATTATTCCAAATCATATGTCTCAAAAATAAAATTTAACCTCAAAATATTTCTATATTTAATCGAAATTTCATGAGTCAAATTCACGAACATGCGCAGATATCATTAATATTCTTAGCATTGTGCTTTTTGACCTGATTAACACCGTATTTAAAACTTATAGTGGATAGCCGTGATGAGAATCTTAGGCCGTTCCGGCGCTCTCAGGGCACGAGGCTTGGTGGCAACATCGGCAGGGTGTGGCATTAATTTTTGCAGGTCTTCAGTTCGATTCCCGAAACTTTGCAAATAGTTTTATATATTTTATTTTTTTAATTTATTTTAGCTATTTTTCTCCATTATTCCTACAGTTACTATGAATTATTCCAAATCATATGTCTCAAAAATAAAATTTAATCTCAAAATACTTTTATATTTAATCGAAATTTCACGGGTCAAGTTCACGAACATGCGCAGATATCATTAATATTCTTAGCATTGTGCTTTTTGACAAGATTGACACCTTATTTAAAACTTTTAGTGGATAGTCGTGATGAGAATCTTAGGCCATTTCGGCGCTCACAGGGTACGAGGCTTGTTGGCAAGATCAGCAGGGTGTGACACTCCTTTTTGCAGGTCTTCAGTTCGATTCCCGAAACTTTGCAAATAGTTTTAAATACTTTATTTTTTAAATTTATTTTAGCTGTGTTTCACCAATATTCCTACAGTTACTATGAATTATTCTAAATCATATGTCTCAAAAATAAAATTTAATCTCAAAATATTTCTGTATTTAATTGAAATTTTACGAGTCAAGTTCACGAACATGCGCAGATATCATTAATATTCTTAGCATTGTGCTTTTTGACAAGATTGACACCTTATTTAAAACTTTTAGTGGATAGCCGTGATGAGAATCTTAGGCCCTTTCGGCGCTCTCAGGGTACGAGGCTTGGTGGCAAGATCGGCAGGGTGTGACACTCCTTTTAGCAGGACTTCAGTTCGATTCCGGAAACCTTGTAAATAGTTCTATATATTTTATTTTTTAAATTTATTTTAGCTATTTTTCTCCATTATTCCTACAGTTTCTATGAATTATTCCAAATCATATGTCTCAAAAATAAAATTTAATCTCAAAATATTTATGTATTTAATCGAAATTTTACGAGTCAAATTCACGAACATGCGCAGATATCATTAATATTCTTAGCATTATGCTTTTTGACCAGATTGACAGAGTATTGAAAACTTATAGTGGATAGCCGTGATGAGGAAGTTAGTCCATTCCGGCGCTCTCAGAGTACGAGGCTTGGTGGCAAGATCTGCACTGTGTGGCATTAATTTTTGCAGGTCTTCAGTTCGATTCCCGAAACTTTGCAAATAGTTTTATATACTTTATTTTTTAAATTTATTTTAGCTATTTTTCTCCATTATTCCTACAGTTTCTATGAATTATTCCAAATCATATGTCTCAAAAATAAAATTTAATCTCAAAATATTTCTATATTTAATCGAAATTTCATGAGTCAAATTCACGAACATGCGCAGATATCATTAATATTCTTAGCATTGTGCTTTTTGTCCAGATTGACACCGTATTTAAAACATATAGTGGATAGCCGTGATGAGGAACTTAGTCCATTCCGGCGCTCTCAGGGTACGAGGCTTGGTGGCAAGATCGGCAGGGTGTGATACTCATTTTTGCAGGACTTCAGTTCGATTCCCGAAACTTTGCAAATAGTTTTATATATTTTATTTTTTAAATTTATTTTAGCTATTTTTCTCCATTATTCCTACAGTTACTATGAATTAATCCAAATCATATGTCTCATAAATAAAATTTAATCTCAAAATATTTTTATATTTAATCGAAATTTTACGAGTCAAATTCACGAACATGCGCAGATATCATTAATATTCTTAGCATTGAGCTTTTTGACCAGATTGACACCGTATTTAAAACTTTTAGTGGATAGCCGTGATGAGAATCTTAGGCCCTTCCGGCGCTCTCAGGGCACGAGGCTTGGTGGCAACATCGGCAGGGTGTGGCATTTATTTTTGCAGGTCTTCAGTTCGATTCCGGAAACTTTGCAAATAGTTTAATATATTTTATTTTTTAAATTTATTTTAGCTATTTTTCTCCATTATTCCTACAGTTACTATGAATTATTCCAAATCATATGTCTCAAAAATAAAATTTAATCTCAAAATATTTTTATATTTAATCGAAATTTTACGAGTCAAATTCACGAACATGCGTAGATATTATTAATATTCTTAGCATTGAGCTTTTTGACCAGTTGACACCGTATTTAAAACTTTTAGTGGATAGCCGTGATGAGAATCTTAGGCCCTTCCGGATCTCTCAGGGTACTATACTTGGTGGCAAGATCGGCAGGGTGTGACACTCCTTTTAGCCTTTCTTCAGTTCGATTCCGGAAACTTTGCGAATAGTTTTATATATTTTATTTTTTAAATTTACTTTAGCTATTTTTCTCCATTATTCCTACAGTTACTATGAATTATTCCAAATCATATGTCTCAAAAATAAAATTTAACCTCAAAATATTTCTATATTTAATCGAAATTTCATGAGTCAAGTTCACGAACATGCGCAGATATCATTAATATTCTTAGTATTGTGCTTTTTGACAAGATTGACACCTTATTTAAAACTTTTAGTGGATAGCAGTGATGAGAATCTTAGGCCGTTCCGGCGCTCTCAGGGTACGAATCTTGGTGGCAAGATCTGCACTGTGTGGCATTAATTTTTGCAGGTCTTCAGTTCGATTCCCGAAACTTTGTGAATAGTTTTATATATTTTATTTTTTAAATTTACTTTAGCTATTTTTCTACATTATTCCTACAGTTACTATGAATTATTCCAAATCATATGTCTCAAAAATAAAATTTAATCTCAAAATATTTTTGTATTTAATCGAAATTTTACGAGTCAAATTCACGAACATGCGCAGATATCATTAATATTCTTAGCATTTTGCTTTTTGACCAGATTGACACCGTATTTAAAACATATAGTGGATAGCCGTGATGAGGAACTTAGTCCATTCCGGCGCTCTCAGGGTACGAGGTTTGGTGGCAAGATCTGCACTGTGTGGCATTAATTTTTGCAGGTCTTCAGTTCGATTCCCGAAACTTTGCGAATAGTTTTATATATTTTATTTTTTAAATTTATTTTAGCTATTTTTCTCCATTATTCCTACAGTTTCTATGAATTATTCTAAATCATATGTCTCAAAAATAAAATTTAATCTCAAAATATTTATGTATTTAATCGAAATTTTACGAGTCAAATTAACGAACATGAGCAGATATCATTAATATTCTTAGCATTATGCTTTTTGACCAGATTAACACCGTATTTAAAACTTATAGTGGATAGCCGTGATGAGGAACTTAGTCCATTCCGGCGCTCTCAGGGTACGAGGCTTGGTGGCAAGATCTGCACTGTGTGGCATTAATTTTTGCAGGTCTTCAGTTCGATTCCCGAAACTTTGCAAATAGTTTTATATACTTTATTTTTTAAATTTATTTTAGCTATTTTTCTCCATTATTCCTACAGTTTCTATGAATTATTCCAAATCATATGTCTCAAAAATAAAATTTAATCTCAAAATATTTATGTATTTAATCGAAATTTTACGAGTCAAATTAACGAACATGCGCAGATATCATTAATATTCTTAGCATTATGCATTTTGACCAGATTGACACCGTATTTAAAACTTATAGTGGATAGCCGTGATGAGGAACTTAGTCCATTCCGGCGCTCTCAGGGTACGAGGCTTGGTGGCAAGATCTGCACTGTGTGGCATTAATTTTTGCAGGTCTTCAGTTCGATTCCCGAAACTTTGCAAATAGTTTTATATACTTTATTTTTTAAATTTATTTTAGCTATTTTTCTCCATTATTCCTACAGTTTCTATGAATTATTCCAAATCATATATCTCAAAAATAAAATTTAATCTCAAAATATTTCTATATTTAATCGAAATTTCATGAGTCAAATTCACGAACATGCGCAGATATCATTAATATTCTTAGCATTTTGCTTTTTGACCAGAATGACACCGTATTTAAAACTTATAGTGGATAGCCGTGATGAGGAACTTAGTCCATTCCGGCGCTCTCAGGGTACGAGGCTTGGTGGCAAGATCTGCACTGTGTGGCATTAATTTTTGCAGGTCTTCAGTTCGATTCCCGAAACTTTGCGAATAGTTTTATATATTTGATTTTTTAAATTTATTTTAGCTATTTTTCTCCATTATTCCTACAGTTACTATGAATTATTCCAAATCATATGTCTCAAAAATAAAATTTAACCTCAAATTATTTCTATATTTAATCGAAATTTCATGAGTCAAATTCACGAACATGCGCAGATATCATTAATATTCTTAGCATTGTGCTTTTTGACCAGATTGACACCGTATTTAAAACTTATAGTGGATAGCCGTGATGAGAATCTTAAGCCCTTTCGGCGCTCTCAGGGTACGAGGCTTGGTGGCAAGATCTGCACTGTGTGGCATTAATTTTTGCAGGTCTTCAGTTCGATTCCCGAAACTTTGCAAATAGTTTTATATACTTCATTTTTTAAATTTATTTTAGCTATTTTTCTCCATTATTCCTACAGTTACTATGAATTATTAGAAATCATATGTCTCAAAAATAAAATTTAACCTCAAAATATTTCTATATTTAATCGAAATTTCATGAGTCAAATTCACGAACATGCGCAAATATCATTAATATTCTTAGCATTTTGCTTTTTGACCAGATTGACACCGTATTTAAAACTTATAGTGGATAGCCGTGATGAGAATCTTAGGCCCTTCCGGCGCTCTCAGGGCCCGAGGCTTGGTGGCAAGATCGGCAGGGTGTGACACTCCTTATAGCAGGACTTCAGTTCGATTCCAGAAGCTTTGTAAATAGTTTTATATATTTTATTTTTTAAATTTATTTTAGCTATTTTTCTCCATTATTCCTACAGTTACTATAAATTATTCCAAATCATATGTCTCAAAAATAAAATTTAACCTCAAAATATTTCTATATTTAATCGAAATTTCATGAGTCAAGTTCACGAACATGCGCAGATATCATTAATATTCTTAGCATTGTGCTTTTTGACAAGATTGACACCTTATTTAAAACTTTTAGTGGATAGCCGTGATGAGAAACTTAGGCCGTTCCGGCGCTCTCGGGGTACGAATCTTGGTGGCAAGATCTGCACTGTGTGGCATTAATTTTTGCAGGTCTTCAGTTCGATTCCCGAAACTGTGCAAATAGTTTTATATACTTTATTTTTTAAATTTATTTTAGCTATTTTTCTCCATTATTCCTACAGTTTCTATGAATTATTCCAAATCATATATCTCAAAAATAAAATTTAATCTCAAAATATTTCTATATTTAATCGAAATTTCATGAGTCAAATTCACGAACATGCGCAGATATCATTAATATTCTTAGCATTTTGCTTTTTGACCAGATTGACACCGTATTTAAAACTTATAGTGGATAGCCGTGATGAGGAACTTAGTCCATTCCGGCACTCTCAGGGTACGAGGCTTGGTGGCAAGATCTGCACTGTGTGGCATTAATTTTTGCAGGTCTTCAGTTCGATTCCCGAAACTTTGCGAATAGTTTTATATATTTGATTTTTTAAATTTATTTTAGCTATTTTTCTCCATTATTCCTACAGTTACTATGAATTATTCCAAATCATATGTCTCAAAAATAAAATTTAACCTCAAATTATTTCTATATTTAATCGAAATTTCATGAGTCAAATTCACGAACATGCGCAGATATCATTAATATTCTTAGCATTGTGCTTTTTGATCAGATTGACACCGTATTTAAAACTTATAGTGGATAGCCGTGATGAGAATCTTAAGCCCTTTCGGCGCTCTAAGGGTACGAGGCTTGGTGGCAAGATCTGCACTGTGTGGCATTAATTTTTGCAGGTCTTCAGTTCGATTCCCGAAACTTTGCAAATAGTTTTATATACTTCATTTTTTAAATTTATTTTAGCTATTTTTCTCCATTATTCCTACAGTTACTATGAATTATTAGAAATCATATGTCTCAAAAATAAAATTTAACCTCAAAATATTTCTATATTTAATCGAAATTTCATGAGTCAAATTCACGAACATGCGCAGATATCATTAATATTCTTAGCATTTTGCTTTTTGACAAGATTGACACCTTATTTAAAACTTTTAGTGGATAGCCGTGATGAGAATCTTAGGCCCTTCCGGCGCTCTCAGGGCCCGAGGCTTGGTGGCAAGATCGGCAGGGTGTGACACTCCTTATAGCAGGACTTCAGTTCGATTCCAGAAGCTTTGTAAATAGTTTTATATATTTTATTTTTTAAATTTATTTTAGCTATTTTTCTCCATTATTCCTACAGTTACTATAAATTATTCCAAATCATATGTCTCAAAAATAAAATTTAACCTCAAAATATTTCTATATTTAATCGAAATTTCATGAGTCAAATTCACGAACATGCGCAGATATCATTAATATTCTTAGCATTGTGCTTTTTGACAAGATTGACACCTTATTTAAAACTTTTAGTGGATAGCCGTGATGAGAAACTTAGGCCGTTCCGGCGCTCTCGGGGTACGAATCTTGGTGGCAAGATCTGCACTGTGTGGCATTAATTTTTGCAGGTCTTCAGTTCGATTCCCGAAACTTTGCAAATAGTTTTATATACTTTATTTTTTAAATTTATTTTAGCTATTTTTCTCCATTATTCCTACAGTTACTATGAATTATTCCAAATCATATGTCTCAAAAATAAAATTTAATCTCAAAATATTTTTATATTTAATCGAAATTTTACGAGTCAAATTCGCGAACATGCGCAGATATCATTAATATTCTTAGCATTTTGCTTTTTGACCATATTGACACCGTATTTAAAACTTATAGTGGATAGCCGTGATGAGGAACTTAGTCCATTCCGGCGCTCTCAGGGTACGAGGCTTGGTGGCAAGATCTGCACTGTGTGGCATTAATTTTTGCAGGTCTTCAGTTCGATTCCCGAAACTTTGCAAATAGTTTTATATACTTTATTTTTTAAATTTATTTTAGCTATTTTTCTCCATTATTCCTACAGTTTCTATGAATTATTCCAAATCATATGTCTCAAAAATAAAATTTAATCTCAAAATATTTATGTATTTAATCGAAATTTTACGAGTCAAATTAACGAACATGCGCAGATATCATTAATATTCTTAGCATTATGCATTTTGACCAGATTGACACCGTATTTAAAACTTATAGTGGATAGCCGTGATGAGGAACTTAGTCCATTCCGGCGCTCTCAGGGTACGAGGCTTGGTGGCAAGATCTGCACTGTGTGGCATTAATTTTTGCAGGTCTTCAGTTCGATTCCCGAAACTTTGCAAATAGTTTTATATACTTCATTTTTTAAATTTATTTTAGCTATTTTTCTCCATTATTCCTACAGTTACTATGAATTATTAGAAATCATATGTCTCAAAAATAAAATTTAACCTCAAAATATTTCTATATTTAATCGAAATTTCATGAGTCAAATTCACGAACATGCGCAGATATCATTAATATTCTTAGCATTTTGCTTTTTGACCAGATTGACACCGTATTTAAAACTTATAGTGGATAGCCGTGATGAGGAACTTAGGCCCTTTCGGCGCTCTCAGGGTACGAGGCTTGGTGGCAAGATCGGCAGGGTGTGACACTCCTTTTAGCAGGACTTCAGTTCGATTCCGGAAACTTTGTAAATAGTTTTATATATTTTATTTTTTAAATTTATTTTAGCTATTTTTCTCCATTATTCCTACAGTTACTATGAATTATTCCAAATCATATGTCTCAAAAATAAAATTTAACCTCAAAATATTTCTATTTTTAATCGAAATTTCATGAGTCAAGTTCACGAACATGCGCAGATATCATTAATATTCTTAGCATTGTGCTTTTTGACAAGATTGACACCTTATTTAAAACTTTTAGTGGATAGCCGTGATGAGAGTCTTAGGCCCTTCCGGCGCTCTCAGGGCCCGAGGCCTGGTGGCAAGATCGGCAGGGTGTGACACTCCTTATAGCAGGACTTCAGTTCGATTCCAGAAACTTTGTAAATAGTTTTATATATTTTATTTTTTAAATTTATTTTAGCTATTTTTCTCCATTATTCCTACAGTTACTATAAATTATTCCAAATCATATGTCTCAAAAATAAAATTTAACCTCAAAATATTTCTATATTTAATCGAAATTTCATGAGTCAAGTTCACGAACATGCGCAGATATCATTAATATTCTTAGCATTGTGCTTTTTGACAAGATTGACACCTTATTTAAAACTTTTAGTGGATAGCCGTGATGAGAAACTTAGGCCGTTCCGGCGCTCTCGGGGTACGAATCTTGGTGGCAAGATCTGCACTGTGTGGCATTAATTTTTGCAGGTCTTCAGTTCGATTCCCGAAACTTTGCAAATAATTTTATATACTTTATTTTTTAAATTTATTTTAGCTATTTTTCTCCATTATTCCTGCAGTTTCTATGAATTATTCCAAATCATATGTCTCAAAAATAAAATTTAATCTCAAAATATTTATGTATTTAATCGAAATTTTACGAGTCAAATTCACGAACATGTGCAGATATCATTAATATTCTTAGCATTATGCTTTTTGACCAGATTGACACCGTATTTAAAACTTATAGTGGATAGCCGTGATGAGGAACTTAGTCCATTCCGGCGCTCTCAGGGTACGAGGTTTGGTTTCAAGATCTGCACTGTGTGGCATTAATTTTTGCAGGTCTTCAGTTCGATTCCCGAAACTTTGCGAATAGTTTTATATATTTTATTTTTTAAATTTATTTTAGCTATTTTTCTCCATTATTCCTACAGTTACTATGAATTATTCCAAATCATATGTCTCAAAAATAAAATTTAACCTCAAAATATTTCTATATTTAATCGAAATTTCATGCGTCAAGTTCACGAACATGCGCAGATATCATTAATATTCTTAGCATTGTGCTTTTCTACAAGATTGACACCTTATTTAAAACATATAGTGGATAGCAGTGATGAGAATCTTAGGCCGTTCCGGCGCTCTCAGGGTACGAATCTTGGAGCCAAGATCTGCACTGTGTGGCATTAATTTTTGCAGGTCTTCAGTTCGATTCCCGAAACTTTGCGAATAGTTTTATATATTTTATTTTTTAAATTTATTTTAGCTATTTTTCTCCATTATTCCTACAGTTACTATGAATTATTCCAAATCATATGTCTCAAAAATAAAATTTAATCTCAAAATATTTTTGTATTTAATCGAAATTTTACGAGTCAAATTCACGAACATGCGCAGATATCATTAATATTCTTAGCATTTTGCTTTTTGACCAGATTGACACCGTATTTAAAACATATAGTGGATAGCCGTGATGAGGAACTTAGTTCATTCCGGTTCTCTCAGGGTACGAGGTTTGGTTTCAAGATCTGCACTGTGTGGCATTAATTTTTGCAGGTCTTCAGTTCGATTCCCGAAACTTTGCAAATAGTTTAATATATTTTATTTTTTAAATTTATTTTAGCTATTTTTCTCCATTATTCCTACAGTTACTATGAATTATTCTAAATCATATGTCTCAAAAATAAAATTTAACCTCAAAATATTTCTATATTTAATCGAAATTTCATGCGTCAAGTTCACGAACATGCGCAGATATCATTAATATTCTTAGCATTGTGCTTTTTGACAAGATTGACACCTTATTTAAAACTTTTAGTGGATAGCCGTGATGAGGAACTTAGTCCATTCCGGCGCTCTCAGGGTACGAGGTTTGGTGGCAAGATCTGCACTGTGTGGCATTAATTTTTGCAGGTCTTCAGTTCGATTCCCGAAACTTTGCGAATAGTTTTATATATTTTATTGTTTAAATTTATTTTAGCTATTTTTCTCCAGTATTCCTACAGTTACTATGAATTATTCCAAATCATATGTCTCAAAAATAAAATTTAACCTCAAAATATTTCTATATTTAATCGAAATTTCATGAGTCAAATTCACGAACATGCGCAGATATCATTAATATTCTTAGCATTGTGCTTTTTGACCAGATTGACACCGTATTTAAAACTTTTAGTGGATAGCAGTGATGAGAATCTTAGGTCGTTCCGGCGCTCTCAGGGTACGAATCTTGGTGCCAAGATCTGCACTGTGTGGCATTAATTTTTGCAGGTCTTCAGTTCGATTCCCGAAACTTTGCGAATAGTTTTATATATTTTATTTTTTAAATTTATTTTAGCTATTTTTCTCCATTATTCCTACAGTTACTATGAATTATTCCAAATCATATGTCTCAAAAATAAAATTTAATCTCAAAATATTTTTGTATTTAATCGAAATTTTACGAGTCAAATTCACGAACATGCGCAGATATCATTAATATTCTTAGCATTTTGCTTTTTGACCAGATTGACACCGTGTTTAAAACATATAGTGGATAGCCGTGATGAGGAACTTAGTCCATTCCGGCGCTCTCAGGGTACGAGGATTGGTGGCAAGATCTGCACTGTGTGGCATTAATTTTTGCAGGTCTTCAGTTAGATTCCCGAAACTTTGCGAATAGTTTTATATATTTTATTTTTTAAATTTATTTTAGCTATTTTTCTCCATTATTCCTACAGTTACTATGAATTATTCCAAATAATATGTCTCAAAAATAAAATTTAACCTCCAAATATTTCTATATTTAATCGAAATTTCATGAGTCAAATTCACGAACATGCGCAGATATCATTAATATTCTTAGCATTGTGCTTTTTGACCAGATTGACACCGTATTTAAAACTTATAGTGGATAGCCGTGATGAGGAAGTTAGTCCATTCCGGCGCTCTCAGGGTACGAGGCTTGGTGGCAAGATCTGCACTGTGTGGCATTAATTTTTGCACCTCTTCAGTTCGATTCCCGAAACTTTGCAAATAGTTTTATATACTTTATTTTTTAAATTTATTTTAGCTATTTTTCTCCATTATTCCTACAGTTTCTATGAATTATTCCAAATCATATGTCTCAAAAATAAAATTTAATCTCAAAATATTTATGTATTTAATCGAAATTTTACGAGTCAAATTTACGAACATGCGCAGATATCATTAATATTCTTAGCATTATGCTTTTTGACCAGATTGACACCGTATTTAAAACTTATAGTGGATAGCCGTGATGAGGAAGTTAGTACATTCCGGCGCTCTCAGAGTACGAGGCTTGGTGGCAAGATCTGCACTGTGTGGCATTAATTTTTGCAGGTCTTCAGTTCGAATCCCGAAACTTTGCAAATAGTTTTATATACTTTATTTTTTAAATTTATTTTAGCTATTTTTCTCCATTATTCCTACAGTTTCTATAAATTATTCCAAATCATATGTCTCAAAAATAAAATTTAATCTCAAAATATTTATGTATTTAATCGAAATTTTACGAGTCAAATTCACGAACATGCGCAGATATCATTAATATTCTTAGCATTAGCCTTTTTGACCAGATTGACAACGTATTTAAAACTTTTAGTGGATAGCCGTGATGAGAATCTTAGGCCCTTCCGGTGCTCTCAGGGCACGAGGCTTGGTGGCAACATCGGCAGGGAGTGACACTCCTTTTAGCATTACTTCAGTTCGATTCCGGAAACTTTGTAAATAGTTTTATATATTTTATTTTTTAAATTTATTTTAGCTATTTTTCTCCATTATTCCTACAGTTACTATGAATTATTCCAAATCATATGTCTCAATAATAAAATTTAACCTCAAAATATTTCTATATTTAATCGAAATTTCATGCGTCAAGTTCACGAACATGCGCAGATATCATTAATATTCTTAGCATTTTGCTTTTTGACCAGATTGACACCGTATTTAAAACATATAGTGGATAGTCGTGATGAGGAACTTAGTCCATTCCGGCGCTCTCAGGGTACGAGGTTTGGTGGCAAGATCTGCTCTGTGTGGCATTAATTTTTGCAGGTCTTCAGTTCGATTCCCGAAACTTTGCGAATAGTTTTATATATTTTATTTTTTAAATTTATTTTAGCTATTTTTCTCCATTATTCCTACAGTTACTATGAATTATTCCAAATCATATGTCTCAAAAATAAAATTTAACCTCAAAATATTTCTATATTTAATCGAAATTTCATGAGTCAAATTCACGAACATGCGCAGATATCATTAATATTCTTAGCATTGTGCTTTTTGACCTGATTAACACCGTATTTAAAACTTATAGTGGATAGCCGTGATGAGAATCTTAGGCCGTTCCGGCGCTCTCAGGGCACGAGGCTTGGTGGCAACATCGGCAGGGTGTGGCATTAATTTTTGCAGGTCTTCAGTTCGATTCCCGAAACTTTGCAAATAGTTTTATATATTTTATTTTTTTAATTTATTTTAGCTATTTTTCTCCATTATTCCTACAGTTACTATGAATTATTCCAAATCATATGTCTCAAAAATAAAATTTAATCTCAAAATACTTTTATATTTAATCGAAATTTCACGGGTCAAGTTCACGAACATGCGCAGATATCATTAATATTCTTAGCATTGTGCTTTTTGACAAGATTGACACCTTATTTAAAACTTTTAGTGGATAGTCGTGATGAGAATCTTAGGCCATTTCGGCGCTCACAGGGTACGAGGCTTGTTGGCAAGATCAGCAGGGTGTGACACTCCTTTTTGCAGGTCTTCAGTTCGATTCCCGAAACTTTGCAAATAGTTTTAAATACTTTATTTTTTAAATTTATTTTAGCTGTGTTTCACCAATATTCCTACAGTTACTATGAATTATTCTAAATCATATGTCTCAAAAATAAAATTTAATCTCAAAATATTTCTGTATTTAATTGAAATTTTACGAGTCAAGTTCACGAACATGCGCAGATATCATTAATATTCTTAGCATTGTGCTTTTTGACAAGATTGACACCTTATTTAAAACTTTTAGTGGATAGCCGTGATGAGAATCTTAGGCCCTTTCGGCGCTCTCAGGGTACGAGGCTTGGTGGCAAGATCGGCAGGGTGTGACACTCCTTTTAGCAGGACTTCAGTTCGATTCCGGAAACCTTGTAAATAGTTCTATATATTTTATTTTTTAAATTTATTTTAGCTATTTTTCTCCATTATTCCTACAGTTTCTATGAATTATTCCAAATCATATGTCTCAAAAATAAAATTTAATCTCAAAATATTTATGTATTTAATCGAAATTTTACGAGTCAAATTCACGAACATGCGCAGATATCATTAATATTCTTAGCATTATGCTTTTTGACCAGATTGACAGAGTATTGAAAACTTATAGTGGATAGCCGTGATGAGGAAGTTAGTCCATTCCGGCGCTCTCAGAGTACGAGGCTTGGTGGCAAGATCTGCACTGTGTGGCATTAATTTTTGCAGGTCTTCAGTTCGATTCCCGAAACTTTGCAAATAGTTTTATATACTTTATTTTTTAAATTTATTTTAGCTATTTTTCTCCATTATTCCTACAGTTTCTATGAATTATTCCAAATCATATGTCTCAAAAATAAAATTTAATCTCAAAATATTTCTATATTTAATCGAAATTTCATGAGTCAAATTCACGAACATGCGCAGATATCATTAATATTCTTAGCATTGTGCTTTTTGTCCAGATTGACACCGTATTTAAAACATATAGTGGATAGCCGTGATGAGGAACTTAGTCCATTCCGGCGCTCTCAGGGTACGAGGCTTGGTGGCAAGATCGGCAGGGTGTGATACTCATTTTTGCAGGACTTCAGTTCGATTCCCGAAACTTTGCAAATAGTTTTATATATTTTATTTTTTAAATTTATTTTAGCTATTTTTCTCCATTATTCCTACAGTTACTATGAATTAATCCAAATCATATGTCTCATAAATAAAATTTAATCTCAAAATATTTTTATATTTAATCGAAATTTTACGAGTCAAATTCACGAACATGCGCAGATATCATTAATATTCTTAGCATTGAGCTTTTTGACCAGATTGACACCGTATTTAAAACTTTTAGTGGATAGCCGTGATGAGAATCTTAGGCCCTTCCGGCGCTCTCAGGGCACGAGGCTTGGTGGCAACATCGGCAGGGTGTGGCATTTATTTTTGCAGGTCTTCAGTTCGATTCCGGAAACTTTGCAAATAGTTTAATATATTTTATTTTTTAAATTTATTTTAGCTATTTTTCTCCATTATTCCTACAGTTACTATGAATTATTCCAAATCATATGTCTCAAAAATAAAATTTAATCTCAAAATATTTTTATATTTAATCGAAATTTTACGAGTCAAATTCACGAACATGCGTAGATATTATTAATATTCTTAGCATTGAGCTTTTTGACCAGTTGACACCGTATTTAAAACTTTTAGTGGATAGCCGTGATGAGAATCTTAGGCCCTTCCGGATCTCTCAGGGTACTATACTTGGTGGCAAGATCGGCAGGGTGTGACACTCCTTTTAGCCTTTCTTCAGTTCGATTCCGGAAACTTTGCGAATAGTTTTATATATTTTATTTTTTAAATTTACTTTAGCTATTTTTCTCCATTATTCCTACAGTTACTATGAATTATTCCAAATCATATGTCTCAAAAATAAAATTTAACCTCAAAATATTTCTATATTTAATCGAAATTTCATGAGTCAAGTTCACGAACATGCGCAGATATCATTAATATTCTTAGTATTGTGCTTTTTGACAAGATTGACACCTTATTTAAAACTTTTAGTGGATAGCAGTGATGAGAATCTTAGGCCGTTCCGGCGCTCTCAGGGTACGAATCTTGGTGGCAAGATCTGCACTGTGTGGCATTAATTTTTGCAGGTCTTCAGTTCGATTCCCGAAACTTTGTGAATAGTTTTATATATTTTATTTTTTAAATTTACTTTAGCTATTTTTCTACATTATTCCTACAGTTACTATGAATTATTCCAAATCATATGTCTCAAAAATAAAATTTAATCTCAAAATATTTTTGTATTTAATCGAAATTTTACGAGTCAAATTCACGAACATGCGCAGATATCATTAATATTCTTAGCATTTTGCTTTTTGACCAGATTGACACCGTATTTAAAACATATAGTGGATAGCCGTGATGAGGAACTTAGTCCATTCCGGCGCTCTCAGGGTACGAGGTTTGGTGGCAAGATCTGCACTGTGTGGCATTAATTTTTGCAGGTCTTCAGTTCGATTCCCGAAACTTTGCGAATAGTTTTATATATTTTATTTTTTAAATTTATTTTAGCTATTTTTCTCCATTATTCCTACAGTTTCTATGAATTATTCTAAATCATATGTCTCAAAAATAAAATTTAATCTCAAAATATTTATGTATTTAATCGAAATTTTACGAGTCAAATTAACGAACATGAGCAGATATCATTAATATTCTTAGCATTATGCTTTTTGACCAGATTAACACCGTATTTAAAACTTATAGTGGATAGCCGTGATGAGGAACTTAGTCCATTCCGGCGCTCTCAGGGTACGAGGCTTGGTGGCAAGATCTGCACTGTGTGGCATTAATTTTTGCAGGTCTTCAGTTCGATTCCCGAAACTTTGCAAATAGTTTTATATACTTTATTTTTTAAATTTATTTTAGCTATTTTTCTCCATTATTCCTACAGTTTCTATGAATTATTCCAAATCATATGTCTCAAAAATAAAATTTAATCTCAAAATATTTATGTATTTAATCGAAATTTTACGAGTCAAATTAACGAACATGCGCAGATATCATTAATATTCTTAGCATTATGCATTTTGACCAGATTGACACCGTATTTAAAACTTATAGTGGATAGCCGTGATGAGGAACTTAGTCCATTCCGGCGCTCTCAGGGTACGAGGCTTGGTGGCAAGATCTGCACTGTGTGGCATTAATTTTTGCAGGTCTTCAGTTCGATTCCCGAAACTTTGCAAATAGTTTTATATACTTTATTTTTTAAATTTATTTTAGCTATTTTTCTCCATTATTCCTACAGTTTCTATGAATTATTCCAAATCATATATCTCAAAAATAAAATTTAATCTCAAAATATTTCTATATTTAATCGAAATTTCATGAGTCAAATTCACGAACATGCGCAGATATCATTAATATTCTTAGCATTTTGCTTTTTGACCAGAATGACACCGTATTTAAAACTTATAGTGGATAGCCGTGATGAGGAACTTAGTCCATTCCGGCGCTCTCAGGGTACGAGGCTTGGTGGCAAGATCTGCACTGTGTGGCATTAATTTTTGCAGGTCTTCAGTTCGATTCCCGAAACTTTGCGAATAGTTTTATATATTTGATTTTTTAAATTTATTTTAGCTATTTTTCTCCATTATTCCTACAGTTACTATGAATTATTCCAAATCATATGTCTCAAAAATAAAATTTAACCTCAAATTATTTCTATATTTAATCGAAATTTCATGAGTCAAATTCACGAACATGCGCAGATATCATTAATATTCTTAGCATTGTGCTTTTTGACCAGATTGACACCGTATTTAAAACTTATAGTGGATAGCCGTGATGAGAATCTTAAGCCCTTTCGGCGCTCTCAGGGTACGAGGCTTGGTGGCAAGATCTGCACTGTGTGGCATTAATTTTTGCAGGTCTTCAGTTCGATTCCCGAAACTTTGCAAATAGTTTTATATACTTCATTTTTTAAATTTATTTTAGCTATTTTTCTCCATTATTCCTACAGTTACTATGAATTATTAGAAATCATATGTCTCAAAAATAAAATTTAACCTCAAAATATTTCTATATTTAATCGAAATTTCATGAGTCAAATTCACGAACATGCGCAAATATCATTAATATTCTTAGCATTTTGCTTTTTGACCAGATTGACACCGTATTTAAAACTTATAGTGGATAGCCGTGATGAGAATCTTAGGCCCTTCCGGCGCTCTCAGGGCCCGAGGCTTGGTGGCAAGATCGGCAGGGTGTGACACTCCTTATAGCAGGACTTCAGTTCGATTCCAGAAGCTTTGTAAATAGTTTTATATATTTTATTTTTTAAATTTATTTTAGCTATTTTTCTCCATTATTCCTACAGTTACTATAAATTATTCCAAATCATATGTCTCAAAAATAAAATTTAACCTCAAAATATTTCTATATTTAATCGAAATTTCATGAGTCAAGTTCACGAACATGCGCAGATATCATTAATATTCTTAGCATTGTGCTTTTTGACAAGATTGACACCTTATTTAAAACTTTTAGTGGATAGCCGTGATGAGAAACTTAGGCCGTTCCGGCGCTCTCGGGGTACGAATCTTGGTGGCAAGATCTGCACTGTGTGGCATTAATTTTTGCAGGTCTTCAGTTCGATTCCCGAAACTGTGCAAATAGTTTTATATACTTTATTTTTTAAATTTATTTTAGCTATTTTTCTCCATTATTCCTACAGTTTCTATGAATTATTCCAAATCATATATCTCAAAAATAAAATTTAATCTCAAAATATTTCTATATTTAATCGAAATTTCATGAGTCAAATTCACGAACATGCGCAGATATCATTAATATTCTTAGCATTTTGCTTTTTGACCAGATTGACACCGTATTTAAAACTTATAGTGGATAGCCGTGATGAGGAACTTAGTCCATTCCGGCACTCTCAGGGTACGAGGCTTGGTGGCAAGATCTGCACTGTGTGGCATTAATTTTTGCAGGTCTTCAGTTCGATTCCCGAAACTTTGCGAATAGTTTTATATATTTGATTTTTTAAATTTATTTTAGCTATTTTTCTCCATTATTCCTACAGTTACTATGAATTATTCCAAATCATATGTCTCAAAAATAAAATTTAACCTCAAATTATTTCTATATTTAATCGAAATTTCATGAGTCAAATTCACGAACATGCGCAGATATCATTAATATTCTTAGCATTGTGCTTTTTGATCAGATTGACACCGTATTTAAAACTTATAGTGGATAGCCGTGATGAGAATCTTAAGCCCTTTCGGCGCTCTAAGGGTACGAGGCTTGGTGGCAAGATCTGCACTGTGTGGCATTAATTTTTGCAGGTCTTCAGTTCGATTCCCGAAACTTTGCAAATAGTTTTATATACTTCATTTTTTAAATTTATTTTAGCTATTTTTCTCCATTATTCCTACAGTTACTATGAATTATTAGAAATCATATGTCTCAAAAATAAAATTTAACCTCAAAATATTTCTATATTTAATCGAAATTTCATGAGTCAAATTCACGAACATGCGCAGATATCATTAATATTCTTAGCATTTTGCTTTTTGACAAGATTGACACCTTATTTAAAACTTTTAGTGGATAGCCGTGATGAGAATCTTAGGCCCTTCCGGCGCTCTCAGGGCCCGAGGCTTGGTGGCAAGATCGGCAGGGTGTGACACTCCTTATAGCAGGACTTCAGTTCGATTCCAGAAGCTTTGTAAATAGTTTTATATATTTTATTTTTTAAATTTATTTTAGCTATTTTTCTCCATTATTCCTACAGTTACTATAAATTATTCCAAATCATATGTCTCAAAAATAAAATTTAACCTCAAAATATTTCTATATTTAATCGAAATTTCATGAGTCAAATTCACGAACATGCGCAGATATCATTAATATTCTTAGCATTGTGCTTTTTGACAAGATTGACACCTTATTTAAAACTTTTAGTGGATAGCCGTGATGAGAAACTTAGGCCGTTCCGGCGCTCTCGGGGTACGAATCTTGGTGGCAAGATCTGCACTGTGTGGCATTAATTTTTGCAGGTCTTCAGTTCGATTCCCGAAACTTTGCAAATAGTTTTATATACTTTATTTTTTAAATTTATTTTAGCTATTTTTCTCCATTATTCCTACAGTTACTATGAATTATTCCAAATCATATGTCTCAAAAATAAAATTTAATCTCAAAATATTTTTATATTTAATCGAAATTTTACGAGTCAAATTCGCGAACATGCGCAGATATCATTAATATTCTTAGCATTTTGCTTTTTGACCATATTGACACCGTATTTAAAACTTATAGTGGATAGCCGTGATGAGGAACTTAGTCCATTCCGGCGCTCTCAGGGTACGAGGCTTGGTGGCAAGATCTGCACTGTGTGGCATTAATTTTTGCAGGTCTTCAGTTCGATTCCCGAAACTTTGCAAATAGTTTTATATACTTTATTTTTTAAATTTATTTTAGCTATTTTTCTCCATTATTCCTACAGTTTCTATGAATTATTCCAAATCATATGTCTCAAAAATAAAATTTAATCTCAAAATATTTATGTATTTAATCGAAATTTTACGAGTCAAATTAACGAACATGCGCAGATATCATTAATATTCTTAGCATTATGCATTTTGACCAGATTGACACCGTATTTAAAACTTATAGTGGATAGCCGTGATGAGGAACTTAGTCCATTCCGGCGCTCTCAGGGTACGAGGCTTGGTGGCAAGATCTGCACTGTGTGGCATTAATTTTTGCAGGTCTTCAGTTCGATTCCCGAAACTTTGCAAATAGTTTTATATACTTCATTTTTTAAATTTATTTTAGCTATTTTTCTCCATTATTCCTACAGTTACTATGAATTATTAGAAATCATATGTCTCAAAAATAAAATTTAACCTCAAAATATTTCTATATTTAATCGAAATTTCATGAGTCAAATTCACGAACATGCGCAGATATCATTAATATTCTTAGCATTTTGCTTTTTGACCAGATTGACACCGTATTTAAAACTTATAGTGGATAGCCGTGATGAGGAACTTAGGCCCTTTCGGCGCTCTCAGGGTACGAGGCTTGGTGGCAAGATCGGCAGGGTGTGACACTCCTTTTAGCAGGACTTCAGTTCGATTCCGGAAACTTTGTAAATAGTTTTATATATTTTATTTTTTAAATTTATTTTAGCTATTTTTCTCCATTATTCCTACAGTTACTATGAATTATTCCAAATCATATGTCTCAAAAATAAAATTTAACCTCAAAATATTTCTATTTTTAATCGAAATTTCATGAGTCAAGTTCACGAACATGCGCAGATATCATTAATATTCTTAGCATTGTGCTTTTTGACAAGATTGACACCTTATTTAAAACTTTTAGTGGATAGCCGTGATGAGAGTCTTAGGCCCTTCCGGCGCTCTCAGGGCCCGAGGCCTGGTGGCAAGATCGGCAGGGTGTGACACTCCTTATAGCAGGACTTCAGTTCGATTCCAGAAACTTTGTAAATAGTTTTATATATTTTATTTTTTAAATTTATTTTAGCTATTTTTCTCCATTATTCCTACAGTTACTATAAATTATTCCAAATCATATGTCTCAAAAATAAAATTTAACCTCAAAATATTTCTATATTTAATCGAAATTTCATGAGTCAAGTTCACGAACATGCGCAGATATCATTAATATTCTTAGCATTGTGCTTTTTGACAAGATTGACACCTTATTTAAAACTTTTAGTGGATAGCCGTGATGAGAAACTTAGGCCGTTCCGGCGCTCTCGGGGTACGAATCTTGGTGGCAAGATCTGCACTGTGTGGCATTAATTTTTGCAGGTCTTCAGTTCGATTCCCGAAACTTTGCAAATAATTTTATATACTTTATTTTTTAAATTTATTTTAGCTATTTTTCTCCATTATTCCTGCAGTTTCTATGAATTATTCCAAATCATATGTCTCAAAAATAAAATTTAATCTCAAAATATTTATGTATTTAATCGAAATTTTACGAGTCAAATTCACGAACATGTGCAGATATCATTAATATTCTTAGCATTATGCTTTTTGACCAGATTGACACCGTATTTAAAACTTATAGTGGATAGCCGTGATGAGGAAGTTAGTCCATTCCGGCGCTCTCAGGGTACGAGGCTTGGTGGCAAGATCTGCGCTGTGTGGCATTAATTTTTGCAGGTCTTCAGTTCGATTCCTTTGCGAATAGTTTTATATATTTTATTTTTTAAATTTATTTTAGCTATTTTTCTCCATTATTCCTACAGTTTCTATGAATTATTCTAAATCATATGTCTCAAAAATAAAATTTAATCTCAAAATATTTATGTATTTAATCGAAATTTTACGAGTCAAATTAACGAACATGAGCAGATATCATTAATATTCTTAGCATTATGCTTTTTGACCAGATTGACACCGTATTTAAAACTTATAGTGGATAGCCGTGATGAGGAACTTAGTCCATTCCGGCGCTCTCAGGGTACGAGGCTTGGTGGCAAGATCTGCACTGTGTGGCATTAATTTTTGCAGGTCTTCAGTTCGATTCCCGAAACTTTGCAAATAGTTTTATATACTTTATTTTTTAAATTTATTTTAGCTATTTTTCTCCATTATTCCTACAGTTTCTATGAATTATTCCAAATCATATGTCTCAAAAATAAAATTTAATCTCAAAATATTTATGTATTTAATCGAAATTTTACGAGTCAAATTAACGAACATGCGCAGATATCATTAATATTCTTAGCATTATGCATTTTGACCAGATTGACACCGTATTTAAAACTTATAGTGGATAGCCGTGATGAGGAACTTAGTCCATTCCGGCACTCTCAGGGTACGAGGCTTGGTGGCAAGATCTGCACTGTGTGGCATTAATTTTTGCAGGTCTTCAGTTCGATTCCCGAAACTTTGCGAATAGTTTTATATATTTGATTTTTTAAATTTATTTTAGCTATTTTTCTCCATTATTCCTACAGTTACTATGAATTATTCCAAATCATATGTCTCAAAAATAAAATTTAACCTCAAATTATTTCTATATTTAATCGAAATTTCATGAGTCAAATTCACGAACATGCGCAGATATCATTAATATTCTTAGCATTGTGCTTTTTGACCAGATTGACACCGTATTTAAAACTTATAGTGGATAGCCGTGATGTGAATCTTACGCCCTTTCGGCGCTCTCAGGGTACGAGGCTTGGTGGCAAGATCTGCACTGTGTGGCATTAATTTTTGCAGGTCTTCAGTTCGATTCCCGAAACTTTGCAAATAGTTTTATATACTTTATTTTTTAAATTTATTTTAGCTATTTTTCTCCATTATTCCTACAGTTTCTATGAATTATTCCAAATCATATGTCTCAAAAATAAAATTTAATCTCAAAATATTTATGTATTTAATCGAAATTTTACGAGTCAAATTAACGAACATGCGCAGATATCATTAATATTCTTAGCATTATGCATTTTGACCAGATTGACACCGTATTTAAAACTTATAGTGGATAGCCGTGATGAGGAACTTAGTCCATTCCGGCACTCTCAGGGTACGAGGCTTGGTGGCAAGATCTGCACTGTGTGGCATTAATTTTTGCAGGTCTTCAGTTCGATTCCCGAAACTTTGCGAATAGTTTTATATATTTGATTTTTTAAATTTATTTTAGCTATTTTTCTCCATTATTCCTACAGTTACTATGAATTATTCCAAATCATATGTCTCAAAAATAAAATTTAACCTCAAATTATTTCTATATTTAATCGAAATTTCATGAGTCAAATTCACGAACATGCGCAGATATCATTAATATTCTTAGCATTGTGCTTTTTGACCAGATTGACACCGTATTTAAAACTTATAGTGGATAGCCGTGATGTGAATCTTACGCCCTTTCGGCGCTCTCAGGGTACGAGGCTTGGTGGCAAGATCTGCACTGTGTGGCATTAATTTTTGCAGGTCTTCAGTTCGATTCCCGAAACTTTGCAAATAGTTTTATATACTTCATTTTTTAAATTTATTTTAGCTATTTTTCTCCATTATTCCTACAGTTACTATGAATTATTAGAAATCATATGTCTCAAAAATAAAATTTAACCTCAAAATATTTCTATATTTAATCGAAATTTCATGAGTCAAATTCACGAACATGCGCAGATATCATTAATATTCTTAGCATTGTGCTTTTTGACAAGATTGACACCTTATTTAAAACTTTTAGTGGATAGCCGTGATGAGAATCTTAGGCCCTTCCGGCGCTCTCAGGGCCCGAGGCTTGGTGGCAAGATCGGCAGGGTGTGACACTCCTTATAGCAGGACTTCAGTTCGATTCCAGAAGCTTTGTAAATAGTTTTATATATTTTATTTTTTAAATTTATTTTAGCTATTTTTCTCCATTATTCCTACAGTTACTATGAATTATTAGAAATCATATGTCTCAAAAATAAAATTTAACCTCAAAATATTTCTATATTTAATCGAAATTTCATGAGTCAAATTCACGAACATGCGCAAATATCATTAATATTCTTAGCATTTTGCTTTTTGACCAGATTGACACCGTATTTAAAACTTATAGTGGATAGCCGTGATGAGAATCTTAGGCCCTTCCGGCGCTCTCAGGGCCCGAGGCTTGGTGGCAAGATCGGCAGGGTGTGACACTCCTTATAGCAGGACTTCAGTTCGATTCCAGAAGCTTTGTAAATAGTTTTATATATTTTATTTTTTAAATTTATTTTAGCTATTTTTCTCCATTATTCCTACAGTTACTATAAATTATTCCAAATCATATGTCTCAAAAATAAAATTTAACCTCAAAATATTTCTATATTTAATCGAAATTTCATGAGTCAAGTTCACGAACATGCGCAGATATCATTAATATTCTTAGCATTGTGCTTTTTGACAAGATTGACACCTTATTTAAAACTTTTAGTGGATAGCCGTGATGAGAAACTTAGGCCGTTCCGGCGCTCTCGGGGTACGAATCTTGGTGGCAAGATCTGCACTGTGTGGCATTAATTTTTAATTTTTGCAGGTCTTCAGTTCGATTCCCGAAACTGTGCAAATAGTTTTATATACTTTATTTTTTAAATTTATTTTAGCTATTTTTCTCCATTATTCCTACAGTTTCTATGAATTATTCCAAATCATATATCTCAAAAATAAAATTTAATCTCAAAATATTTCTATATTTAATCGAAATTTCATGAGTCAAATTCACGAACATGCGCAGATATCATTAATATTCTTAGCATTTTGCTTTTTGACCAGATTGACACCGTATTTAAAACTTATAGTGGATAGCCGTGATGAGGAACTTAGTCCATTCCGGCACTCTCAGGGTACGAGGCTTGGTGGCAAGATCTGCACTGTGTGGCATTAATTTTTGCAGGTCTTCAGTTCGATTCCCGAAACTTTGCGAATAGTTTTATATATTTGATTTTTTAAATTTATTTTAGCTATTTTTCTCCATTATTCCTACAGTTACTATGAATTATTCCAAATCATATGTCTCAAAAATAAAATTTAACCTCAAATTATTTCTATATTTAATCGAAATTTCATGAGTCAAATTCACGAACATGCGCAGATATCATTAATATTCTTAGCATTGTGCTTTTTGATCAGATTGACACCGTATTTAAATCTTATAGTGGATAGCCGTGATGAGAATCTTAAGCCCTTTCGGCGCTCTCAGGGTACGAGGCTTGGTGGCAAGATCTGCACTGTGTGGCATTAATTTTTGCAGGTCTTCAGTTCGATTCCCGAAACTTTGCAAATAGTTTTATATACTTCATTTTTTAAATTTATTTTAGCTATTTTTCTCCATTATTCCTACAGTTACTATGAATTATTAGAAATCATATGTCTCAAAAATAAAATTTAACCTCAAAATATTTCTATATTTAATCGAAATTTCATGAGTCAAATTCACGAACATGCGCAGATATCATTAATATTCTTAGCATTTTGCTTTTTGACCAGATTGACACCGTATTTAAAACTTATAGTGGATAGCCGTGATGAGGAACTTAGGCCCTTTCGGCGCTCTCAGGGTACGAGGCTTGGTGGCAAGATCGGCAGGGTGTGACACTCCTTTTAGCAGGACTTCAGTTCGATTCCGGAAACTTTGTAAATAGTTTTATATATTTTATTTTTTAAATTTATTTTAGCTATTTTTCTCCATTATTCCTACAGTTACTATGAATTATTCCAAATCATATGTCTCAAAAATAAAATTTAACCTCAAAATATTTCTATTTTTAATCGAAATTTCATGAGTCAAGTTCACGAACATGCGCAGATATCATTAATATTCTTAGCATTGTGCTTTTTGACAAGATTGACACCTTATTTAAAACTTTTAGTGGATAGCCGTGATGAGAATCTTAGGCCCTTCCGGCGCTCTCAGGGCCCGAGGCTTGGTGGCAAGATCGGCAGGGTGTGACACTCCTTATAGCAGGACTTCAGTTCGATTCCAGAAGCTTTGTAAATAGTTTTATATATTTTATTTTTTAAATTTATTTTAGCTATTTTTCTCCATTATTCCTACAGTTACTATAAATTATTCCAAATCATATGTCTCAAAAATAAAATTTAACCTCAAAATATTTCTATATTTAATCGAAATTTCATGAGTCAAATTCACGAACATGCGCAGATATCATTAATATTCTTAGCATTGTGCTTTTTGACAAGATTGACACCTTATTTAAAACTTTTAGTGGATAGCCGTGATGAGAAACTTAGGCCGTTCCGGCGCTCTCGGGGTACGAATCTTGGTGGCAAGATCTGCACTGTGTGGCATTAATTTTTGCAGGTCTTCAGTTCGATTCCCGAAACTTTGCAAATAGTTTTATATACTTTATTTTTTAAATTTATTTTAGCTATTTTTCTCCATTATTCCTACAGTTACTATGAATTATTCCAAATCATATGTCTCAAAAATAAAATTTAATCTCAAAATATTTTTATATTTAATCGAAATTTTACGAGTCAAATTCGCGAACATGCGCAGATATCATTAATATTCTTAGCATTTTGCTTTTTGACCAGATTGACACCGTATTTAAAACTTATAGTGGATAGCCGTGATGAGGAACTTAGTCCATTCCGGCGCTCTCAGGGTACGAGGCTTGGTGGCAAGATCTGCACTGTGTGGCATTAATTTTTGCAGGTCTTCAGTTCGATTCCCGAAACTTTGCAAATAGTTTTATATACTTTATTTTTTAAATTTATTTTAGCTATTTTTCTCCATTATTCCTACAGTTTCTATGAATTATTCCAAATCATATGTCTCAAAAATAAAATTTAATCTCAAAATATTTATGTATTTAATCGAAATTTTACGAGTCAAATTAACGAACATGCGCAGATATCATTAATATTCTTAGCATTATGCATTTTGACCAGATTGACACCGTATTTAAAACTTATAGTGGATAGCCGTGATGAGGAACTTAGTCCATTCCGGCGCTCTCAGGGTACGAGGCTTGGTGGCAAGATCTGCACTGTGTGGCATTAATTTTTGCAGGTCTTCAGTTCGATTCCCGAAACTTTGCAAATAGTTTTATATACTTCATTTTTTAAATTTATTTTAGCTATTTTTCTCCATTATTCCTACAGTTACTATGAATTATTAGAAATCATATGTCTCAAAAATAAAATTTAACCTCAAAATATTTCTATATTTAATCGAAATTTCATGAGTCAAATTCACGAACATGCGCAGATATCATTAATATTCTTAGCATTTTGCTTTTTGACCAGATTGACACCGTATTTAAAACTTATAGTGGATAGCCGTGATGAGGAACTTAGGCCCTTTCGGCGCTCTCAGGGTACGAGGCTTGGTGGCAAGATCGGCAGGGTGTGACACTCCTTTTAGCAGGACTTCAGTTCGATTCCGGAAACTTTGTAAATAGTTTTATATATTTTATTTTTTAAATTTATTTTAGCTATTTTTCTCCATTATTCCTACAGTTACTATGAATTATTCCAAATCATATGTCTCAAAAATAAAATTTAACCTCAAAATATTTCTATTTTTAATCGAAATTTCATGAGTCAAGTTCACGAACATGCGCAGATATCATTAATATTCTTAGCATTGTGCTTTTTGACAAGATTGACACCTTATTTAAAACTTTTAGTGGATAGCCGTGATGAGAGTCTTAGGCCCTTCCGGCGCTCTCAGGGCCCGAGGCTTGGTGGCAAGATCGGCAGGGTGTGACACTCCTTATAGCAGGACTTCAGTTCGATTCCAGAAACTTTGTAAATAGTTTTATATATTTTATTTTTTAAATTTATTTTAGCTATTTTTCTCCATTATTCCTACAGTTACTATAAATTATTCCAAATCATATGTCTCAAAAATAAAATTTAACCTCAAAATATTTCTATATTTAATCGAAATTTCATGAGTCAAGTTCACGAACATGCGCAGATATCATTAATATTCTTAGCATTGTGCTTTTTGACAAGATTGACACCTTATTTAAAACTTTTAGTGGATAGCCGTGATGAGAAACTTAGGCCGTTCCGGCGCTCTCGGGGTACGAATCTTGGTGGCAAGATCTGCACTGTGTGGCATTAATTTTTGCAGGTCTTCAGTTCGATTCCCGAAACTTTGCAAATAGTTTTATATACTTTATTTTTTAAATTTATTTTAGCTATTTTTCTCCATTATTCCTACAGTTACTATGAATTATTCCAAATCATATGTCTCAAAAATAAAATTTAATCTCAAAATATTTTTATATTTAATCGAAATTTTACGAGTCAAATTCACGAACATGCGCAGATATCATTAATATTCTTAGCATTTTGCTTTTTGACCATATTGACACCGTATTTAAAACTTATAGTGGATAGCCGTGATGAGAATCTTAGGCCCTTCCGGATCTCTCAGGGTACGATACTTGGTGGTAAGATCGGCAGGGTGTGACACTCCTTTTAGCATTACTTCAGTTCGATTCCGGAAACTTTGTAAATAGTTTTATATATTTTATTTTTTAAATTTATTTTAGCTATTTTTCTCCATTATTCCTACAGTTACTATGAATTATTCCAAATCATATGTCTCAAAAATAAAATTTAACCTCAAAATATTTCTATATTTAATCGAAATTTCATGAGTCAAGTTCACGAACATGCGCAGATATCATTAATATTCTTAGCATTGTGCTTTTTGACAAGATTGACACCTTATTTAAAACTTTTAGTGGATAGCAGTGATGAGAATCTTAGGCCGTTCCGGCGCTCTCAGGGTACGAGGCTTCGTGGCAAGATCTGCACTTTGTGGCATTAATTTTTGCAGGTCTTCAGTTCGATTCCCGAAACTTTGCAAATAATTTTATATACTTTATTTTTTAAATTTATTTTAGCTATTTTTCTCCATTATTCCTGCAGTTTCTATGAATTATTCCAAATCATATGTCTCAAAAATAAAATTTAATCTCAAAATATTTATGTATTTAATCGAAATTTTACGAGTCAAATTCACGAACATGTGCAGATATCATTAATATTCTTAGCATTATGCTTTTTGACCAGATTGACACCGTATTTAAAACTTATAGTGGATAGCCGTGATGAGGAAGTTAGTCCATTCCGGCGCTCTCAGGGTACGAGGCTTGGTGGCAAGATCTGCGCTGTGTGGCATTAATTTTTGCAGGTCTTCAGTTCGATTCCCGAAACTTTGCGAATAGTTTTATATATTTTATTTTTTAAATTTATTTTAGCTATTTTTCTCCATTATTCCTACAGTTTCTATGAATTATTCTAAATCATATGTCTCAAAAATAAAATTTAATCTCAAAATATTTATGTATTTAATCGAAATTTTACGAGTCAAATTAACGAACATGAGCAGATATCATTAATATTCTTAGCATTATGCTTTTTGACCAGATTGACACCGTATTTAAAACTTATAGTGGATAGCCGTGATGAGGAACTTAGTCCATTCCGGCGCTCTCAGGGTACGAGGCTTGGTGGCAAGATCTGCACTGTGTGGCATTAATTTTTGCAGGTCTTCAGTTCGATTCCCGAAACTTTGCAAATAGTTTTATATACTTTATTTTTTAAATTTATTTTAGCTATTTTTCTCCATTATTCCTACAGTTTCTATGAATTATTCCAAATCATATGTCTCAAAAATAAAATTTAATCTCAAAATATTTATGTATTTAATCGAAATTTTACGAGTCAAATTAACGAACATGCGCAGATATCATTAATATTCTTAGCATTGTGCTTTTTGACCAGATTGACACCGTATTTAAAACTTATAGTGGATAGCCGTGATGTGAATCTTACGCCCTTTCGGCGCTCTCAGGGTACGAGGCTTGGTGGCAAGATCTGCACTGTGTGGCATTAATTTTTGCAGGTCTTCAGTTCGATTCCCGAAACTTTGCAAATAGTTTTATATACTTCATTTTTTAAATTTATTTTAGCTATTTTTCTCCATTATTCCTACAGTTACTATGAATTATTAGAAATCATATGTCTCAAAAATAAAATTTAACCTCAAAATATTTCTATATTTAATCGAAATTTCATGAGTCAAATTCACGAACATGCGCAGATATCATTAATATTCTTAGCATTGTGCTTTTTGACAAGATTGACACCTTATTTAAAACTTTTAGTGGATAGCCGTGATGAGAATCTTAGGCCCTTCCGGCGCTCTCAGGGCCCGAGGCTTGGTGGCAAGATCGGCAGGGTGTGACACTCCTTATAGCAGGACTTCAGTTCGATTCCAGAAGCTTTGTAAATAGTTTTATATATTTTATTTTTTAAATTTATTTTAGCTATTTTTCTCCATTATTCCTACAGTTACTATAAATTATTCCAAATCATATGTCTCAAAAATAAAATTTAACCTCAAAATATTTCTATATTTAATCGAAATTTCATGAGTCAAGTTCACGAACATGCGCAGATATCATTAATATTCTTAGCATTGTGCTTTTTGACAAGATTGACACCTTATTTAAAACTTTTAGTGGATAGCCGTGATGAGAAACTTAGGCCGTTCCGGCGCTCTCGGGGTACGAATCTTGGTGGCAAGATCTGCACTGTGTGGCATTAATTTTTGCAGGTCTTCAGTTCGATTCCCGAAACTTTGCAAATAGTTTTATATACTTTATTTTTTAAATTTATTTTAGCCATTTTTCTCCATTATTCCTACAGTTTCTATGAATTATTCCAAATCATATGTCTCAAAAATAAAATTTAATCTCAAAATATTTATGTATTTAATCGAAATTTTACGAGTCAAATTAACGAACATGCGCAGATATCATTAATATTCTTAGCATTGTGCTTTTTGACCAGATTGACACCGTATTTAAAACTTATAGTGGATAGCCGTGATGAGAATCTTAAGCCCTTTCGGCGCTCTCAGGGTACGAGGCTTGGTGGCAAGATCTGCACTGTGTGGCATTAATTTTTGCAGGTCTCCAGTTCGATTCCCGAAACTTTGCAAATAGTTTTATATACTTCATTTTTTAAATTTATTTTAGCTATTTTTCTCCATTATTCCTACAGTTACTATGAATTATTAGAAATCATATGTCTCAAAAATAAAATTTAACCTCAAAATATTTCTATATTTAATCAAAATTTCATGAGTCAAATTCACGAACATGCGCAGATATCATTAATATTCTTAGCATTTTGCTTTTTGACCAGATTGACACCGTATTTAAAACTTATAGTGGATAGCCGTGATGAGGAACTTAGGCCCTTTCGGCGCTCTCAGGGTACGAGGCTTGGTGGCAAGATCGGCAGGGTGTGACACTCCTTTTAGCAGGACTTCAGTTCGATTCCGGAAACTTTGTAAATAGTTTTATATATTTTATTTTTTAAATTTATTTTAGCTATTTTTCTCCATTATTCCTACAGTTACTATGAATTATTCCAAATCATATGTCTCAAAAATAAAATTTAACCTCAAAATATTTCTATATTTAATCGAAATTTCATGAGTCAAGTTCACGAACATGCGCAGATATCATTAATATTCTTAGCATTGTGCTTTTTGACAAGATTGACACCTTATTTAAAACTTTTAGTGGATAGCCGTGATGAGAATCTTAGGCCCTTCCTTCGCTCTCAGGGCCCGAGGCTTGGTGGCAAGATCGGCAGGGTGTGACACTCCTTATAGCAGGACTTCAGTTCGATTCCAGAAGCTTTGTAAATAGTTTTATATATTTTATTTTTTAAATTTATTTTAGCTATTTTTCTCCATTATTCCTACAGTTACTATAAATTATTCCAAATCATATGTCTCAAAAATAAAATTTAACCTCAAAATATTTCTATATTTAATCGAAATTTCATGAGTCAAGTTCACGAACATGCGCAGATATCATTAATATTCTTAGCATTGTGCTTTTTGACAAGATTGACACCTTATTTAAAACTTTTAGTGGATAGCCGTGATGAGAAACTTAGGCCGTTCCGGCGCTCTCGGGGTACGAATCTTGGTGGCAAGATCTGCACTGTGTGGCATTAATTTTTGCAGGTCTTCAGTTCGATTCCCGAAACTTTGCAAATAGTTTTATATACTTTATTTTTTAAATTTATTTTAGCTATTTTTCTCCATTATTCCTACAGTTACTATGAATTATTCCAAATCATATGTCTCAAAAATAAAATTTAATCTCAAAATATTTTTATATTTAATCGAAATTTTACGAGTCAAATTCACGAACATGCGCAGATATCATTAATATTCTTAGCATTTTGCTTTTTGACCATATTGACACCGTATTTAAAACTTTTAGTGGATAGCAGTGATGAGAATCTTAGGCCGTTCCGGCGCTCTCAGGGTACGAATCTTGGTGGCAAGATCTGCACTGTGTGGCATTAATTTTTGCAGGTCTTCAGTTCTATTCCCGAAACTTTGCAAATAGTTTTATATACTTTATTTTTTAAATTTATTTTAGCTATTTTTCTCCATTATTCCTACAGTTACTATGAATTATTCCAAATCATATGTCTCAAAAATAAAATTTAACCTCAAAATATTTCTATATTTAATCGAAATTTCATGCGTCAAGTTCACGAACATGCGCAGATATCATTAATATTCTTAGCATTGTGCTTTTTAACAAGATTGACACCTTATTTAAAACTTTTAGTGGATAGCAGTGATGAGAATCTTAGGCCGTTCCGGCGCTCTCAGGGTACGAATCTTGGTGGCAAGATCTGCACTGTGTGGCATTAATTTTTGCAGGTCTTCAGTTCTATTCCCGAAACTTTGCAAATAGTTTTATATACTTTATTTTTTAAATTTATTTTAGCTATTTTTCCCCATTATTCCTACAGTTTCTATGAATTATTCCAAATCATATGTCTCAAAAATAAAATTTAATCTCAAAATATTTATGTATTTAATCGAAATTTTACGAGTCAAATTCACGAACATGCGCAGATATCATTAATATTCTTAGCATTATGCTTTTTGACCAGATTGACAGAGTATTGAAAACTTATAGTGGATAGCCGTGATGAGGAAGTTAGTCCATTCCGGCGCTCTCAGAGTACGAGGCTTGGTGGCAAGATCTGCACTGTGTGGCATTAATTTTTGCAGGTCTTCAGTTCGATTCCCGAAACTTTGCAAATAGTTTTATATACTTTATTTTTTAAATTTATTTTAGCTATTTTTCTCCATTATTCCTACAGTTTCTATGAATTATTCCAAATCATATGTCTCAAAAATAAAATTTAATCTCAAAATATTTCTATATTTAATCGAAATTTTACGAGTCAAATTCACGAACATGCGTAGAGATCATTAATATTCTTAGCATTGAGCTTTTTGACCAGTTGACACCGTATTTAAAACTTTTAGTGTGGAACATTTCTCCCTATTTTTTCTCCCTATTTTCTCCCTATTTCTACTATTTTCTCTAAAATCTCTACTATTATTTCCTTAAATTTTCATAATTTTTTCAGTTTTACACTGAAATTTTCACCATTTCTCTCCAAAACTTCCTGTATGTTTCTGAACATTTCTCCCTACTTTTCCAAGCATTTCTCATATGTTTCTTTAAAATCTCTCCTCTTTTCCTTAAATATTTATAATTTTTCAAGTGATAAACTGAAATTTTCACTATTTATCTCCAACACTTCCTCTATGTTTCAGAACAATTCTCCCTATTTTCCCAAGCATTTCTCCTATTTTTCGCAACAATTTCCCCTATTTCATCCTGAAATTTTTATTTCTTAGTTTTACAGTGAAATTTTCACTATTTCTCTCCAAAACTTCCTCTATGTTTCTGAACATTTTCTCCCTATTTTCCCAAGCATTTCTACTATTTTTCTCTAAAATTTCCCCTATTTCTTCCTTAAATTTATATAATTTTTATAGTTTTTTATAAAATTTTTACTATTTCTCTCTAAAGCTTCCTGTATGTTTCTGAACATTTCTCTTTATTTTCCAAAGCAGTTCTCCTATTTTTATCTAAAATCTCTTTTTTTTTCCTTAAATTTTTATAAATTTTCATGTTTTACACTAAAATTTTCACTATTTCTCTATAAAACTTCCTGTACCTTTCTGAACATTTCTCCATATTTTGCCAAGCGTTTCTCATATTTTTCTCTGAAATATCTCCTATTTTTTCCTTGAATTCTCATAATTTTTCCAGTTTTACACTAAAATTTTCAATATTTCTCTCCTACACTTCCTCTATGTTTTGGAACATTTCTCCCTATTTTGGCAAGCATTTCTCCTATTTTCTTTAAAATCTCTTCTTTTTTCCTTAAATACTTATAATTTTTCAAGTTTTACACTGAAATTTTTACTATTTCTCTCCAAAACTTCCTGTATGTTTCTGAACATTTCTCCATATTTTCCCAAGCATTTCTACTATTTTTCTCTAAAATCTCTACTATTTTTTCCTTAAATTTTCATAATTTTTCCAGTTTTACACTGAAATTTTCGCCATTTCTCTCCAAAACTTCCTGTCTGTTTCTGAACATTTCTCCCTATTTTCCCAAGCATTTCTGCTATTTTTCTCTAAAATCTTTTTTTCTTAAATTTTTATAATTTATCCTGTTTTACACTTTTTCACTATTTCTCTACAAAACTTCCTCTATGTTTCTGACCATTTCTCACTATCTTTTCAAGCATTTCTCTTATTTTTCTCTAAAATATCTCCTATTTTTTCCTTAAATTTTCATAAGTTTTCCAGTTTTACACTAGAATTTTCACTATTTCTCTTTTATACTTCCTCTATGTTTATAATTTTTCAATTTTTACACTGAAATTTTCACTATTTCTCTCCAAAACTTCCTGTATGTTTCTGAACATTTCTCCATATTTTCCCAAGCATTTCTACTATTTTTCTCTATTTTTTCCTTAAATTTTCATAATTTTTCCAGTTTTACAATGAAATTTTCACCATATCTCTCCAAAACTTCCTGTATGTTTCTGAACATTTCTCCCTATTTTCCCAAGCATTTCTCCTATTTTTCTCTAAAATTTCCCCTATTTCTTCCTTAAATTTTTATAGTTTTTCACTAAAATAATCACTATTTCTCTTCAAAACTTCCTCTATGTTTCTGAATATTTCTCCCTTTTTTTCCCAAGCATTTCTCCTATGTTTCTCTATTTCCTATTCTTTTCTTAAATTTTCATAATTTTTCCAGTTTTACACTAAAATTTTCAATATTTCTCTCCTACACTTATTCTATGTTTTGGAACATTTCTCCCTATTTTGGCAAGCATTTCTATTTTTCTTTTAAATCTCTCCTTTTTTCCTTAAATACTTATAATTTTTCAAGTTTTACACTGACTGCATTTCTACTATTTTTTTCTAAAATCTCTGCTATTTTTTCCTTAAATTTTCATAATTTTTCCAGTTTTACACTGAAATTTTTACCATTTCTCTCCAACACTTCCTGTACGTTTCTAAACATTTCTCCCAAGCATTTCTACTATTTTTCTCTAAAATTTCCCCTATTTCTTAATTAAATTTTTATAATTTTTATAGTTTTTTTATAAAATTTTCACTATTTCTCAAAACTTCCTGTATGTTTCTGAACATTTCTCCCTATTTTCTAAATCAGTTCTTCTATTTTTATCTAAAATCTCTAATTTTTTCCTTAAATTTTTATAAATTTTCCTGTTTTACACTAAAATTTTCACTTTCTCTATAAAACTTCCTGTACCTTTCTGAACATTTCTCCCTATTTTGCCAAGCGTTTCTCATATTTTTCTCTAAAATATCAAGCATTTCTCCTATTTTTCTTTTAAATCTCTAATTTTTTCCTTAAATACTTATAATTTTTCAAGTTTTACACTGAAATTTTCACTATTTCTCTCCAAAACTTCCTGTATGATTCTGAACATTTCTCCATATTTTCCCAAACATTTCTACTATTTTTCTCTAAAATATCTTCTATTTTTTCCTTGAATTTTCATAATTTTTCTAGTTTTACACTAGAATTTTCAATATTTCTCTCCTATACTTCCACAATGTTTATGTTTTTTCAATTTTTACACTGAAATTTTCACTATTTCTCTCCAAAACTTCCTCTATGTTTCTGAATATTTCTCCCTTTTTTCCCAAGCATTTCTCCTATTTTTCTCTATTTCCTATTCTTTTCTTAAATTTTCATAATTTTTCCAGTTTTACACTAAAATTTTCAATATTTCTCTCCTACACTTATTCTATGTTTTGGAACATTTCTCCCTATTTTGGCAAGCACTTCTCCTATTTTTCTTTTAAATCTCTCCTTTTTTCCTTAAATACTTATAATTTTTCAACTTTTACACTGACTGCATTTCTACTATTTTTTTCTAAAATTTCCCCTATTTCTTAATTAAATTTTTATAATTTTTATAGTTTATTTATAAAATTTTCACTATTTCTCAAAACTTCCTGCATGTTTCTGAACATTTCTCCCTATTTTCTAAAGCAGTTCTTCTATTTTTATCTAAAATCTCTAATTTTTTCCTTAAATTTTTATAAGTTTTCTTGTTTTACACTAAAATTTTCACTATTTCTCTATAAAACTTCCTGTGCCTTTCTGAACATTTCTCCCTATTTTGCCAAGCGTTTCTCATATTTTTCTCTAAAATATCAAGCATTTCTCCTATTTTTCTTTTAAATCTCTAATTTTTTCCTTAAATACTTATAATTTTTCAAGTTTTACACTGAAATTTTCACCATTTTTCTCCAAAACTTCCTGTATGTTTCTGAACATTTCTCCCTATTTTCCAAAGCATTTCTCCTATTTTTCGCAAAAATTTCCCCTATTTCATCCTGAAATTTTTATAATTTTCTTAGTTTTACAGTGAAATTTTCACTATTTCTCTCCAAAACTTCCTCTATGCTTATGAACATTTCTCCCTATTTTCCCAAGCATTTCTACTATTTTTCTCTAAAATTTCCCCTATTTCTTAATTAAATTTTTATAATTTTTATAGTTTTTTTATAAAATTTTCACTATTTCTCTCTAAAACTTCCTGTATGTTTCTGAACATTTCTCCCTATTTCCCAAAGCAGTTCTCCTATTTTTATCTAAAATCTCTAATTTTTTCCTGTTTTACACTAAAATTTTCACTATTTCTCTATAAAACTTCCTGTACCTTTCTGAACATTTCTCCCTATTTTGCCAAGCGTTTCTCATATTTTTCTCTCAAATATCTTCTATTTTTTCCTTGAATTTTCATAATTTTTGCAGTTTTAAACAAAAATTTTCAGTATTTCACTCCAAAACTTCCACTATGTTATCGAACATTTCCCCCTATTTTCCCAAGCTTTTCTCCTATTTTTCTCTAAAATCTCTCCTATTATTTTCTTAAATTTTCATAATTTTTCCAGTTTTACACTAAACTTTTCAATATTTCTCTCCTACACTTCCTCTATGTTTTGGAAAATTTCTCCCTATTTTGGCAAGCATTTCTCCTATTTTTCTTTTAAATCTCTCCTTTTTTCCTTAAATACTTATAATTTTTCTTTTACACTGAAATTTTCACTATTTCTCTCCAAAACTTCCTGTATGTTTCTGAACATTTCTCCATATTTTCCCAAACATTTCTACTATTTTTCTCTAAAATCTCTACTATTTTTTCCTTAAATTTTCATAATTTTTCCAGTTTTACACTGAAATTTTCACCATTTCTCTCCAAAACTTCCTGTATGTTTCTGAACATTTCTCCCTACTTTTCCAAGCATTTCTCATATTTTTCTTTAAAGTCTCTCCTCTTTTCCTTAAATATTTATAATTTTTCAAGTTTTAAACTGAAATTTTCAATATTTATCTCCCAAACTTCCTCTATGTTTCAGAACAATTCTCCCTATTTTCCCAAGCAATTCTCCTATTTTTCGCAAAAATTTCCCCTATTTCATCCTGAAATTTTTATAATTTTCTTAGTTTTACAGTGAAATTTTCAGTATTTCTCTGAAAAACTTCCTCTATGTTTCTGAACATTTCTCCCTATTTTCCCAAGCATTTCTACTATTTTTCTCTAAAATTTCCCCTATTTTTTCCTTAAATTTATATAATTTTTATAGTTTTTTTATAAAATTTTCACTATTTCTCTCTAAATCTTCCTGTATGTTTCTGAACATTTCTCTTTATTTTCCAAAGCAGTTCTATTTTTATCTAAAATCTCTAATTTTTTCCTTAAATTTTTATAAATTTTCATGTTTTACACTAAAATTTTCACTATTTCTCTATAAAACTTCCTGTACCTTTCTGAACATTTCTCCCTATTTTGCCAAGCGTTTCTCATATTTTTCTCTAAAATATCTCCTATTTTTTCCTTGAATTATAATAATTTTTCCAGTTTAAAACTAAAAGTTTCATTATTTCTCTCCAAATCTTCCTCTATGTTTTGGAACATTTTTCCCTTTTTTCCCAAGCGTTTTCTATTTTTCTCTATCTCCTATTCTTAAATTTTCATTATTTTTCCAGTTTTACACTAAAATTTTCAATATTTCTCTCCTACACTTCCTCTATATTTTGGAACATTTCTCCCTATTTTGGCAAGCATTTCTCCTGTTTTTCTTTTAAATCTCTCCTTTTTTCCTTAAATACTTATAATTTTTCTTTTACACTGAAATTTTTACTATTTCTCTCCAAAACTTCCTGTATATTTCTGAACATTTCTCCATATTTTCGAAAGCATTTCTACTATTTTCTCTAAAATCTCTACTATTTTTTCCTTAAATTTTCATAATTTTTCCAGTTTTACACTGAAATTTTCACCATTACTCTCCAAAACTTCCTCTATGTTTCAGAACAATTCTCCCTATTTTCCCAAGCATTTTCTATTTTTCGCAAAAATTTCCCCTATTTCATCCTGAAATTTTTATTTCTTAGTTTTACAGTGAAATTTTCACTATTTCTCTCCAAAACTTCCTCTATGTTTCTGAACATTTTCTCCCTATTTTCCCAAGCATGTCTAATATTTTTCTCTAAAATTTCCCCTATTTCTTAATTAAATTTTTATAATTTTTATAGTTTTTTTATAAAATTTTCACTATTTCTTTCTAAAACTTCCTGTATGTTTCTGAACATTTCTCCCTATTTCCCAAAGCAGTTCTCCTATTTTTATCTAAAATCTCTAAAATTTTCCTTAAATTTTTATAAATTTTCCTGTTTTACACTAAAATTTTCACTATTTCTCTATAAAACTTCCTGTACCTTTCTGAACATTTCTCCCTATTTTGCCAAGCGTTTCTCATATTTTTCTCTAAAATATCTTCTATTTTTTCCTTGAATTTTCATAATTTTTTTCAGTTTTAAACAAAAATTTTCAGTATTTCACTCCAAAACTTCCACTATGTTATCGAACATTTCCCCCTATTTTCCCGAGCTTTTCTCCTATTTTCCTCTAAAATCTCTACTATTTTTTCCTTAAATTTTCATAATTTTTCCAGTTTTACACTAAAATTTTCAATATTTCTCTCCTACACTTCCTCAATGTTTTGGAACATTTCTCCCTACTTTCCCAAGCATTTCTCATATTTTTCTTTAAAATCTCTCCTCTTTTCCTTAAATTTTTATAATTTTTCAAGTTTTAAACTGAAATTTTCACTATTTATCTCCAAAACTTCCTCTATGTTTCTGAACATTTTTCCCTATTTTCCCAAGCATTTCTACTATTTTTCTCTAATATTTCCCCTATTTCTTCCTTAAATTTTTATAATTTTTCCTGTTTTACACTAAAATTTTCACTATTTCTCACCAAAACTTCGTGTATCTTTCTAAACATTTCTACCTATTTTCCCAAGCATTTCTCCTTTTTTTCTCTAAAATCTTTTTTCCTTAAATTTTTATAATTTATCCTGTTTTACACTTTTTCACTATTTCCTACAAAACTTCCTCTATGTTTCTGACCATTTCTCCCTATCTTTTCAAGCATTTCTCTTTTCTCTAAAATATGTCCTATTTTTTCCTTAAATTTTCATAATTTTTCCAGTTTTTCACTAGAATTTCAATATTTCTCTCCTATACTTCCTCTATGTTTATAATTTTTCAATTTTTACACTGAAATTTTCACTATTTATCTCCAAAACTTCCTCTATGTTTCAGAACAATTCTCCCTATTTTCTCAAGCATTTCTCCTATTTATCTCCTATTCTTTTCTTAAATTTTCATTTTTCCAGTTTTACACTAAAATTTTCAATATTTCTCTCCTACACTTCCTCTATGTTTTGGAACATTTCTTCCTATTTTGGCAAGCATTTCTCCTATTTTTCTTTTAAATCTCTCCTTTTTTCCTTAAATACTTCTAATTTTTCTTTTACACTGAAATTTTCACTATTTCTCTCCAAAACTTCCTGTATGTTTCTGAACATTTCTCCATATTTTCCCTAGCATTTCTACTATTTTTCTCTAAAATCTCTACTATTTTTTCCTTAAATTTTCATAATTTTTCCAGTTTTACACTAAAATTTTCAATATTTCTCTCCTACACTTCCTCTATGTTTTGGAACATTTCTCCCTACTTTCCCAAGCATTTCTCATATTTTTCTTTAAAATCTCTCCTCTTTTCCTTAAATTTTTATAATTTTTCAAGTTTTAAACTGAAATTTTCACTATTTATCTCCAAAACTTCCTCTATGTTTCAGAACAATTCTCCCTATTTTCCAAAGCATTTCTCCTATTTTTCGCAAAAATTTCAAACTATTTCATCCTGAAATTTTTATAATTTTCTTACTTTTACAGTGAAATTTTTCACTATTTCTCTCCAAAACTTCATCTATTTTTCTGAACATTTCTCCCTATTTTCCCAAGCATTTCTACTATTTTTCTCTAAAATTTCCCCTATTTCTTCCTTAAATTTTTAAAATTTTATAAATTTTTTATAAAATTTTCACTGTTTCTCTCTAAAGCTTCCTGTACCTTTCTGAACATTTCTCCCTATTTTGCCAAGCGTTTCTCATATTTTTCTCTAAAATATCTCCTATTTTTTCCTTGAATTCTCATAATTTTTCCAGTTTTAAACTAAAAGTTTCACTATTTCTCTCCAAAACTTCCTGTATGTTTCTGAACATTTCTCCATATTTTCCCAAGCATTTCTTCTATTTTTCTCTAAAATCTCTACTATTTTTTCCTTAAATTTTCATAATTTTTCCAGTTTTACACTAAAATTTTCAATATTTCTCTCCTACACTTCCTCTATGTTTTGGAACATTTCTCCCTATTTTGGCAAGCATTTCTCCTATTTTTCTTTTAAATCTCTCCTTTTTTCCTTAAATACTTATAATTTTTCTTTTACACTGAAATTTTTACTATTTCTCTCGAAAACTTCCTGTATATTTCTGAACATTTCTCCATATTTTCGAAAGCATTTCTACTATTTTCTCTAAAATCTCTACTATTTTTTCCTTAAATCTTCATAATTTTTCCAGTTTTACACTGAAATTTTCACCATTGCTCTCCAAAACTTCCTGTATGTTTCTGAACATTTCTCCC